>NW_028168104.1:0-415000 GCF_964237585.1 Gallinula chloropus | reverse complement strand
CGAAAGCCCCCAGACCCAAATGGAGAGGGGCTGTTTGGGGGCCCCCTGGGGCCCCTTCAGGCCAGCTAGGTCTTTGGGTCCTGGCTCCTTCGGTTTGGGAGCTGTTGCTGGACGTTGGGCATGTTGGCCGGAGAGTGCTTCTCGGGCTTGGAACTGCAACCTTGCAGGTAGCTCCCAGGTCCCCGGCCCAACGAAAGCCGCCAGACCCAAATGGAGAGGGGCTGTTTGGGGGCTCCCTGGGGGCCCTTCAGGCCAGCTAGGTCTTTGGGTTCTGGCTCCTTCGGTTTGGGAGCTGTTGCTGCAGTTGGGCATGTTGGCCGGAGAGTGCTTCTCGGGCTGCGAACTGCAACCTTGCAGGTACCTCCCAGACTCCATGCCCAACGAAAGCCCCCAGACCCAAATTGAGAGGGGCTGTTTGGGGGCCCCCTGGGGACTCTTCAGGCCAGCTAGGTCTTTGGGTCCTGGCTCCTTCGGTTTGGGAGCTGTTGCTGCAGTTGGGCATGTTGGCCGGAGAGTGCTTCTCGGGCCGCGAACTGCAACCTTGCAGGTACCTCCCAGACTCCATGCCCAACGAAAGCCCCCAGACCCAAATTGAGAGGGGCTGTTTGGGGGCCCCCTGGGGCCTCTTCAGGCCAGCTAGGTCTTTGGGTCCTGGCTCCTTCGGTTTGGGAGCTGTTGCTGGACGTTGGGCATGTTGGCCGGAGAGTGCTTCTCGGGCCGTGAACTGCAACCTTGCAGGTAGCTCCCAGGTTCTCGGCCCAACGAAAGCCCCCAGACCCAAATGGAGAGGGGCTGTTTGGGGGCCCCCTGGGGACTCTTCAGGCCAGCTAGGTCTTTGGGTCCTGGCTCCTTCGGTTTGGGAGCTGTTGCTGGACGTTGGGCATGTTGGCCGGAGAGTGCTTCTCGGGCTGCGAACTGCAACCTTGCAGGTACCTCCCAGGTCCCCGGCCCAACGAAAGCCCCCAGACCCAAATGGAGAGGGGCTGCTTGGGGGCCCCCTGGGGACTCTTCAGGCCAACTAGGTCTTTGGGTCCTGGCTCCTTCGGTTTGGGAGCTGTTGCTGGACGTTGGGCATGTTGACCGGAGAGTGCTTCTCGGGCTGCGAACTGCAACCTTGCAGGTACCTCCCATGTCCCCGGCCCAACGAAAGCCCCCAGACCCAAATGGAGAGGGGCTGTTTGGGGGCCCCCTGGGGACTCTTCAGGCCAGCTAGGTCTTTGGGTCCTGGCTCCTTCGGTTTGGGAGCTGTTGCTGCAGTTGGGCATGTTGGCCGGAGAGTGCTTCTCGGGCCGCGAACTGCAACCTTGCAGGTACCTCCCAGGTTCCATGCCCAACGAAAGCCCCCAGACACAAATTGAGAGGGGCTGTTTGGGTTCCCCCTGGGGACCCTTCAGGCCAGCTAGGTCTTTGGGTCCTGGCTCCTTCGGTTTGGGAGCTGTTGCTGGACGTTGGGCATGTTGGCCGGAGAGTGCTTCTCGGGCCGCGAACTGCAACCTTGCAGGTACCTCCCAGGTTCCATGTCCAACGAAAGCCCCCAGACCCAAATGGAGAGGGGCTGTTTGGGGGCCCCCTGGGGACTCTTCAGGCCAGCTAGGTCTTTGGGTCCTGGCTCCTTCGGTTTGGGAGCTGTTGCTGGACATTGGGCCTGTTGACCGGAGAGTGCTTCTCAGGCTGCGAACTGCAACCTTGCAGGTACCTCCCAGGACCCCGGCCCAACGAAAGCCCCCAGACCCAAATTGAGAGGGGCTGCTTGGGGGCCCCCTTGGAACCCTTCAGGACAGCTAGGTCTTTGGGTCCTGGCTCCTTCGGTTTGGGAGCTGTTTCTGCAGTTGGGCATGTTGGCCGGAGAGTGCTTCTCGGGCCGCGAACTGCAACCTTGCAGGTAGCTCCCAGGTTCCCGGCCCAACGAAAGCCCCCAGACCCAAATGGAGAGGGGCTGTTTGGGGGCCCCCTGGGGCCCCTTCAGGCCAGCTAGGTCTTTGGGTCCTGGCTCCTTCGGTTTGGGAGCTGTTGCTGGACGTTGGGCATGTTGGCCGGAGAGTGCTTCTCGGGCTGCGAACTGCAACCTTGCAGGTACCTCCCAGGTCCGCGGCCCAACGAAAGCCGCCAGACCCAAATGGAGAGGGGCTGCTTGGGGGCCCCCTGGGGGCCCTTCAGGCCAGCTAGGTCTTTGGGTCCTGGCTCCTTCGGTTTGGGAGCTGTTGCTGCAGTTGGGCATGTTGGCCGGAGAGTGCTTCTCGGGCCGCGAACTGCAACCTTGCAGGTACCTCCCAGACTCTATGCCCAACGAAAGCCCCAAACCCAAATTGAGAGGGGCTGTTTGGGGGCCCCCTGGGGCCCCTTCAGGCCAGCTAGGTCTTTGGGTCCTGGCTCCTTCGGTTTGGGAGCTGTTGCTGGACGTTGGGCATGTTGGCCGGAGAGTGGTTCTCGGGCCGTGAACTGCAACCTTGCAGGTAGCTCCCAGGTTCCCGGCCCAACGAAAGCCCCCAGACCCAAATGGAGAGGGGCTGTTTGGGGGCCCCCTGGGGACTCTTCAGGCCAGCTAGGTCTTTGGGTCCTGGCTCCTTCGCTTTGGGAGCTGTTGCTGGACGTTGGGCATGTTGACCGGAGAGTGCTTCTCGGGCTGCGAACTGCAACCTTGCAGGTACCTCCCAGGTCCCCGGCCCAACGAAAGCCCCCAGACCCAAATGGAGAGGGGCTGCTTGGGGGCCCCCTGGGGGCCCTTCAGGCCAGCTAGGTCTTTGGGTCCTGGCTCCTTCGGTTTGGGAGCTGTTGATGGACGTTGGGCATGTTGGCCGGAGAGTGCTTCTCAGGCTGCGAACTGCAACCTTGCAGGTACCTCCCAGACTCCATGCCCAACGAAAGCCCCCAGACCCAAATTGAGAGGGGCTGTTTCGGGGCACCCTGGGGACTCTTCAGGCCAGCTAGGTCTTTGGGTCCTGGCTCCTTCGGTTTGGGAGCTGTTGCTAGACGTTGGGCATGTTGACCGGAGAGTGCTTCTCGGGCTGCGAACTGCAACCTTGCAGGTACCTCCCAGGTCACCGGCCCAACGAAAGCCCCCAGACCCAAATTGAGAGTGGCTGCTTGGGGGCCCCCTGGGGGCCCTTCAGGCCAGCTAGGTCTTTGGGTCCTGGCTCCTTCGGTTTGGGAGCTGTTGCTGCAGTTGGGCATGTTGGCCGGAGAGTGCTTCTCGGGCCTCGAACTGCAACCTTGCAGGTAGCTCCCAGGTTCCCGGCCCAACGAAAGCCCCCAAACCCAAATGGAGAGGGGCTGCTTGGGGGCCCCCTGGGGACTCTTCAGGCCAGCTAGGTCTTTGGGTCCTGGCTCCTTCGGTTTGGGAGCTGTTGCTGGACGTTGGGCATGTTGGCCGGAGAGTGCTTCTCGGGCCGTGAACTGCAACCTTGCAGGTACCTCCCAGGTTCCCGGCCCAACGAAAGCCCCCAGACCCAAATGGAGAGGGGCTGCTTGGGGGCCCCCTGGGGACTCTTCAGGCCAGCTAGGTCTTTGGGTCCTTGCTCCTTCAGTTTGGGAGCTGTTGCTGCAGTTGGGCATGTTGGCCGGAGAGTGCTTCTCGGGCCGCGAACTGCAACCTTGCAGGTACCTCCCAGGTTCCATGCCCAACGAAAGCCCCCAGACCCAAATGGAGAGGGGCTGTTTGGGGGCCCCCTGGGGACTCTTCAGGCCAGCTAGGTCTTTGGGTCCTGGCTCCTTCGGTTTGGGAGCTGTTGCTGGACGTTGGGCATGTTGGCCGGAGAGTGCTTCTCGGGCCGCGAACTGCAACCTTGCAGGTACCTCCCAGGTTCCATGTCCAACGAAAGCCCCCAGACACAAATTGAGAGGGGCTGTTTGGGGGCCCCCTGGGGACACTTCAGGCCAGCTAGGTCTTTGGGTCCTGGCTCCTTTGGTTTGGGAGCTGTTGCTGGACGTTGGGCATGTTGGCCGGAGAGTGCTTCTCGGGCTGCGAACTGCAACCTTGCAGGTACCTCCCAGGTCCCCGGCCCAACGAAAGCCGCCAGACCCAAATGGAGAGGGGCTGCTTGGGGGCCCCCTGGGGGCCCTTCAGGCCAGCTAGGTCTTTGGGTCCTGGCTCCTTCGGTTTGGGAGCTGTTGCTGCAGTTGTGCATGTTGGCCGGAGAGTGCTTCTCGGGCCGCGAACTGCAACCTTGCAGGTACCTCCCAGGTTCCATGAACAATGAAAGCCCCCAGACCCAAATGGAGAGGGGCTGTTTGGGGGCCCCCTGGGGACTCTTCAGGCCAGCTAGGTCTTTGGGTCCTGGCTCCTTCGGTTTGGGAGCTGTTGCTGCAGTTGGGCATGTTGGCCGGAGAGTGCTTCTCGGGCCGCGAACTGCAACCTTGCAGGTAGCTCCCAGGTTCCCGGCCCAACGAAAGCCCCCAGACCCAAATGGAGAGGGGCTGTTTGGGGGCCCCCTGGGGCCCCTTCAGGCCAGCTAGGTCTTTGGGTCCTGGCTCCTTCGGTTTGGGAGCTGTTGCTGGACGTTGGGCATGTTGGCCGGAGAGTGCTTCTCGGGCTGCGAACTGCAACCTTGCAGGTAGCTCCCAGGTTTCCGGCCCAACGAAAGCCCCCAGACCCAAATGGAGAGGGGCTGTTTGGGGGCCCCCTGGGGCCCCTTCAGGCCAGCTAGGTCTTTGGGTCCTGGCTCCTTCGGTTTGGGAGCTGTTGCTGGACGTTGGGCATGTTGGCCGGAGAGTGGTTCTCGGGCCGTGAACTGCAACCTTGCAGGTAGCTCCCAGGTTCCCGGCCCAACGAAAGCCCCCAGACCCAAATGGAGAGGGGCTGTTTGGGGGCCCCCTGGGGACTCTTCAGGCCAGCTAGGTCTTTGGGTCCTGGCTCCTTGGGTTTGGGAGCTGTTGCTGGACGTTGGGCATGATGGCCGGAGAGAGCTTCTCGGGCCGCGAACTGCAACCTTGCAGGCATCTCCCAGGTTCCCGGCCCAACGAAAGCCCCCAGACCCAAATGGAGAGGGGCTGTTTGGGGGCCCCCTGGGGACACTCCAGGCCAGCTAGGTCTTTGGGTCCTGACTCCTTCGGTTTGGGAGCTGTTGCTGCAGTTGGGCCTGTTGACCGGAGAGTGCTTCTCGGGCTGCGAACTGCAACCTTGCAGGTACCTCCCAGGTCCCCGGCCCAACGAAAGCCCCCAGACCCAAATTGAGAGGGGCTGCTTGGGGGCCCCCTGGGGGCCCTTCAGGCCAGCTAGGTCTTTGGGTCCTGGCTCCTTCGGTTTGGGAGCTGTTGCTGCAGTTGGGCATGTTGGCCGGAGAGTGCTTCTCGGGCCGCGAACTGCAACCTTGCAGGTACCTCCCAGGTTCCCGGCCCAACGAAAGCCCCCAGACCCAAATGGAGAGGGGCTGTTTGGGGGCCCCCTGGGGCCCCTTCAGGCCAGCTAGGTCTTTGGGTCCTGGCTCCTTCGGTTTGGGAGCTGTTGCTGGACGTTGGGCATGTTGGCCGGAGAGTGCTTCTCGGGCTTGGAACTGCAACCTTGCAGGTAGCTCCCAGGTCCCCGGCCCAACGAAAGCCGCCAGACCCAAATGGAGAGGGGCTGTTTGGGGGCTCCCTGGGGGCCCTTCAGGCCAGCTAGGTCTTTGGGTCCTGGCTCCTTCGGTTTGGGAGCTGTTGCTGCAGTTGGGCATGTTGGCCGGAGAGTGCTTCTCGGGCTGCGAACTGCAACCTTGCAGGTACCTCCCAGACTCCATGCCCAACGAAAGCCCCCAGACCCAAATTGAGAGGGGCTGTTTGGGGGCCCCCTGGGGACTCTTCAGGCCAGCTAGGTCTTTGGGTCCTGGCTCCTTCGGTTTGGGAGCTGTTGCTGCAGTTGGGCATGTTGGCCGGAGAGTGCTTCTCGGGCCGCGAACTGCAACCTTGCAGGTACCTCCCAGACTCCATGCCCAACGAAAGCCCCCAGACCCAAATTGAGAGGGGCTGTTTGGGGGCCCCCTGGGGCCTCTTCAGGCCAGCTAGGTCTTTGGGTCCTGGCTCCTTCGGTTTGGGAGCTGTTGCTGGACGTTGGGCATGTTGGCCGGAGAGTGCTTCTCGGGCCGTGAACTGCAACCTTGCAGGTAGCTCCCAGGTTCTCGGCCCAACGAAAGCCCCCAGACCCAAATGGAGAGGGGCTGTTTGGGGGCCCCCTGGGGACTCTTCAGGCCAGCTAGGTCTTTGGGTCCTGGCTCCTTCGGTTTGGGAGCTGTTGCTGGACGTTGGGCATGTTGGCCGGAGAGTGCTTCTCGGGCTGCGAACTGCAACCTTGCAGGTACCTCCCAGGTCCCCGGCCCAACGAAAGCCCCCAGACCCAAATGGAGAGGGGCTGCTTGGGGGCCCCCTGGGGACTCTTCAGGCCAACTAGGTCTTTGGGTCCTGGCTCCTTCGGTTTGGGAGCTGTTGCTGGACGTTGGGCATGTTGACCGGAGAGTGCTTCTCGGGCTGCGAACTGCAACCTTGCAGGTACCTCCCATGTCCCCGGCCCAACGAAAGCCCCCAGACCCAAATGGAGAGGGGCTGTTTGGGGGCCCCCTGGGGACTCTTCAGGCCAGCTAGGTCTTTGGGTCCTGGCTCCTTCGGTTTGGGAGCTGTTGCTGCAGTTGGGCATGTTGGCCGGAGAGTGCTTCTCGGGCCGCGAACTGCAACCTTGCAGGTACCTCCCAGGTTCCATGCCCAACGAAAGCCCCCAGACCCAAATGGAGAGGGGCTGTTTGGGTTCCCCCTGGGGACTCTTCAGGCCAGCTAGGTCTTTGGGTCCTGGCTCCTTCGGTTTGGGAGCTGTTGCTGGACGTTGGGCATGTTGGCCGGAGAGTGCTTCTCGGGCCGCGAACTGCAACCTTGCAGGTACCTCCCAGGTTCCATGTCCAACGAAAGCCCCCAGACCCAAATGGAGAGGGGCTGTTTGGGGGCCCCCTGGGGACTCTTCAGGCCAGCTAGGTCTTTGGGTCCTGGCTCCTTCGGTTTGGGAGCTGTTGCTGGACATTGGGCCTGTTGACCGGAGAGTGCTTCTCGGGCTGCGAACTGCAACCTTGCAGGTACCTCCCAGGACCCCGGCCCAACGAAAGCCCCCAGACCCAAATTGAGAGGGGCTGCTTGGGGGCCCCCTTGGAGCCCTTCAGGACAGCTAGGTCTTTGGGTCCTGGCTCCTTCGGTTTGGGAGCTGTTGCTGCAGTTGTGCATGTTGGCCGGAGAGTGCTTCTCGGGCCGCGAACTGCAACCTTGCAGGTACCTCCCAGGTTCCATGAACAATGAAAGCCCCCAGACCCAAATGGAGAGGGGCTGTTTGGGGGCCCCCTGGGGACTCTTCAGGCCAGCTAGGTCTTTGGGTCCTGGCTCCTTCGGTTTGGGAGCTGTTGCTGCAGTTGGGCATGTTGGCCGGAGAGTGCTTCTCGGGCCGCGAACTGCAACCTTGCAGGTAGCTCCCAGGTTCCCGGCCCAATGAAAGCCCCCAGACCCAAATGGAGAGGGGCTGTTTGGGGGCCCCCTGGGGCCCCTTCAGGCCAGCTAGGTCTTTGGGTCCTGGCTCCTTCGGTTTGGGAGCTGTTGCTGGACGTTGGGCATGTTGGCCGGAGAGTGCTTCTCGGGCTGCGAACTGCAACCTTGCAGGTAGCTCCCAGGTTTCCGGCCCAACGAAAGCCCCCAGACCCAAATGGAGAGGGGCTGCTTGGGGGCCCCCTGGGCCCCCTTCAGGCCAGCTAGGTCTTTGGGTCCTGGCTCCTTCGGTTTGGGAGCTGTTGCTGGACGTTTGGCATGTTGGCCGGAGAGTGGTTCTCGGGCCGTGAACTGCAACCTTGCAGGTAGCTCCCAGGTTCCCGGCCCAACGAAAGCCCCCAGACCCAAATGGAGAGGGGCTGTTTGGGGGCCCCCTGGGGACTCTTCAGGCCAGCTAGGTCTTTGGGTCCTGGCTCCTTGGGTTTGGGAGCTGTTGCTGGACGTTGGGCATGATGGCCGGAGAGAGCTTCTCGGGCCGCGAACTGCAACCTTGCAGGCATCTCCCAGGTTCCCGGCCCAACGAAAGCCCCCAGACCCAAATGGAGAGGGGCTGTTTGGGGGCCCCCTGGGGACACTCCAGGCCAGCTAGGTCTTTGGGTCCTGACTCCTTCGGTTTGGGAGCTGTTGCTGCAGTTGGGCCTGTTGACCGGAGAGTGCTTCTCGGGCTGCGAACTGCAACCTTGCAGGTACCTCCCAGGTCCCCGGCCCAACGAAAGCCCCCAGACCCAAATTGAGAGGGGCTGCTTGGGGGCCCCCTGGGGGCCCTTCAGGCCAGCTAGGTCTTTGGGTCCTGGCTCCTTCGGTTTGGGAGCTGTTGCTGCAGTTGGGCATGTTGGCCGGAGAGTGCTTCTCGGGCCGCGAACTGCAACCTTGCAGGTAGCTCCCAGGTTCCCGGCCCAACGAAAGCCCCCAGACCCAAATGGAGAGGGGCTGTTTGGGGGCCCCCTGGGGCCCCTTCAGGCCAGCTAGGTCTTTGGGTCCTGGCTCCTTCGGTTTGGGAGCTGTTGCTGGACGTTGGGCATGTTGGCCGGAGAGTGCTTCTCGGGCTTGGAACTGCAACCTTGCAGGTAGCTCCCAGGTCCCCGGCCCAACGAAAGCCGCCAGACCCAAATGGAGAGGGGCTGTTTGGGGGCTCCCTGGGGGCCCTTCAGGCCAGCTAGGTCTTTGGGTCCTGGCTCCTTCGGTTTGGGAGCTGTTGCTGCAGTTGGGCATGTTGGCCGGAGAGTGCTTCTCGGGCTGCGAACTGCAACCTTGCAGGTACCTCCCAGACTCCATGCCCAACGAAAGCCCCCAGACCCAAATTGAGAGGGGCTGTTTGGGGGCCCCCTGGGGACTCTTCAGGCCAGCTAGGTCTTTGGGTCCTGGCTCCTTCGGTTTGGGAGCTGTTGCTGCAGTTGGGCATGTTGGCCGGAGAGTGCTTCTCGGGCCGCGAACTGCAACCTTGCAGGTACCTCCCAGACTCCATGCCCAACGAAAGCCCCCAGACCCAAATTGAGAGGGGCTGTTTGGGGGCCCCCTGGGGCCTCTTCAGGCCAGCTAGGTCTTTGGGTCCTGGCTCCTTCGGTTTGGGAGCTGTTGCTGGACGTTGGGCATGTTGGCCGGAGAGTGCTTCTCGGGCCGTGAACTGCAACCTTGCAGGTAGCTCCCAGGTTCTCGGCCCAACGAAAGCCCCCAGACCCAAATGGAGAGGGGCTGTTTGGGGGCCCCCTGGGGACTCTTCAGGCCAGCTAGGTCTTTGGGTCCTGGCTCCTTCGGTTTGGGAGCTGTTGCTGGACGTTGGGCATGTTGGCCGGAGAGTGCTTCTCGGGCTGCGAACTGCAACCTTGCAGGTACCTCCCAGGTCCCCGGCCCAACGAAAGCCCCCAGACCCAAATGGAGAGGGGCTGCTTGGGGGCCCCCTGGGGACTCTTCAGGCCAACTAGGTCTTTGGGTCCTGGCTCCTTCGGTTTGGGAGCTGTTGCTGGACGTTGGGCATGTTGACCGGAGAGTGCTTCTCGGGCTGCGAACTGCAACCTTGCAGGTACCTCCCATGTCCCCGGCCCAACGAAAGCCCCCAGACCCAAATGGAGAGGGGCTGTTTGGGGGCCCCCTGGGGACTCTTCAGGCCAGCTAGGTCTTTGGGTCCTGGCTCCTTCGGTTTGGGAGCTGTTGCTGCAGTTGGGCATGTTGGCCGGAGAGTGCTTCTCGGGCCGCGAACTGCAACCTTGCAGGTACCTCCCAGGTTCCATGCCCAACGAAAGCCCCCAGACCCAAATGGAGAGGGGCTGCTTGGGTTCCCCCTGGGGACTCTTCAGGCCAGCTAGGTCTTTGGGTCCTGGCTCCTTCGGTTTGGGAGCTGTTGCTGGACGTTGGGCATGTTGGTCGGAGAGTGCTTCTCGGGCCGCGAACTGCAACCTTGCAGGTACCTCCCAGGTTCCATGTCCAACGAAAGCCCCCAGACCCAAATGGAGAGGGGCTGTTTGGGGGCCCCCTGGGGACTCTTCAGGCCAGCTAGGTCTTTGGGTCCTGGCTCCTTCGGTTTGGGAGCTGTTGCTGGACATTGGGCCTGTTGACCGGAGAGTGCTTCTCGGGCTGCGAACTGCAACCTTGCAGGTACCTCCCAGGACCCCGGCCCAACGAAAGCCCCCAGACCCAAATTGAGAGGGGCTGCTTGGGGGCCCCCTTGGAGCCCTTCAGGACAGCTAGGTCTTTGGGTCCTGGCTCCTTCGGTTTGGGAGCTGTTGCTGCAGTTGGGCATGTTGGCCGGAGAGTGCTTCTCGGGCCGCGAACTGCAACCTTGCAGGTAGCTCCCAGGTTCCCGGCCCAACGAAAGCCCCCAGACCCAAATGGAGAGGGGCTGTTTGGGGGCCCCCTGGGGCCCCTTCAGGCCAGCTAGGTCTTTGGGTCCTGGCTCCTTCGGTTTGGGAGCTGTTGCTGGACGTTGGGCATGTTGGCCGGAGAGTGCTTCTCGGGCTGCGAACTGCAACCTTGCAGGTACCTCCCAGGTCCGCGGCCCAACGAAAGCCGCCAGACCCAAATGGAGAGGGGCTGTTTGGGGGCCCCCTGGGGGCCCTTCAGGCCAGCTAGGTCTTTGGGTCCTGGCTCCTTCGGTTTGGGAGCTGTTGCTGCAGTTGGGCATGTTGGCCGGAGAGTGCTTCTCGGGCCGCGAACTGCAACCTTGCAGGTACCTCCCAGACTCCATGCCCAACGAAAGCCCCAAACCCAAATTGAAAGAGACTGTTTGGGGGCCCCCTGGGGCCCCTTCAGGCCAGCTAGGTCTTTGGGTCCTGGCTCCTTCGGTTTGGGAGCTGTTGCTGGACGTTGGGCATGATGGCCGGAGAGTGCTTCTCGGGCCGTGAACTGCAACCTTGCAGGTAGCTCCCAGGTTCCCGGCCCAACGAAAGCCCCCAGACCCAAATGGAGAGGGGCTGTTTGGGGGCCCCCTGGGGACTCTTCAGGCCAGCTAGGTCTTTGGGTCCTGGCTCCTTCGGTTTGGGAGCTGTTGCTGGACGTTGGGCATGTTGACCGGAGAGTGCTTCTCGGGCTGCGAACTGCAACCTTGCAGGTACCTCCCAGGACCCCGGCCCAACGAAAGCCCCCAGACCCAAATGGAGAGGGGCTGCTTGGGGGCCCCCTGGGGGCCCTTCAGGCCAGCTAGGTCTTTGGGTCCTGGCTCCTTCGGTTTGGGAGCTGTTGATGGACGTTGGGCATGTTGGCCGGAGAGTGCTTCTCAGGCTGCGAACTGCAACCTTGCAGGTACCTCCCAGACTCCATGCCCAACGAAAGCCCCCAGACCCAAATTGAGAGGGGCTGTTTCGGGGCACCCTGGGGACTCTTCAGGCCAGCTAGGTCTTTGGGTCCTGGCTCCTTCGGTTTGGGAGCTGTTGCTGGACGTTGGGCATGTTGACCGGAGAGTGCTTCTCGGGCTGCGAACTGCAACCTTGCAGGTACCTCCCAGGTCCCCGGCCCAACGAAAGCCACCAGACCCAAATTGAGAGGGGCTGCTTGGGGGCTCTTTGGGGCCCCTTCAGGCCAGCTAGGTCTTTGGGTCCTGGCTCCTTCGGTTTGGGAGCTGTTGCTGCAGTTGGGCATGTTGGCCGGAGAGTGCTTCTCGGGCCTCGAACTGCAACCTTGCAGGTAGCTCCCAGGTTCCCGGCCCAACGAAAGCCCCCAGACCCAAATGGAGAGGGGCTGCTTGGGGGCCCCCTGGGGACTCTTCAGGCCAGCTAGGTCTTTGGGTCCTGGCTCCTTCGGTTTGGGAGCTGTTTCTGCAGTTGGGCATGTTGGCCGGAGAGTGCTTCTCGGGCCGTGAACTGCAACCTTGCAGGTACCTCCCAGGTTCCCGGCCCAACGAAAGCCCCCAGACCCAAATGGAGAGGGGCTGCTTGGGGGCCCCCTGGGGACTCTTCAGGCCAGCTAGGTCTTTGGGTCCTGGCTCCTTCGGTTTGGGAGCTGTTGCTGGACGTTGGGCATGATGGCCGGAGAGTGCTTCTCGGGCCGTGAACTGCAACCTTGCAGGTAGCTCCCAGGTTCCCGGCCCAACGAAAGCCCCCAGACCCAAATGGAGAGGGGCTGTTTGGGGGCCCCCTGGGGACTCTTCAGGCCAGCTAGGTCTTTGGGTCCTGGCTCCTTCGGTTTGGGAGCTGTTGCTGGACGTTGGGCATGTTGACCGGAGAGTGCTTCTCGGGCTGCGAACTGCAACCTTGCAGGTACCTCCCAGGTCCCCGGCCCAACGAAAGCCCCCAGACCCAAATGGAGAGGGGCTGCTTGGGGGCCCCCTGGGGGCCCTTCAGGCCAGCTAGGTCTTTGGGTCCTGGCTCCTTCGGTTTGGGAGCTGTTGATGGACGTTGGGCATGTTGGCCGGAGAGTGCTTCTCAGGCTGCGAACTGCAACCTTGCAGGTACCTCCCAGACTCCATGCCCAACGAAAGCCCCCAGACCCAAATTGAGAGGGGCTGTTTCGGGGCACCCTGGGGACTCTTCAGGCCAGCTAGGTCTTTGGGTCCTGGCTCCTTCGGTTTGGGAGCTGTTGCTGGACGTTGGGCATGTTGACCGGAGAGTGCTTCTCGGGCTGCGAACTGCAACCTTGCAGGTACCTCCCAGGTCCCCGGCCCAACGAAAGCCACCAGACCCAAATTGAGAGGGGCTGCTTGGGGGCTCTTTGGGGCCCCTTCAGGCCAGCTAGGTCTTTGGGTCCTGGCTCCTTCGGTTTGGGAGCTGTTGCTGCAGTTGGGCATGTTGGCCGGAGAGTGCTTCTCGGGCCTCGAACTGCAACCTTGCAGGTAGCTCCCAGGTTCCCGGCCCAACGAAAGCCCCCAGACCCAAATGGAGAGGGGCTGCTTGGGGGCCCCCTGGGGACTCTTCAGGCCAGCTAGGTCTTTGGGTCCTGGCTCCTTCGGTTTGGGAGCTGTTTCTGCAGTTGGGCATGTTGGCCGGAGAGTGCTTCTCGGGCCGTGAACTGCAACCTTGCAGGTACCTCCCAGGTTCCCGGCCCAACGAAAGCCCCCAGACCCAAATGGAGAGGGGCTGCTTGGGGGCCCCCTGGGGACTCTTCAGGCCAGCTAGGTCTTTGGGTCCTTGCTCCTTCAGTTTGGGAGCTGTTGCTGCAGTTGGGCATGTTGGCCGGAGAGTGCTTCTCGGGCCGCGAACTGCAACCTTGCAGATACCTCCCAGGTTCCCGGCCCAACGAAAGCCCCCAGACCCAAATGGAGAGGGGCTGCTTGTGGGCCCCCTGGGGCCCCTTCAGGCCAGCTAGGTCTTTGGGTCCTGGCTCCTTCGGTTTGGGAGCTGTTGCTGGACGTTGGGCATGTTGGCCGGAGAGTGCTTCTCGGGCCGCGAACTGCAACCTTGCAGGTACCTCCCAGGTTCCATGTCCAACGAAAGCCCCCAGACCCAAATGGAGAGGGGCTGTTTGGGGGCCCCCTGGGGACTCTTCAGTCCAGCTAGGTCTTTGGGTCCTGGCTCCTTGGGTTTGGGAGCTGTTGCTGGACGTTTGGCATGATGGCCGGAGAGTGCTTCTCGGGCCGCGAACTGCAACCTTGCAGGCACCTCCCAGGTTCCCGGCCCAATGAAAGCCCCCAGACCAAAATTGAGAGGCGCTGCTTGGGGGCCCCCTGGGGGCCCTTCAGGCCAGCTAGGTCTTTGGGTCCTGGCTCCTTCGGTTTGGGAGCTGTTGCTGGACGTTGGGCATGTTGGCCGGAGAGTGCTTCTCGGGCTGCGAACTGCAACCTTGCAGGTACCTCCCAGGTTCCCGGCCCAACGAAAGCCCCCAGACCCAAATTGAGAGTGGCTGCTTGGGGGCCCCCTGGGGGCCCTTCAGGCCAGCTAGGTCTTTGGGTCCTGGCTCCTTCGGTTTGGGAGCTGTTGCTGCAGTTGGGCATGTTGGCCGGAGAGTGCTTCTCGGGCCTCGAACTGCAACCTTGCAGGTAGCTCCCAGGTTCCCGGCCCAACGAAAGCCCCCAGACCCAAATGGAGAGGGGCTGTTTGGGGGCCCCCTGGGGCCCCTTCAGGCCAGCTAGGTCTTTCGGTCCTGGCTCCTTCGGTTTGGGAGCTGTTGCTGGACGTTGGGCATGTTGGCCGGAGAGTGTTTCTCGGGCTGCGAACTGCAACCTTGCAGGTACCTCCCAGGTCCCCGGCCCAACGAAAGCCCCCAGACCCAAATGGAGAGGGGCTGCTTGGGGGCCCCCTGGGGGCCCTTCAGGCCAGCTAGGTCTTTGGGTACTGGCTCCTTCGGTTTGGGAGCTGTTGCTGGACGTTGGGCATGTTGGCCGGAGAGTGCTTCTCGGGCTGTGAACTGCAACCTTGCAGGTAGCTCCCAGGTTCCCGGCCCAACGAAAGCCCCCAGACCCAAATGGAGAAGGGCTGTTTGGGGGCCCCCTGGGGACTCTTCAGGCCAGCTAGGTCTTTGGGTCCTGGCTCCTTGGGTTTGGGAGCTGTTGCTGCAGTTGGGCATGTTGGCCGGAGAGTGCTTCTCGGACCGCGAACTGCAACCTTGCAGGCACCTCCCAGGTTCCATGCCCAACGAAAGCCCCCAGACCCAAATTGATGGGGGCTGTTTGGGGGCCCCCTGGGGACTCTTCAGGCCAGCTAGGTCTTTGGGTCCTGGCTCCTTCGGTTTGGGAGCTGTTGCTGGACGTTGGGCATGTTGGCCGGAGAGTGCTTCTCGGGCTGCGAACTGCAACCTTGCAGGTACCTCCCATGTCCCCGGCCCAACGAAAGCCCCCAGACCCAAATGGAGAGGGGCTGCTTGGGGGCCCCCTGGGGGCCCTTCAGGCCAGCTAGGTCTTTGGGTCCTGGCTCCTTCGGTTTGGGAGCTGTTGCTGGACGTTTGGCATGTTGGCCGGAGAGTGCTTCTCGGGCTGCGAACTGCAACCTTGCAGGTACCTCCCAGACTCCATGCCCAACGAAAGCCCCCAGACCCAAATGGAGAGGGGCTGTTTGGGGGCCCCCTGGGGCCCCTTCAGGCCAGCTAGGTCTTTGGGTCCTGGCTCCTTCGGTTTGGGAGCTGTTGCTGGACGTTGGGCATGTTGGCCGGAGAGTGCTTCTCGGGCTGCGAACTGCAACCTTGCAGGTAGCTCCCAGGTTCCCGGCCCAACGAAAGCCCCCAGACCCAAATGGAGAGGGGCTGCTTGGGGTCCCCTGGGGCCCCTTCAGGCCAGCTAGGTCTTTGGGTCCTGGCTCCTTCGGTTTGGGAGCTGTTGCTGGACGTTGGGCATGTTGGCCGGAGAGTGCTTCTCGGGCCGTGAACTGCAACCTTGCAGGTAGCTCCCAGGTTCCCGGCCCAACGAAAGCCCCCAGACCCA
The DNA here is from genome assembly GCF_964237585.1 of Gallinula chloropus. Lineage (NCBI taxonomy): Eukaryota > Metazoa > Chordata > Aves > Gruiformes > Rallidae > Gallinula > Gallinula chloropus. Next base: position 399,735 of record NW_028168104.1, on the reverse strand, counting down.
AATGGAGAGGGGCTCCTTGGGGGCCCCCTGGGGGCCCTTCAGGCCAGCTAGGTCTTTGGGTCCTGGCTCCTTCGGTTTGGGAGCTGTTGCTGCAGTTGGGCATTATGGCCGGAGAGTGCTTCTCGGGCCGCGAACTGCAACCTTGCAGGCACCTCCCAGGTTCCCGGCCCAACGAAAGCCCCCAGACCCAAATGGAGAGGGGCTGTTTGGGGGCACCCTGGGGACTCTTCAGGCCAGCTAGGTCTTTGGGTCCTGGCTCCTTCGGTTTGGGAGCTGTTGCTGGACGTTGGGCATGTTGGCCGGAGAGTGCTTCTCGGGCCGCGAACTGCAACCTTGCAGGTACCTCCCAGGTTCCCGGCCCAACGAAAGCCCCCAGACCCAAATGGAGAGGGGCTGTTTGGGGGCCCCCTGGGGACTCTTCAGGCCAGCTAGGTCTTTGGGTCCTGGCTCCTTGGGTTTGGGAGCTGTTGCTGCAGTTGGGCATGTTGGCCGGAGAGTGCTTCTCGGGCTGCGAACTGCAACCTTGCAGGTACCTCCCATGTCCCAGGCCCAACGTAAGCCCCAGACCAAAATTGAGAGGGGCTGCTTGGGGGCCCCCTGGGGGCCCTTCAGGCCAGCTAGGTCTTTGGGTCCTGGCTCCTTCGGTTTGGGAGCTGTTGCTGGACGTTGGGCATGTTGACCGGAGAGTGCTTCTCGGGCTGCGAACTGCAACCTTGCAGGTAGCTCCCAGGTCCCCGGCCCAACGAAAGCCCCCAGACCCAAATGGAGAGGGGCTGCTTGGGGGCCCCCTGGGGGCCCTTCAGGCCAGCTAGGTCTTTGGGTCCTGGCTCCTTCGGTTTGGGAGCTGTTGCTGCAGTTGTGCATGTTGGCCGGAGAGTGCTTCTCGGGCCGCGATCTGCAACCTTGCAGGTAGCTCCCAGGTTCCCGGCCCAACGAAAGCCCCCAGACCCAAATGGAGAGGGGCTGTTTGGGGGCCCCCTGGGGCCCCTTCAGGCCAGCTAGGTCTTTGGGTCCTGGCTCCTTCAGTTTGGGAGCTGTTGCTGGACGTTGGGCATGTTGGCCGGAGAGTGCTTCTCGGGCTGCGAACTGCAACCTTGCAGGTACCTCCCAGGTTCCCGGCCCAACGAAAGCCCCCAGACCCAAATGGAGAGGGGCTGTTTGGGGGTCCCCTGGGGACTCTTCAGGCCAGCTAGGTCTTTGGGTCCTGGCTCCTTGGGTTTGGGAGCTGTTGCTGGACGTTGGGCATGATGGCCGGAGAGTGCTTCTCGGGCCGCGAACTGCAACCTTGCAGGCACCTCCCAGGTTCCCGGCCCAACGAAAGCCCCCAGACCCAAATTGAGAGGGGCTGCTTGCGGGCCCCCTGGGGACACTCCAGGCCAGCTAGGTCTTTGGGTCCTGACTCCTTCGGTTTGGGAGCTGTTGCTGCAGTTGGGCATGTTGGCCGGAGAGTGCTTCTCGGGCCGCGAACTGCAACCTTGCAGGTACCTCCCAGACTCCATGCCCAACGAAAGCCCCCAGACCCAAATGGAGAGGGGCTGTTTGGGGGCACCCTGGGGACTCTTCAGGCCAGCTAGGTCTTTGGGTCCTGGCTCCTTCGTTTTGGGAGCTGTTGCTGGACGTTGGGCATGTTGGCCGGAGAGTGCTTCTCGGGCCGCGAACTGCAACCTTGCAGGTACCTCCCATGTCCCCGGCCCAACGAAAGCCCCCAGACCCAAATTGAGAGGGGCTGCTTGGGGGCCCCCTGGGGGCCCTTCAGGCCAGCTAGGTCTTTGGGTCCTGGCTCCTTCGGTTTGGGAGCTGTTGCTGGACGTTGGGCATGTTGACCGGAGAGTGCTTCTCGGGCTGCGAACTGCAACCTTGCAGGTACCTCCCAGGTCCCAGGCCCAACGAAAGCCCCCAGACCCAAATTGAGAGGGGCTGCTTGGGGGCCCCCTGGGGACTCTTCAGGCCAGCTAGGTCTTTGGGTCCTGGCTCCTTCGCTTTGGGAGCTGTTGCTGGACGTTGGGCATGTTGACCGGAGAGTGCTTCTCGGGCTGCGAACTGCAACCTTGCAGGTACCTCCCATGTCCCCGGCCCAACGAAAGCCACCAGACCCAAATTGAGAGGGGCTGCTTGGGGGCCCCCTGGGGGCCCTTCAGACCAGCTAGGTCTTTGGGTCCTGGCTACTTCGGTTTGGGAGCTGTTGCTGCAGTTGGGCATGTTGGCCGGAGAATGCTTCTCGGGCTGCGAACTGCAACCTTGCAGGTAGCTCCCAGGTTCCCGGCCCAACGAAAGCCCCCAGACCCAAATGGAGAGGGGCTGTTTGGGGGTCCCCTGGGGACTCTTCAGGCCAGCTAGGTCTTTGGGTCCTGGCTCCTTGGGTTTGGGAGCTGTTGCTGGACGTTGGGCATGATGGCCGGAGAGTGCTTCTCGGGCCGCGAACTGCAACCTTGCAGGCACCTCCCAGGTTCCCGGCCCAACGAAAGCCCCCAGACCCAAATTGAGAGGGGCTGCTTGCGGGCCCCCTGGGGACACTCCAGGCCAGCTAGGTCTTTGGGTACTGGCTCCTTCGGTTTGGGAGCTGTCGCTGCAGTTGGGCATGTTGGCCGGAGAGTGCTTCTCGGGCCGCGAACTGCAACCTTGCAGGTACCTCCCAGACTCCATGCCCAACGAAAGCCCCCAGACCCAAATGGAGAGGGGCTGTTTGGGGGCCCCCTGGGGACTCTTCAGGCCAGCTAGGTCTTTGGGTCCTGGCTCCTTCGGTTTGGGAGCTGTTGCTGGACGTTGGGCATGTTGGCCGGAGAGTGCTTCTCGGGCTGCGAACTGCAACCTTGCAGGTACCTCCCATGTCCCCGGCCCAACGAAAGCCCCCAGACCCAAATTGAGAGGGGCTGCTTGGGGGCCCCCTGGGGGCCCTTCAGGCCAGCTAGGTCTTTGGGTCCTGGCTCCTTCGGTTTGGGAGCTGTTGCTGGACGTTGGGCATGTTGACCGGAGAGTGCTTCTCGGGCTGCGAACTGCAACCTTGCAGGTACCTCCCAGGTCCCAGGCCCAACGAAAGCCCCCAGATCCAAATTGAGAGGGGCTGCTTGGGGGCCCCCTGGGGCCCCTTCAGGCCAGCTAGGTCTTTGGGTCCTGGCTCCTTCGGTTTGGGAGCTGTTGCTGCAGTTGGGCATGTTGGCCGGAGAGTGCTTCTCGGGCCGCGAACTGCAACCTTGCAGGTAGCTCCCAGGTTCCCGGCCCAACGAAAGCCCCCAGACCCAAATGGAGAGGGGCTGCTTGGGGGCCCCCTGGGGGCCCTTCAGGCCAGCTAGGTCTTTGGGTCCTGGCTCCTTCGGTTTGGGAGCTGTTGCTGGACGTTGGGCATGTTGGCCGGAGAGTGCTTCTCGGGCTGCGAACTGCAACCTTGCAGGTACCTCCCATGTCCCCGGCCCAACGAAAGCCACCAGACCCAAATTGAGAGGGGCTGCTTGGGGGCCCCCTGGGGGCCCTTCAGGCCAGCTAGGTCTTTGGGTCCTGGCTCCTTCGGTTTGGGAGCTGTTGCTGCAGTTGGGCATGTTGGCCAGAGAGTGCTTCTCGGGCCGCGAACTGCAACCTTGCAGGTACATCCCAGGTTCCCGGCCCAACGAAAGCCCCCAGACCCAAATGGAGAGGGGCTGTTTGGGGGCCCCCTGGGGACACTCCAGGCCAGCTAGGTCTTTGGGTCCTGGCTCCTTCGGTTTCGGAGCTGTTGCTGGACGTTGGGCATGATGGCCGGAGAGTGCTTCTCGGGCCGCGAACTGCAACCTTGCAGGCACCTCCCAGGTTCCCGGCCCAACGAAAGCCCCCAGACCCAAATGGAGAGGGGCTGCTTGCGGGCCCCCTGGGGACACTCCAGGCCAGCTAGTTCTTTGGGTCCTGACTCCTTCGGTTTGGGAGCTGTTGCTGCAGTTGGGCATGTTGGCCGGAGAGTGCTTCTCGGGCCGCGAACTGCAACCTTGCAGGTACCTCCCAGACTCCATGCCCAACGAAAGCCCCCAGACCCAAATGGAGAGGGGCTGTTTGGGGGCCCCCTGGGGACACTTCAGTCCAGCTAGGTCTTTGGGTCCTGGCTCCTTCGGTTTGGGAGCTGTTGCTGGACGTTGGGCATGTTGACCGGAGAGTGCTTCTCGGGCTGCGAACTGCAACCTTGCAGGTACCTCCCATGTCCCCGGCCCAACGAAAGCCCCCAGACCCAAATGGAGAGGGGCTGCTTGGGGGCCCCCTGGGGGCCCTTCAGGCCAGCTAGGTCTTTGGGTCCTGGCTCCTTCGGTTTGGGAGCTGTTGCTGGACGTTGGGCATGTTGGCCTGAGAGTGCTTCTCGGGCTGCGAACTGCAACCTTGCAGGTACCTCCCAGGTTCCATGCCCAACGAAAGCCCCCAGACCCAAATGGAGAGGGTCTGTTTGGGGGCACCCTGGGGACTCTTCAGGCCAGCTAGGTCTTTGGGTCCTGGCTCCTTCGGTTTGGGAGCTGTTGCTGGACGTTGGGCATGTTGGCCGGAGAGTGCTTCTCGGTCTGCGAACTGCAACCTTGCAGGTACCTCCCATGTCCCCGGCCCAACGAAAGCCCCCAGACCCAAATTGAGAGGGGCTGCTTGGGGGCCCCCTGGGGGCCCTTCAGGCCAGCTAGGTCTTTGGGTCCTGGCTCCTTCGGTTTGGGAGCTGTTGCTGCAGTTGGGCATGTTGGCCGGAGAGTGCTTCTCGGGCCGCGAACTGCAACCTTGCAGGCACCTCCCAGGTTCCATGCGCAACGAAAGCCCCCAGACCCAAATGGAGAGGGGCTCCTTGGGGGCCCCCTGGGGACTCTTCAGGCCAGCTAGGTCTTTGGGTCCTGGCTCCTTCGGTTTGGGAGCTGTTGCTGCAGTTGGGCATTATGGCCGGAGAGTGCTTCTCGGGCCGCGAACTGCAACCTTGCAGGCACCTCCCAGGTTCCCGGCCCAACGAAAGCCCCCAGACCCAAATGGAGAGGGGCTGTTTGGGGGCACCCTGGGGACTCTTCAGGCCAGCTAGGTCTTTGGGTCCTGGCTCCTTCGGTTTGGGAGCTGTTGCTGGACGTTGGGCATGTTGGCCGGAGAGTGCTTCTCGGGCCGCGAACTGCAAACTTGCAGGTACCTCCCAGGTTCCCGGCCCAACGAAAGCCCCCAGACCCAAATGGAGAGGGGCTGTTTGGGGGCCCCCTGGGGACTCTTCAGGCCAGCTAGGTCTTTGGGTCCTGGCTCCTTGGGTTTGGGAGCTGTTGCTGCAGTTGGGCATGTTGGCCGGAGAGTGCTTCTCGGGCTGCGAACTGCAACCTTGCAGGTACCTCCCATGTCCCAGGCCCAACGTAAGCCCCAGACCAAAATTGAGAGGGGCTGTTTGGGGGCCCCCTGGGGGCCCTTCAGGCCAGCTAGGTCTTTGGGTCCTGGCTCCTTCGGTTTGGGAGCTGTTGCTGGACGTTGGGCATGTTGACCGGAGAGTGCTTCTCGGGCTGCGAACTGCAACCTTGCAGGTAGCTCCCAGGTCCCCGGCCCAACGAAAGCCCCCAGACCCAAATGGAGAGGGGCTGTTTGGGGGCCCCCTGGGGGCCCTTCAGGCCAGCTAGGTCTTTGGGTCCTGGCTCCTTCGGTTTGGGAGCTGTTGCTGGACGTTGGGCATGTTGACCGGAGAGTGCTTCTCGGGCTGCGAACTGCAACCTTGCAGGTAGCTCCCAGGTTCCCGGCCCAACGAAAGCCCCCAGACCCAAATGGAGAGGGGCTGTTTGGGGGCCCCCTGGGGACTCTTCAGGCCAGCTAGGTCTTTGGGTCCTGGCTCCTTCGGTTTGGGAGCTGTTGCTGGACGTTGGGCATGATGGCCGGAGAGTGCTTCTCGGGCCGAGAACTGAAACCTTGCAGGCACCTCCCAGGTTCCCGGCCCAACGAAAGCCCCCAGACCAAAATTGAGAGGGGCTGCTTGAGGACCCCTGGGGACACTCCAGGCCAGCTAGGTCTTTGGGTCCTGACTCCTTCGGTTTGGGAGCTGTTGCTGGACGTTGGGCATGTTGGCCGGAGAGTGCTTCTCGGGCCGCGAACTGCAACCTTGCAGGTACCTCCCAGACACCATGCCCAACGAAAGCCCCCAGACCCAAATTGAGAATGGCTGTTTGGGGGCCCCCTGGGGCCCCTTAAGGCCAGCTAGGTCTTTGGGTCCTGGCTCCTTCGGTTTGGGAGCTGTTGCTGGACGTTGGGCATGTTGGCCGGAGAGTGCTTCTCAGGCTGCGAACTGCAACCTTGCAGGTACCTCCCAGGTTCCATGCCCAACGAAAGCCCCCAGACCCAAATGGAGAGGGACTGTTTGGGGGCACCCTGGGGACTCTTCAGGCCAGCTAGGTCTTTGGGTCCTGGCTCCTTCGGTTTGGGAGCTGTTGCTGGACGTTGGGCATGTTGGCCGGAGAGTGCTTCTCAGGCTGCGAACTGCAACCTTGCAGGTAGCTCCCAGGTTCCATGCCCAACGAAAGCCCCCAGACCCAAATTGAGAGGGGCTGTTTGGGGGCCCCCTGGGGACTCTTCAGGCCAGCTAGGTCTTTGGGTCCTGGCTCCTTCGGTTTGGGAGCTGTTGCTGGACGTTGGGCATATTGGCCGGAGAGTGCTTCTCGGTCTGCGAACTGCAACCTTGCAGGTACCTCCCATGTCCCCGGCCCAACGAAAGCCCCCAGACCCAAATTGAGAGGGGCTGCTTGGGGGCCCCCTGGGGGCCCTTCAGGCCAGCTAGGTCTTTGGGTCCTGGCTCCTTCGGTTTGGGAGCTGTTGCTGGACGTTGGGCATGTTGACCGGAGAGTGCTTCTCGGGCCGCGAACTGCAACCTTGCAGGTACCTCCCATGTCCCAGGCCCAACGAAAGCCCCCAGATCCAAATTGAGAGGGGCTGCTTGGGGGCCCCCTAGGGGCCCTTCAGGCCAGCTAGGTCTTTGGGTCCTGGCTCCTTCGGTTTGGGAGCTGTTGCTGCAGTTGGGCATGTTGGCCGGAGAGTGCTTCTCGGGCCGCGAACTGCAACCTTGCAGGTAGCTCCCAGGTTCCCGGCCCAACGAAAGCCCCCAGACCCAAATGGAGAGGGGCTGTTTGGGGGCCCCCTGGGGCCCCTTCAGGCCAGCTAGGTCTTTGGGTCCTGGCTCCTTCGGTTTGGGAGCTGTTGCTGGACGTTGGGCATGTTGGCCAGAGAGTGCTTCTCGGTACGTGACCTGCAACCTTGCAGGTAGCTCCCAGGTTCCCAACCCAACGAAAGCCCCCAGACCCAAATTGGGAGGGGCTGCTTGGGGGCCCCCTGGGGGCCCTTCAGGCCAGCTAGGTCTTTGGGTCCTGGCTCCTTCGGTTTGGGAGCTGTTGCTGGACGTTGGGCATGTTGACCGGAGAGTGCTTCTCGGGCTGCGAACTGCAACCTTGCAGGTACCTCCCAGGTCCCCGGCCCAACGAAAGCCCCCAGACCCAAATTGAGAGGGGCTGTTTGGGGGCCCCCTGGGTACCCTTCAGGCCAGCTAGGTCTTTGGGTCCTGGCTCCTTGGGTTTGGGAGCTGTTGCTGGACGTTGGGCATGATGGCCGGAGAGTGCTTCTCGGGCCGCGAACTGCAACCTTGCAGGCACCTCCCAGGTTCCCGGCCCAACGAAAGCCCCCAGACCAAAATTGAGAGGGGCTGCTTGCGGGCCCCCTGGGGACACTCCAGGCCAGCTAGGTCTTTCGGTCCTGAATCCTTCGGTTTGGGAGCTGTTGCTGCAGTTGGGCATGTTGGCCGGAGAGTGCTTCTCGGGCTGCGAACTGCAACCTTGCAGGTACCTCCCAGACTCCATGCCCAACGAAAGCCCCCAGACCCAAATGGGGAGGGGCTGTTTGGGGGCCCCCTGGGGACTCTTCAGTCCAGCTAGGTCTTTGGGTCCTGGCTCCTTCGGTTTGGGAGCTGTTGCTGGACGTTGGGCATGTTGACCGGAGAGTGCTTCTCGGGCTGCGAACTGCAACCTTGCAGGTACCTCCCAGGTACCCGGCCCAACGAAAGCCCCCAGACCCAAATGGAGAGGGGCTGCTTGGGGGCCCCCTGGGGGCCCTTCAGGCCAGCTAGGTCTTTGGGTCCTGGCTCCTTCGGTTTGGGAGCTGTTGCTGGACGTTGGGCATGTTGGCCGGAGAGTGCTTCTCGGGCTGCGAACTGCAACCTTGCAGGTACCTCCCAGGTTCCATGCCCAACGAAAGCCCCTAGACCCAAATGGAGAGGGGCTGTTTGGGGGCACCCTGGGGACTCTTCAGGCCAGCTAGGTCTTTGGGTCCTGGCTCCTTCGGTTTGGGAGCTGTTGCTGGACGTTGGGCATGTTGGCCGGAGAGTGCTTCTCGGGCCTCGAACTGCAACCTTGCAGGTACCTCCCATGTCCCCGGCCCAACGAAAGCCCCCAGACCCAAATAGAGAGTGGCTGCTTGGGGGCCCCCTGGGGGCCCTTCAGGCCAGCTAGGTCTTTGGGTCCTGGCTCCTTCGGTTTGGGAGCTGTTGCTGGACGTTGGGCATGTTGGCCGGAGAGTGCTTCTCGGGCTGCGAACTGCAACCTTGCAGGTACCTCCCAGGTCCGAGGCCCAACGAAAGCCCCCAGATCCAAATTGAGAGGGGCTGCTTGGGGGCCCCCTGGGGGCCCTTCAGGCCAGCTAGGTCTTTGGGTCCTGGCTCCTTCGGATTGGGAGCTGTTGCTGCAGTTGGGCATGTTGTCCGGAGAGTGCTTCTCGGGCTGCGAACTGCAACCTTGAAGGTACCTGCCAGGTCCCCGGCCCAACGAAAGCCCCCAGACCCAAATTGAGAGGGGCTGCTTGTGGGCCCCCTGGGGGCCCTTCAGGCCAGCTAGGTCTTTGGGTCCTGGCTCCTTCGGTTTGGGAGCTGTTGCTGCAGTTGGGCATGTTGGCCGGAGAGTGGTTCTCGGGCCGTGAACTGCAACCTTGCAGGTAGCTCCCAGGTTCCCGGCCCAACGAAAGCCCCCAGACCCAAATGGAGAGAGGCTGCTTGGGGGCCCCCTGGGGGCCCTTCAGGCCAGCTAGGTCTTTGGGTCCTGGCTCCTTCGCTTTGGGAGCTGTTGCTGGACGTTGGGCATGTTGGCCGGAGAGTGCTTCTCAGGCTGCGAACTGCAACCTTGCAGGTACCTCCCAGGTTCCATGCCCAACGAAAGCCCCCAGACCCAAATTGAGAGGGGCTGTTTGGGGACCCCCTGGGGACTCTTCAGGCCAGCTAGGTCTTTGGGTCCTGGCTCCTTCGGTTTGGGAGCTGTTGCTGGACGTTGGGCATGTTGACCGGAGAGTGCTTCTCGGGCCGCGCACTGCAACCTTGCAGGCACTTCCCAGGTTCCCGGCCCAACGAAAGCCCCCAGACCCAAATGGAGAGGGGCTGTTTGGGGGCCCCCAGGGGGCCCTTCAGGCCAGCTAGGTCTTTGGGTCCTGGCTCCTTCGGTTTGGGAGCTGTTGCTGGACGTTGGGCATGTTGGCCGGAGAGTGCTTCTCGGGCCTCGAACTGCAACCTTGCAGGTAGCTCCCAGGTTCCCGGCCCAACGAAACCCCCCAGACCCAAATGGAGAGGGGCTGCTTGGGGGCCCCCTGGGGGCCCTTCAGGCCAGCTAGGTCTTTGGGTCCTGGCTCCTTCGCTTTGGGAGCTGTTGCTGGACGTTGGGCATGTTGGCCGGAGAGTGCTTCTCGGGCTGCGAACTGCAACCTTGCAGGTACCTCCCAGACTCCATGCCCAACGAAAGCCCCCAGACCCAAATGGGGAGGGGCTGTTTGGGGGCCCCCTGGGGACTCTTCAGTCCAGCTAGGTCTTTGGGTCCTGGCTCCTTCGGTTTGGGAGCTGTTGCTGGACGTTTGGCATGTTGACCGGAGAGTGCTTCTCGGGCTGCGAACTGCAACCTTGCAGGTACCTCCCAGGTCCCCGGCCCAACGAAAGCCCCCAGACCCAAATGGAGAGGGGCTGCTTGGGGGCCCCCTGGGGGCCCTTCAGGCCAGCTAGGTCTTTGGGTCCTGGCTCCTTCGGTTTGGGAGCTGTTGCTGGACGTTGGGCATGTTGGCCGGAGAGTGCTTCTCGGGCCGCGAACTGCAACCTTGCAGGTACCTCCCAGGTTCCATGCCCAACGAAAGCCCCTAGACCCAAATGGAGAGGGGCTGTTTGGGGGCACCCTGGGGACTCTTCAGGCCAGCTAGGTCTTTGGGTCCTGGCTCCTTCGGTTTGGGAGCTGTTGCTGGACGTTGGGCATGTTGGCCGGAGAGTGCTTCTCGGGCCTCGAACTGCAACCTTGCAGGTACCTCCCATGTCCCCGGCCCAACGAAAGCCCCCAGACCCAAATAGAGAGTGGCTGCTTGGGGGCCCCCTGGGGGCACTTCAGGCCAGCTAGGTCTTTGGGTCCTGGCTCCTTCGGTTTGGGAGCTGTTGCTGGACGTTGGGCATGTTGGCCGGAGAGTGCTTCTCGGGCTGCGAACTGCAACCTTGCAGGTACCTCCCAGGTCCGAGGCCCAACGAAAGCCCCCAGATCCAAATTGAGAGGGGCTGCTTGGGGGCCCCCTGGGGGCCCTTCAGGCCAGCTAGGTCTTTGGGTCCTGGCTCCTTCGGTTTGGGAGCTGTTGCTGGACGTTGGGCATGTTGGCCGGAGAGTGCTTCTCGGGCCGCGCACTGCAACCTTGCAGGCACTTCCCAGGTTCCCGGCCCAACGAAAGCCCCCAGACCCAAATTGAGAGGGGCTGTTTGGGGGCCCCCTGGGGGCCCTTCAGGCCAGCTAGGTCTTTGGGTCCTGGCTCCTTCGGTTTGGGAGCTGTTGCTGCAGTTGGGCATGTTGTCCGGAGAGTGCTTCTCGGGCTGCGAACTGCAACCTTGCAGGTTCCTCCCATGTCCCCGGCCCAACGAAAGCCCCCAGACCCAAATAGAGAGGGGCTGCTTGGGGGCCCCCTGGGGGCCCTTCAGGCCAGCTAGGTCTTTGGGTCCTGGCTCCTTCGGTTTGGGAGCTGTTGCTGGACGTTGGGCATGTTGGCCGGAGAGTGCTTCTCGGGCTGCGAACTGCAACCTTGCAGGTACCTCCCAGGTCCCAGGCCCAACGAAAGCCCCCAGATCCAAATTGAGAGGGGCTGCTTGGGGGCCCCCTGGGGGCCCTTCAGGCCAGCTAGGTCTTTGGGTCCTGGCTCCTTCGGTTTGGGAGCTGTTGCTGCAGTTGGGCATGTTGTCCGTAGAGTGCTTCTCGGGCTGCGAACTGCAAACTTGCAGGTACCTCCCAGGTCCCCGGCCCAACGAAAGCCCCCAGACCCAAATTGAGAGGGGCTGCTTGTGGGCCCCCTGGGGGCCCTTCAGGCCAGCTAGGTCTTTGGGTCCTGGCTCCTTCGGTTTGGGAGCTGTTGCTGCAGTTGGGCATGTTGGCCGGAGAGTGCTTCTCGGGCCGTGAACTGCAACCTTGCAGGTACCTCCCAGGTTCCCGGCCCAACGAAAGCCCCCAGACCCAAATGGAGAGAGGCTGCTTGGGGGCCCCCTGGGGGCCCTTCAGGCCAGCTAGGTCTTTGGGTCCTGGCTCCTTCGCTTTGGGAGCTGTTGCTGGACGTTGGGCATGTTGGCCGGAGAGTGCTTCTCAGGCTGCGAACTGCAACCTTGCAGGTACCTCCCAGGTTCCATGCCCAACGAAAGCCCCCAGACCCAAATTGAGAGGGGCTGTTTGTTGACCCCCTGGGGACTCTTCAGGCCAGCTAGGTCTTTGGGTCCTGGCTCCTTCGGTTTGGGAGCTGTTGCTGGACGTTGGGCATGTTGACCGGAGAGTGCTTCTCGGGCCGCGCACTGCAACCTTGCAGGCACTTCCCAGGTCCCCGGCCCAACGAAAGCCCCCAGACCCAAATGGAGAGGGGCTGTTTGGGGGCCCCCAGGGGGCCCTTCAGGCCAGCTAGGTCTTTGGGTCCTGGCTCCTTCGGTTTGGGAGCTGTTGCTGGACGTTGGGCATGTTGGCCGGAGAGTGCTTCTCGGGCCGTGAACTGCAACCTTGCAGGTAGCTCCCAGGTTCCCGGCCCAACGAAAGCCCCCAGACCCAAATGGAGAGGGGCTGCTTGGGGGCCCCCTGGGGGCCCTTCAGGCCAGCTAGGTCTTTGGGTCCTGGCTCCTTCGCTTTGGGAGCTGTTGCTGGACGTTGGGCATGTTGGCCGGAGAGTGGTTCTCGGGCCGTGAACTGCAACCTTGCAGGTACCTCCCAGGTCCCCGGCCCAACGAAAGCCCCCAGACCCAAATGGAGAGGGGCTGCTTGGGGGCCCCCTGGGGGCCCTTCAGGCCAGCTAGGTCTTTGGGTCCTGGCTCCTTCGGTTTGGGAGCTGTTGCTGGACGTTGGGCATGTTGGCCGGAGAGTGCTTCTCGGGCCGCGAACTGCAACCTTGCAGGTAGCTCCCAGGTTCCATGTCCAATGAAATCCCCCAGACCCAAATTGAGAGGGGCTGTTTGGGGGCACCCTGGGGGCCCTTCAGGCCAGCTAGGTCTTTGGGTCCTGGCTCCTTCGGTTTGGGAGCTGTTGCTGGACGTTGGGCATGTTGGCCGGAGAGTGCTTCTCAGGCTGCGAACTGCAACCTTGCAGGTACCTCCCAGGTTCCATGCCCAACGAAAGCCCCCAGACCCAAATGGAGAGGGGCTGTTTGGGGACCCCCTGGGGACTCTTCAGGCCAGCTAGGTCTTTGGGTCCTGGCTCCTTCGGTTTGGGAGCTGTTGCTGGACGTTGGGCATGTTGGCCGGAGAGTGCTTCTCGGGCCGCGCACTGCAACCTTGCAGGCACTTCCCAGGTTCCCGGCCCAACGAAAGCCCCCAGACCCAAATTGAGAGGGGCTGTTTGGGGGCCCCCTGGGGGCCCTTCAGGCCAGCTAGGTCTTTGGGTCCTGGCTCCTTCGGTTTGGGAGCTGTTGCTGGACGTTGGGCATGTTGGCCGGAGAGTGCTTCTCGGGCTGCGAACTGCAACCTTGCAGGTTCCTCCCATGTCCCCGGCCCAACGAAAGCCCCCAGACCCAAATAGAGAGGGGCTGCTTGGGGGCCCCCTGGGGGCCCTTCAGGCCAGCTAGGTCTTTGGGTCCTGGCTCCTTCGGTTTGGGAGCTGTTGCTGGACGTTGGGCATGTTGGCCGGAGAGTGCTTCTCGGGCTGCGAACTGCAACCTTGCAGGTACCTCCCAGGTCCCAGGCCCAACGAAAGCCCCCAGACCCAAATTGAGAGGGGCTGCTTGGGGGCCCCCTGGGGGCCCTTCAGGCCAGCTAGGTCTTTGGGTCCTGGCTCCTTCGGTTTGGGAGCTGTTGCTGCAGTTGGGCATGTTGGCCGGAGAGTGCTTCTCGGGCCGTGAACTGCAACCTTGCAGGTACCTCCCAGGTTCCCGGCCCAACGAAAGCCCCCAGACCCAAATGGAGAGAGGCTGCTTGGGGGCCCCCTGGGGGCCCTTCAGGCCAGCTAGGTCTTTGGGTCCTGGCTCCTTCGCTTTGGGAGCTGTTGCTGGACGTTGGGCATGTTGGCCGGAGAGTGCTTCTCAGGCTGCGAACTGCAACCTTGCAGGTACCTCCCAGGTTTCATGCCCAACGAAAGCCCCCAGACCCAAATTGAGAGGGGCTGTTTGTTGACCCCCTGGGGACTCTTCAGGCCAGCTAGGTCTTTGGGTCCTGGCTCCTTTGGTTTGGGAGCTGTTGCTGGACGTTGGGCATGTTGACCGGAGAGTGCTTCTCGCGCCGCGCACTGCAACCTTGCAGGCACTTCCCATGTCCCCGGCCCAACGAAAGCCCCCAGACCCAAATGGAGAGGGGCTGTTTGGGGGACCCCAGGGGGCCCTTCAGGCCAGCTAGGTCTTTGGGTCCTGGCTCCTTCGGTTTGGGAGCTGTTGCCAGACGTTGGGCATGTTGGCCGGAGAGTGCTTCTCGGGCCTCGAACTGCAACCTTGCAGGTAGCTCCCAGGTTCCCGGCCCAACGAAACCCCCCAGACCCAAATGGAGAGGGGCTGCTTGGGGGCCCCCTGGGGGCCCTTCAGGCCAGCTAGGTCTTTGGGTCCTGGCTCCTTCGCTTTGGGAGCTGTTGCTGGACGTTGGGCATGTTGGCCGGAGAGTGGTTCTCGGGCCGTGAACTGCAACCTTGCAGGTACCTCCCAGGTCCCCGGCCCAACGAAAGCCCCCAGACCCAAATGGAGAGGGGCTGCTTGGGGGCCCCCTGGGGGCCCTTCAGGCCAGCTAGGTCTTTGGGTCCTGGCTCCTTCGGTTTGGGAGCTGTTGCTGCAGTTGGGCATGTTGGCCGGAGAGTGCTTCTCGGACCGCGAACTGCAACCTTGCAGGTAGCTCCCAGGTTCCATGCCCAATGAAATCCCCCAGACCCAAATTGAGAGGGGCTGTTTGGGGGCACCCTGGGGGCCCTTCAGGCCAGCTAGGTCTTTGGGTCCTGGCTCCTTCGGTTTGGGAGCTGTTGCTGGACGTTGGGCATGTTGGCCGGAGAGTGCTTCTCAGGCTGCGAACTGCAACCTTGCAGGTAGCTCCCAGGTTCCATGCCCAACGAAAGCCCCCAGACCCAAATTGAGAGGGGCTGTTTGGGGACCCCCTGGGGACTCTTCAGGCCAGCTAGGTCTTTGGGTCCTGGCTCCTTCGGTTTGGGAGCTGTTGCTGGACGTTGGGCATGTTGGCCGGAGAGTGCTTCTCGGGCTGCGAACTGCAACCTTGCAGGTACCTCCCAGGTCCACGGCCCAACGAAAGCCCCCAGACCCAAATGGAGAGGGGCTGCTTGGGGGCCCCCTGGGGGCCCTTCAGGCCAGCTAGGTCTTTGGGTCCTGGCTCCTTCGGTTTGGGAGCTGTTGCTGGACGTTGGGCATGTTGACCGGAGAGTGCTTCTCGGGCTGCGAAATGCAACCTTGCAGGTACCTCCCATGTCCCCGGCCCAACGAAAGCCCCCAGACCCAAATGGAGAGGGGCTGCTTGGGGGCCCCCTGGGGGCCCTTCAGGCCAGCTAGGTCTTTGGGTCCTGGCTCCTTCGGTTTGGGAGCTGTTGCTGGACGTTGGGCATGTTGGCCGGAGAGTGCTTATCGGGCCGCGCACTGCAACCTTGCAGGCACTTCCCAGGTTCCATGCCCAACGAAAGCCCCCAGACCCAAATGGAGAGCGGCTGTTTGGGGGCCCCCTGGGGGCCCTTCAGGCCAGCTAGGTCTTTGGGTCCTGGCTCCTTCGGTTTGGGAGCTGTTGCTGGACGTTGGGCATGTTGGCCGGAGAGTGCTTCTCGGGCTGCGAACTGCAACCTTGCAGGTACCTCCCAGGTCCCAGGCCCAACGAAAGCCCCCAGATCCAAATTGAGAGGGGCTGCTTGGGGGCCCCCTGGGGCCCCTTCAGGCCAGCTAGGTCTTTGGGTCCTGGCTCCTTCGGTTTGGGAGCTGTTGCTGCAGTTGGGCATGTTGGCCGGAGAGTGCTTCTCGGGCTGCGAACTGCAACCTTGCAGGTACCTCCCAGGTTCCCGGCCCAACGAAAGCCCCCAGACCCAAATTGAGAGGGGCTGCTTGGGGGCCCCCTGGGGGCCCTTCAGGCCAGCTAGGTCTTTGGGTCCTGGCTCCTTCGGTTTGGGAGCTGTTGCTGCAGTTGGGCATGTTGGCCGGAGAGTGCTTCTCGGGCCGTGAACTGCAACCTTGCAGGTACCTCCCAGGTTCCCGGCCCAACGAAAGCCCCCAGACCCAAATTGAGAGAGGCTGCTTGGGGGCACCCTGGGGGCCCTTCAGGCCAGCTAGGTCTTTGGGTCCTGGCTCCTTCGGTTTGGGAGCTGTTGCTGGACGTTGGGCATGTTGGCCGGAGAGTGCTTCTCAGGCTGCGAACTGCAACCTTGCAGGTACCTCCCAGGTTCCATGCCCAACGAAAGCCCCCAGACCCAAATTGAGAGGGGCTTTTTGTTGACCCCCTGGGGACTCTTCAGGCCAGCTAGGTCTTTGGGTCCTGGCTCCTTCGGTTTGGGAGCTGTTGCTGGACGTTGGGCATGTTGACCGGAGAGTGCTTCTCGGGCCGCGCACTGCAACCTTGCAGGCACTTCCCAGGTCCCCGGCCCAACGAAAGCCCCCAGACCCAAATGGAGAGGGGCTGTTTGGGGGCCCCCAGGGGGCCCTTCAGGCCAGCTAGGTCTTTGGGTCCTGGCTCCTTCGGTTTGGGAGCTGTTGCTGGACGTTGGGCATGTTGGCCGGAGAGTGCTTCTCGGGCCTCGAACTGCAACCTTGCAGGTAGCTCCCAGGTTCCCGGCCCAACGAAACCCCCCAGACCCAAATGGAGAGGGGCTGCTTGGGGGCCCCCTGGGGGCCCTTCAGGCCAGCTAGGTCTTTGGGTCCTGGCTCCTTCGCTTTGGGAGCTGTTGCTGGACGTTGGGCATGTTGGCCGGAGAGTGGTTCTCGGGCCGTGAACTGCAACCTTGCAGGTACCTCCCAGGTCCCCGGCCCAACGAAAGCCCCCAGACCCAAATGGAGAGGGGCTGCTTGGGGGCCCCCTGGGGGCCCTTCAGGCCAGCTAGGTCTTTGGGTCCTGGCTCCTTCGGTTTGGGAGCTGTTGCTGCAGTTGGGCATGTTGGCCGGAGAGTGCTTCTCGGACCGCGAACTGCAACCTTGCAGGTACCTCCCAGGTTCCATGCCCAATGAAAGCCCCCAGACCCAAATTGAGAGGGGCTGTTTGGGGGCCCCCTGGGGGCCCTTCAGGCCAGCTAGGTCTTTGGGTCCTGGCTCCTTCGGTTTGGGAGCTGTTGCTGGACGTTGGGCATGTTGGCCGGAGAGTGCTTCTCAGGCTGCGAACTGCAACCTTGCAGGTAGCTCCCAGGTTCCATGCCCAACGAAAGCCCCCAGACCCAAATGGAGAGGGGCTGTTTGGGGACCCCCTGGGGACTCTTCAGGCCAGCTAGGTCTTTGGGTCCTGGCTCCTTCGGTTTGGGAGCTGTTGCTGGACGTTGGGCATGTTGGCCGGAGAGTGCTTCTCGGGCCGCGCACTGCAACCTTGCAGGCACTTCCCAGGTTCCAGGCCCAACGAAAGCCCCCAGACCCAAATTGAGAGGGGCTGTTTGGGGGTCCCCTGGGGGCCCTTCAGGCCAGCTAGGTCTTTGGGTCCTGGCTCCTTCGGTTTGGGAGCTGTTGCTGGACGTTGGGCATGTTGGCCGGAGAGTGCTTCTCGGGCTGCGAACTGCAACCTTGCAGGTTCCTCCCATGTCCCCGGCCCAACGAAAGCCCCCAGACCCAAATAGAGAGGGGCTTCTTGGGGGCCCCCTGGGGGCCCTTCAGGCCAGCTAGGTCTTTGGGTCCTGGCTCCTTCGGTTTGGGAGCTGTTGCTGGACGTTGGGCATGTTGGCCGGAGAGTGCTTCTCAGGCTGCGAACTGCAACCTTGCAGGTACCTCCCAGGTCCCAGGCCCAACGAAAGCCCCCAGATCCAAATTGAGAGGGGCTGCTTGGGGGCCCCCTGGGGGCCCTTCAGGCCAGCTAGGTCTTTGGGTCCTGGCTCCTTCGCTTTGGGAGCTGTTGCTGGACGTTGGGCATGTTGGCCGGAGAGTGGTTCTCGGGCCGTGAACTGCAACCTTGCAGGTACCTCCCAGGTCCCCGGCCCAACGAAAGCCCCCAGACCCAAATGGAGAGGGGCTGTTTGGGGGCCCCCTGGGGGCCCTTCAGGCCAGCTAGGTCTTTGGGTCCTGGCTCCTTCGGTTTGGGAGCTGTTGCTGCAGTTGGGCATGTTGGCCAGAGAGTGCTTCTCGGACCGGGAACTGCAACCTTGCAGGTACCTCCCAGGTTCCATGCCCAATGAAAGCCCCCAGACCCAAATTGAGAGGGGCTGTTTGGGGGCACCCTGGGGGCCCTTCAGGCCAGCTAGGTCTTTGGGTCCTGGCTCCTTCGGTTTGGGAGCTGTTGCTGGACGTTGGGCATGTTGGCCGGAGAGTGCTTCTCAGGCTGCGAACTGCAACCTTGCAGGTAGCTCCCAGGTTCCATGCCCAACGAAAGCCCCCAGACCCAAATGGAGAGGGGCTGTTTGGGGGCCCCCTGGGGACTCTTCAGGCCAGCTAGGTCTTTGGGTCCTGGCTCCTTCGGTTTGGGAGCTGTTGCTGGACGTTGGGCATGTTGGCCGGAGAGTGCTTCTCGGGCCGCGCACTGCAACCTTGCAGGCACTTCCCAGGTTCCCGGCCCAACGAAAGCCCCCAGACCCAAATTGAGAGGGGCTGTTTGGGGGCCCCCTGGGGGCCCTTCAGGCCAGCTAGGTCTTTGGGTCCTGGCTCCTTCGGTTTGGGAGCTGTTGCTGGACGTTGGGCATGTTGGCCGGAGAGTGCTTCTCGGGCTGCGAACTGCAACCTTGCAGGTTCCTCCCATGTCCCCGGCCCAACGAAAGCCCCCAGACCCAAATAGAGAGGGGCTTCTTGGGGGCCCCCTGGGGGCCCTTCAGGCCAGCTAGGTCTTTGGGTCCTGGCTCCTTCGGTTTGGGAGCTGTTGCTGGACGTTGGGCATGTTGGCCGGAGAGTGCTTCTCAGGCTGCGAACTGCAACCTTGCAGGTACCTCCCAGGTCCCAGGCCCAACGAAAGCCCCCAGATCCAAATTGAGAGGGGCTGCTTGGGGGCCCCCTGGGGGCCCTTCAGGCCAGCTAGGTCTTTGGGTCCTGGCTCCTTCGGTTTGGGAGCTGTTGCTGCAGTTGGGCATGTTGTCCGTAGAGTGCTTCTCGGGCTGCGAACTGCAACCTTGCAGGTACCTCCCAGGTCCCCGTCCCAACGAAAGCCCCCAGACCCAAATTGAGAGGGGCTGCTTGGGGGCCCCCTGGGGGCCCTTCAGGCCAGCTAGGTCTTTGGGTCCTGGCTCCTTCGGTTTGGGAGCTGTTTCTGCAGTTGGGCATGTTGGCCGGAGAGTGCTTCTCGGGCCGTGAACTGCAACCTTGCAGGTACCTCCCAGGTTCCCGGCCCAACGAAAGCCCCCAGACCCAAATGGAGAGAGGCTGCTTGGGGGCCCCCTGGGGGCCCTTCAGGCCAGCTAGGTCTTTGGGTCCTGGCTCCTTCGCTTTGGGAGCTGTTGCTGGACGTTGGGCATGTTGGCCGGAGAGTGCTTCTCAGGCTGCGAACTGCAACCTTGCAGGTACCTCCCAGGTTCCATGCCCAACGAAAGCCCCCAGACCCAAATGGAGAGGGGCTGTTTGGGGGCCCCCTTGGGACTCTTCAGGCCAGCTAGGTCTTTGGGTCCTGGCTCCTTCGGTTTGGGAGCTGTTGCTGGACGTTGGGCATGTTGGCCGGAGAGTGGTTCTCGGGCCGTGAACTGCAACCTTGCAGGTACCTCCCAGGTCCCCGGCCCAACGAAAGCCCCCAGACCCAAATGGAGAGGGGCTGCTTGGGGGCCCCCTGGGGGCCCTTCAGGCCAGCTAGGTCTTTGGGTCCTGGCTCCTTCGGTTTGGGAGCTGTTGCTGCAGTTGGGCATGTTGGCCGGAGAGTGCTTCTCGGACCGCGAACTGCAACCTTGCAGGTACCTCCCAGGTTCCATGCCCAATGAAAGCCCCCAGACCCAAATTGAGAGGGGCTGTTTGGGGGCACCCTGGGGGCCCTTCAGGCCAGCTAGGTCTTTGGGTCCTGGCTCCTTCGGTTTGGGAGCTGTTGCTGGACGTTGGGCATGTTGGCCGGAGAGTGCTTCTCAGGCTGCGAACTGCAACCTTGCAGGTAGCTCCCAGGTTCCATGCCCAACGAAAGCCCCCAGACCCAAATTGAGAGGGGCTGTTTGGGGACCCCCTGGGGACTCTTCAGGCCAGCTAGGTCTTTGGGTCCTGGCTCCTTCGGTTTGGGAGCTGTTGCTGGACGTTGGGCATGTTGGCCGGAGAGTGCTTCTCGGGCTGCGAACTGCAACCTTGCAGGTACCTCCCAGGTCCCAGGCCCAACGAAAGCCCCCAGACCCAAATGGAGAGGGGCTGCTTGGGGGCCCCCTGGGGGCCCTTCAGGCCAGCTAGGTCTTTGGGTCCTGGCTCCTTCGGTTTGGGAGCTGTTGCTGGACGTTGGGCATGTTGGCCGGAGAGTGCTTCTCGGGCTGCGAAATGCAACCTTGCAGGTACCTCCCATGTCCCCGGCCCAACGAAAGCCCCCAGACCCAAATGGAGAGGGGCTGCTTGGGGGCCCCCTGGGGGCCCTTCAGGCCAGCTAGGTCTTTGGGTCCTGGCTCCTTCGGTTTGGGAGCTGTTGCTGCAGTTGGGCATGTTGGCCGGAGAGTGCTTCTCGGGCTGCGAACTGCAACCTTGCAGGTAGCTCCCAGGTTCCCGGCCCAACGAAAGCCCCCAGACCCAAATGGAGAGGGTCTGTTTGGGGGCCCCCTGGGGCCCCTTCAGGCCAGCTAGGTCTTTGGGTCCTGGCTCCTTCAGTTTGGGAGCTGTTGCTGGACGTTGGGCATGTTGGCCGGAGAGTGCTTCTCGGGCTGCGAACTGCAACCTTGCAGGTACCTCCCAGGTTCCCGGCCCAACGAAAGCCCCCAGACCAAAATTGAGAGGGGCTGCTTGCGGGCCCACTGGGGACACTCCAGGCCAGCTAGGTCTTTGGGTCCTGGCTCCTTCGGTTTGGGAGCTGTTGCTGCAGTTGGGCATGTTGGCCAGAGAGTGCTTCTCGGACCGGGAACTGCAACCTTGCAGGTACCTCCCAGGTTCCATGCCCAATGAAAGCCCCCAGACCCAAATTGAGAGGGGCTGTTTGGGGGCACCCTGGGGGCCCTTCAGGCCAGCTAGGTCTTTGGGTCCTGGCTCCTTCGGTTTGGGAGCTGTTGCTGGACGTTGGGCATGTTGGCCGGAGAGTGCTTCTCAGGCTGCGAACTGCAACCTTGCAGGTAGCTCCCAGGTTCCATGCCCAACGAAAGCCCCCAGACCCAAATGGAGAGGGGCTGTTTGGGGGCCCCCTGGGGACTCTTCAGGCCAGCTAGGTCTTTGGGTCCTGGCTCCTTCGGTTTGGGAGCTGTTGCTGGACGTTGGGCATGTTGGCCGGAGAGTGCTTCTCGGGCCGCGCACTGCAACCTTGCAGGCACTTCCCAGGTTCCCGGCCCAACGAAAGCCCCCAGACCCAAATTGAGAGGGGCTGTTTGGGGGCCCCCTGGGGGCCCTTCAGGCCAGCTAGGTCTTTGGGTCCTGGCTCCTTCGGTTTGGGAGCTGTTGCTGGACGTTGGGCATGTTGGCCGGAGAGTGCTTCTCGGGCTGCGAACTGCAACCTTGCAGGTTCCTCCCATGTCCCCGGCCCAACGAAAGCCCCCAGACCCAAATAGAGAGGGGCTTCTTGGGGGCCCCCTGGGGGCCCTTCAGGCCAGCTAGGTCTTTGGGTCCTGGCTCCTTCGGTTTGGGAGCTGTTGCTGGACGTTGGGCATGTTGGCCGGAGAGTGCTTCTCAGGCTGCGAACTGCAACCTTGCAGGTACCTCCCAGGTCCCAGGCCCAACGAAAGCCCCCAGATCCAAATTGAGAGGGGCTGCTTGGGGGCCCCCTGGGGGCCCTTCAGGCCAGCTAGGTCTTTGGGTCCTGGCTCCTTCGGTTTGGGAGCTGTTGCTGCAGTTGGGCATGTTGTCCGTAGAGTGCTTCTCGGGCTGCGAACTGCAACCTTGCAGGTACCTCCCAGGTCCCCGTCCCAACGAAAGCCCCCAGACCCAAATTGAGAGGGGCTGCTTGGGGGCCCCCTGGGGGCCCTTCAGGCCAGCTAGGTCTTTGGGTCCTGGCTCCTTCGGTTTGGGAGCTGTTTCTGCAGTTGGGCATGTTGGCCGGAGAGTGCTTCTCGGGCCGTGAACTGCAACCTTGCAGGTACCTCCCAGGTTCCCGGCCCAACGAAAGCCCCCAGACCCAAATGGAGAGAGGCTGCTTGGGGGCCCCCTGGGGGCCCTTCAGGCCAGCTAGGTCTTTGGGTCCTGGCTCCTTCGCTTTGGGAGCTGTTGCTGGACGTTGGGCATGTTGGCCGGAGAGTGCTTCTCAGGCTGCGAACTGCAACCTTGCAGGTACCTCCCAGGTTCCATGCCCAACGAAAGCCCCCAGACCCAAATGGAGAGGGGCTGTTTGGGGGCCCCCTTGGGACTCTTCAGGCCAGCTAGGTCTTTGGGTCCTGGCTCCTTCGGTTTGGGAGCTGTTGCTGGACGTTGGGCATGTTGGCCGGAGAGTGGTTCTCGGGCCGTGAACTGCAACCTTGCAGGTACCTCCCAGGTCCCCGGCCCAACGAAAGCCCCCAGACCCAAATGGAGAGGGGCTGCTTGGGGGCCCCCTGGGGGCCCTTCAGGCCAGCTAGGTCTTTGGGTCCTGGCTCCTTCGGTTTGGGAGCTGTTGCTGCAGTTGGGCATGTTGGCCGGAGAGTGCTTCTCGGGCTGCGAACTGCAACCTTGCAGGTAGCTCCCAGGTTCCCGGCCCAACGAAAGCCCCCAGACCCAAATGGAGAGGGTCTGTTTGGGGGCCCCCTGGGGCCCCTTCAGGCCAGCTAGGTCTTTGGGTCCTGGCTCCTTCAGTTTGGGAGCTGTTGCTGGACGTTGGGCATGTTGGCCGGAGAGTGCTTCTCGGGCTGCGAACTGCAACCTTGCAGGCACTTCCCAGGTTCCCGGCCCAACGAAAGCCCCCAGACCCAAATGGAGAGGGGCTGCTTGGGGGCCCCCTGGGGGCCCTTCAGGCCAGCTAGGTCTTTGGGTCCTGGCTCCTTCGGTTTGGGAGCTGTTGCTGGACGTTGGGCATGTTGACCGGAGAGGGCTTCTCGGGCTGCGAAATGCAACCTTGCAGGTACCTCCCATGTCCCCGGCCCAACGAAAGCCCCCAGACCCAAATGGAGAGGGGCTGCTTGGGGGCCCCCTGGGGGCCCTTCAGGCCAGCTAGGTCTTTGGGTCCTGGCTCCTTCGGTTTGGGAGCTGTTGCTGCAGTTGGGCATGTTGGCCGGAGAGTGCTTCTCGGGCTGCGAACTGCAACCTTGCAGGTAGCTCCCAGGTTCCCGGCCCAACGAAAGCCCCCAGACCCAAATGGAGAGGGTCTGTTTGGGGGCCCCCTGGGGCCCCTTCAGGCCAGCTAGGTCTTTGGGTCCTGGCTCCTTCAGTTTGGGAGCTGTTGCTGGACGTTGGGCATGTTGGCCGGAGAGTGCTTCTCGGGCTGCGAACTGCAACCTTGCAGGTACCTCCCAGGTTCCCGGCCCAACGAAAGCCCCCAGACCAAAATTGAGAGGGGCTGCTTGCGGGCCCACTGGGGACACTCCAGGCCAGCTAGGTCTTTGGGTCCTGGCTCCTTCGGTTTGGGAGCTGTTGCTGCAGTTAGGCATGTTGGCCGGAGAGTGATTCTCGGGCTGCGAACTGCAACCTTGCAGGTAGCTCCCAGGTTCCATGCCCAACGAAAGCCCCCAGACCCAAATGGAGAGGGGCTGTTTGGGGGCCCCCTGGGGACCCTTCAGTCCAGCTAGGTCTTTGGGTCCTGGCTCCTTCGGTTTGGGAGATGTTGCTGGACGTTGGGCATGTTGACCGGAGAGTGCTTCTCGGGCTGCGAACTGCAACCTTGCAGGTACCTCCCATGTCCCCGGCCCAACGAAAGCCCCCAGACCCAAATGGAGAGGGGCTGCTTGGGGGCCCCCTGGGGGCCCTTCAGGCCAGCTAGGTCTTTGGGTCCTGGCTCCTTCGGTTTGGGAGCTGTTGCTGCAGTTGGGCATGTTGACCGGAGAGTGCTTCACGGGCTGCGAACTGCAACCTTGCAGGTATCTCCCAGGTCCCCGGCCCAACGAAAGCCCCCAGACCCAAATGGAGAGGGGCTGCTTGGGGGCCCCCTGGGGGCCCTTCAGGCCAGCTAGGTCTTTGGGTCCTGGCTCCTTCGGTTTGGGAGCTGTTGCTGCAGTTGGGCATGTTGGCCGGAGAGTGCTTCTCGGGCCGTGAACTGCAACCTTGCAGGTACCTCCCAGGTTCCCGGCCCAACGAAAGCCCCCAGACCCAAATGGGGAGGGGCTGTTTGGGGGCCCCCTGGGGCCCCTTCAGGCCAGCTAGGTCTTTGGGTCCTGGCTCCTTCGCATTTGGGAGCTGTTGCTGGACGTTGGGCATGTTGGCCGGAGAGTGCTTCTCGGGCCGTGAACTGCAACCTTGCAGGTACCTCCCAGGTTCCCGGCCCAACGAAAGCCCCCAGACCCAAATGGGGAGGGGCTGTTTGGGGGCCCCCTGGGGCCACTTCAGGCCAGCTAGGTCTTTGGGTCCTGGCTCCTTCGCATTTGGGAGCTGTTGCTGGACGTTGGGCATGTTGGCCGGAGAGTGCTTCTCAGGCTGCGAACTGCAACCTTGCAGGTACCTCCCAGGTCCCCGGCCCAACGAAAGCCCCCAGACCCAAATGGAGAGGGGCTGCTTGGGGGCCCCCTGGGGGCCCTTCAGGCCAGCTAGGTCTTTGGGTCCTGGCTCCTTCGGTTTGGGAGCTGTTGCTGCAGTTGGGCATGTTGGCCGGAGAGTGCTTCTCGGGCCGTGAACTGCAACCTTGCAGGTAACTCCCAGATTCCCGGCCCAACGAAACCCCCCAGACCCAAATGGGGAGGGGCTGTTTGGGGGCCCCCTGGGGGCCCTTCAGGCCAGCTAGGTCTTTGGGTCCTGGCTCCTTCGGTTTGGGAGCTGTTGCTGCAGTTGGGCATGTTGGCCGGAGAGTGCTTCTCGGGCTGCGAACTGCAAACTTGCAGGTAGCTCCCAGGTTCCCGGCCCAACGAAAGCCCCCAGACCCAAATGGAGAGGGTCTGTTTGGGGGCCCCCTGGGGCCCCTTCAGGCCAGCTAGGTCTTTGGGTCCTGGCTCCTTCAGTTTGGGAGCTGTTGCTGGACGTTGGGCATGTTGGCCGGAGAGTGCTTCTCGGGCTGCGAACTGCAACCTTGCAGGTACCTCCCAGGTTCCCGGCCCAACGAAAGCCCCCAGACCAAAATTGAGAGGGGCTGCTTGCGGGCCCACTGGGGACACTCCAGGCCAGCTAGGTCTTTGGGTCCTGGCTCCTTCGGTTTGGGAGCTGTTGCTGCAGTTGGGCATGTTGGCCGGAGAGTGATTCTCGGGCTGCGAACTGCAACCTTGCAGGTAGCTCCCAGGTTCCATGCCCAACGAAAGCCCCCAGACCCAAATGGAGAGGGGCTGTTTGGGGGCCCCCTGGGGACCCTTCAGTCCAGCTAGGTCTTTGGGTCCTGGCTCCTTCGGTTTGGGAGATGTTGCTGGACGTTGGGCATGTTGACCGGAGAGTGCTTCTCGGGCTGCGAACTGCAACCTTGCAGGTACCTCCCATGTCCCCGGCCCAACGAAAGCCCCCAGACCCAAATGGAGAGGGGCTGCTTGGGGGCCCCCTGGGGGCCCTTCAGGCCAGCTAGGTCTTTGGGTCCTGGCTCCTTCGGTTTGGGAGCTGTTGCTGCAGTTGGGCATGTTGACCGGAGAGTGCTTCACGGGCTGCGAACTGCAACCTTGCAGGTATCTCCCAGGTCCCCGGCCCAACGAAAGCCCCCAGACCCAAATGGAGAGGGGCTGCTTGGGGGCCCCCTGGGGGCCCTTCAGGCCAGCTAGGTCTTTGGGTCCTGGCTCCTTCGGTTTGGGAGCTGTTGCTGCAGTTGGGCATGTTGGCCGGAGAGTGCTTCTCGGGCCGTGAACTGCAACCTTGCAGGTACCTCCCAGGTTCCCGGCCCAACGAAAGCCCCCAGACCCAAATGGGGAGGGGCTGTTTGGGGGCCCCCTGGGGCCCCTTCAGGCCAGCTAGGTCTTTGGGTCCTGGCTCCTTCGCATTTGGGAGCTGTTGCTGGACGTTGGGCATGTTGGCCGGAGAGTGCTTCTCGGGCCGTGAACTGCAACCTTGCAGGTACCTCCCAGGTTCCCGGCCCAACGAAAGCCCCCAGACCCAAATGGGGAGGGGCTGTTTGGGGGCCCCATGGGGCCACTTCAGGCCAGCTAGGTCTTTGGGTCCTGGCTCCTTCGCATTTGGGAGCTGTTGCTGGACGTTGGGCATGTTGGCCGGAGAGTGCTTCTCAGGCTGCGAACTGCAACCTTGCAGGTACCTCCCAGGTCCCCGGCCCAACGAAAGCCCCCAGACCCAAATGGAGAGGGGCTGCTTGGGGGCCCCCTGGGGGCCCTTCAGGCCAGCTAGGTCTTTGGGTCCTGGCTCCTTCGGTTTGGGAGCTGTTGCTGCAGTTGGGCATGTTGGCCGGAGAGTGCTTCTCGGGCCGTGAACTGCAACCTTGCAGGTACCTCCCAGGTTCCCGGCCCAACGAAAGCCCCCAGACCCAAATGGGGAGGGGCTGTTTGGGGGCCCCCTGGGGCCCCTTCAGGCCAGCTAGGTCTTTGGGTCCTGGCTCCTTCGCATTTGGGAGCTGTTGCTGGACGTTGGGCATGTTGGCCGGAGAGTGCTTCTCAGGCTGCGAACTGCAACCTTGCAGGTACCTCCCAGGTTCCATGCCCAACGAAAGCCCCCAGACCCAAATTGAGAGGGGCTGTTTGGGGGCCCCCTGGGGACTCTTCAGGCCAAATAGGTCTTTGGGTCCTGGCTCCTTCGGTTTGGGAGCTGTTGCTGGACGTTGGGCATGTTGGCCGGAGAGTGCTTCTCGGGCCGCGCACTGCAACCTTGCAGGCACTTCCCAGGTTCCCGGCCCAACGAAAGCCCCCAGACCCAAATTGAGAGGGGCTGTTTGGGGGCCCCCAGGGGGCCCTTCAGGCCAGCTAGGTCTTTGGGTCCTGGCTCCTTCGGTTTGGGAGCTGTTGCTGGACGTTGGGCATGTTGGCCCGAGAGTGCTTCTCGGGCCTCGAACTGCAACCTTGCAGGTATCTCCCAGGTTCCCGGCCCAACGAAAGCCCCCAGACCCAAATGGAGAGGGGCTGCTTGGGGGCCCCCTGGGGCCCCTTCAGGCCAGTTAGGTCTTTGGGTCCTGGCTCCTTCGGTTTGGGAGCTGTTGCTGGACGTTGGGCATGTTGACCGGAGAGTGCTTCTCGGGCTGCGAACTGCAACCTTGCAGGTACCTCCCAGGTTCCCGGCCCAACGAAAGCCCCCAGACCAAAATTGAGAGGGGCTGCTTGGGGGCCCCCTGGGGGCCCTTCAGGCCAGCTAGGTCTTTGGGTCCTGGCTCCTTCGGTTTGGGAGCTGTTGCTGCAGTTGGGCATGTTGGCCGGAGAGTGCTTCTCGGACCGCGAACTGCAACCTTGCAGGTACCTCCCAGGTCCCAGGCCCAACGAAAGCCCCCAGACCCAAATGGAGAGGGGCTGCTTGGGGGCCCCCTGGGGGCCCTTCAGGCCAGCTAGGTCTTTGGGTCCTGGCTCCTTCAGTTTGGGAGCTGTTGCTGGACGTTGGGCATGTTGGCCGGAGAGTGCTTCTCAGGCTGCGAACTGCAACCTTGCAGGTACCTCCCAGGTTCCATGCCCAACGAAAGCCCCCAGACCCAAATGGAGAGGGGCTGTTTGGGGGCACCCTGGGGACTCTTCAGGCCAGCTAGGTCTTTGGGTCCTGGCTCCTTCGGTTTGGGAGCTGTTGCTGCAGTTGGGCATGTTGGCCGGAGAGTGCTTCTCGGACCGCGAACTGCAACCTTGCAGGTACCTCCCAGGTTCCATGCCCAACGAAAGCCCCCAGACCCAAATGGAGAGGGGCTGCTTGGGGGCCCCCTGGGGGCCCTTCAGGCCAGCTAGGTCTTTGGGTCCTGGCTCCTTCAGTTTGGGAGCTGTTGCTGGACGTTGGGCATGTTGGCCGGAGAGTGCTTCTCAGGCTGCGAACTGCAACCTTGCAGGTAGCTCCCAGGTTCCATGCCCAACGAAAGCCCCCAGACCCAAATTGAGAGGGGCTGTTTGGGGGCACCCTGGGGACTCTTCAGGCCAGCTAGGTCTTTGGGTCCTGGCTCCTTCGGTTTGGGAGCTGTTGCTGGACGTTGGGCATGTTGGCCGGAGAGTGCTTCTCGGGCTGCGAACTGCAACCTTGCAGGTAGCTCCCAGGTTCCCGGCCCAACGAAAGCCCCCAGACCAAAATTGAGAGGGGCTGCTTGCGGGCCCCCTGGGGACACTCCAGGCCAGCTAGGTCTTTGGGTCCTGGCTCCTTCGGTTTGGGAACTGTTGCTGCAGTTGGGCATGTTGGCCGGAGAGTGCTTCTCGGGCCGCGAACTGCAACCTTGCCGGTACCTCCCAGACTCCATGCCCAACGAAAGCCCCCAGAACCAAATGGGGAGGGGCTGTTTGGGGGCCCCCTGGGGACCCTTCAGTCCAGCTAGGTCTTTGGGTCCTGGCTCCTTCGGTTTGGGAGCTGTTGCTGGACGTTGGGCATGTTGACCGGAGAGTGCTTCTCGGGCTGCGAACTGCAACCTTGCAGGTACCTCCCAGGTTCCATGCCCAACGAAAGCCCCCAGACCCAAATGGAGAGGGGCTGTTTGGGGGCCCCCTGGGGACTCTTCAGGCCAGCTAGGTCTTTGGGTCTTGGCTCCTTCGGTTTGGGAGCTGTTGCTGGACGTTGGGCATGTTGACCGGAGAGTGCTTCTCGGGCTGCGAACTGCAACCTTGCAGGTACCTCCCAGGTCCACGGCCCAACGTAAGCCCCCAGATCCAAATTGAGAGGGGCTGCTTGGGGGCCCCCTGGGGGCACTTCAGGCCAGCTAGGTCTTTGGGTCCTGGCTCCTTCGGTTTGGGAGGTGTTGCTGCAGTTGGGCATGTTGGCCGGAGAGTGCTTCTCGGGCTGCGAACTGCAACCTTGCAGGTAGCTCCCAGGTTCCCGGCCCAACGAAAGCCCCCAGACCAATTTGAGAGGGGCTGCTTGGGGGCCCCCTGGGGGCCCTTCAGGCCAGCTAGGTCTTTGGGTCCTGGCTCCTTCGCTTTGGGAGCTGTTGCTGCAGTTGGGCATGTTGGCCGGAGAGTGCTTCTCGGACCGCGAACTGCAACCTTGCAGGTACCTCCCAGGTTCCATGCCCAACGAAAGCCCCCAGACCCAAATGGAGAGGGGCTGCTTGGGGGCCCCCTGGGGGCCCTTCAGGCCAGCTAGGTCTTTGGGTCCTGGCTCCTTCAGTTTGGGAGCTGTTGCTGCAGTTGGGCATGTTGGCCGGAGAGTGCTTCTCGGTCTGCGAACTGCAACCTTGCAGGTTCCTCCCAGGTACCATGCCCAACGAAAGCCCCCAGACCCAAATTGAGAGGGGCTGTTAGGGGGCACCCTGGGGACTCTTCAGGCCATCTAGGTCTTTGGGTCCTGGCTCCTTCGGTTTGGGAGCTGTTGCTGGACGTTGGGCATGTTGGCCGGAGAGTGCTTCTCGGGCTGCGAACTGTAACCTTGCAGGTACCTCCCATGTCCCCGGCCCAACGAAAGCCCCAGACCCAAATGAAGAGGGGCTGCTTGGGGTCCCCCTGGGGGCCCTTCAGGCCAGCTAGGTCTTTGGGTCCTGGCTCCTTCGGTTTGGGAGCTGTTGCTGGACGTTGGGCATGTTGACCGGAGAGTGCTTCTCGGGCTGCGAACTGCAACCTTGCAGGTACCTCCCAGGTTCCATGCCCAACGAAAGCCCCCAGATCCAAATGGAGAGGGGCTGCTTGGGGGCCCCCTGGGGGCCCTTCAGGCCAGCTAGGTCTTTGGGTCCTGGCTCCTTCAGTTTGGGAGCTGTTGCTGGACGTTGGGCATGTTGGCCGGAGAGTGCTTCTCAGGCTGCGAACTGCAACCTTGCAGGTACCTCCCAGGTTCCATGCCCAACGAAAGCCCCCAGACCCAAATTGAGAGGGGCTGTTTGGGGGCACCCTGGGGACTCTTCAGGCCAGCTAGGTCTTTGGGTCCTGGCTCCTTCGGTTTGGGAGCTGTTGCTGGACGTTGGGCATGTTGGCCGGAGAGTGCTTCTCGGGCTGCGAACTGCAACCTTGCAGGTACCTCCCATGTCCCCGGCCCAACGAAAGCCCCAGACCCAAATGGAGAGGGGCTGCTTGGGGGCCCCCTGGGGGCCCTTCAGGCCAGCTAGGTCTTTGGGTCCTGGCTCCTTCGGTTTGGGAGCTGTTGCTGGACGTTGGGCATGTTGACCGGAGAGTGCTTCTCGGGCTGCGAACTGCAAACTTGCAGGTACCTCCCAGGTCCCAGGCCCAACGAAATCCCCCAGATCCAAATTGAGAGGGGCTGCTTGGGGGCCCCCTGGGGCCCCTTCAGGCCAGCTAGGTCTTTGGGTCCTGGCTCCTTCGGTTTGGGAGCTGTTGCTGGACGTTGGGCATGTTGGCCGGAGAGTGCTTCTCGGGCTGCGAACTGCAACCTTGCAGGTACCTCCCAGGTTCCCGGCCCAACGAAAGCCCCCAGACCAAAAATGAGAGGGGCTGCTTGCGGGCCCCCTGGGGACACTCCAGGCCAGCTAGGTCTTTGGGTCCTGACTCCTTCGGTTTGGGAACTGTTGCTGCAGTTGGGCATGTTGGCCGGAGAGTGCTTCTCGGGCCGCGAACTGCAACCTTGCCGGTACCTCCCAGACTCCATGCCCAACGAAAGCCCCCAGAACCAAATGGGGAGGGGCTGTTTGGGGGCCCCCTGGGGACCCTTCAGTCCAGCTAGGTCTTTGGGTCCTGGCTCCTTCGGTTTGGGAGCTGTTGCTGCAGTTGGGCATGTTGACCGGAGAGTGCTTCTCGGGCTGCGAACTGCAACCTTGCAGGTACCTCCCAGGTCCACGGCCCAACGTAAGCCCCCAGATCCAAATTGAGAGGGGCTGCTTGGGGGCCCCCTGGTGGCACTTCAGGCCAGCTAGGTCTTTGGGTCCTGGCTCTTTCGGTTTGGGAGGTGTTGCTGCAGTTGGGCATGTTGGCCGGAGAGTGCTTCTCGGGCTGCGAACTGCAACCTTGCAGGTAGCTCCCAGGTTCCCGGCCCAACGAAAGCCCCCAGACCAAATTGAGAGGGGCTGCTTGGGGGCCCCCTGGGGGCCCTTCAGGCCAGCTAGGTCTTTGGGTCCTGGCTCCTTCGCTTTGGGAGCTGTTGCTGCAGTTGGGCATGTTGGCCGGAGAGTGCTTCTCGGACCGCGAACTGCAACCTTGCAGGTACCTCCCAGGTTCCATGCCCAACGAAAGCCCCCAGACCCAAATGGAGAGGGGCTGCTTGGGGGCACCCTGGGGGCCCTTCAGGCCAGCTAGGTCTTTGGGTCCTGGCTCCTTCAGTTTGGGAGCTGTTGCTGGACGTTGGGCATGTTGGCCGGAGAGTGCTTCTCAGGCTGCGAACTGCAACCTTGCAGGTACCTCCCAGGTTCCATGCCCAACGAAAGCCCCCAGACCCAAATTGAGAGGGGCTGTTTGGGGGCACCCTGGGGACTCTTCAGGCCAGCTAGGTCTTTGGGTCCTGGCTCCTTCGGTTTGGGAGCTGTTGCTGGACGTTGGGCATGTTGGCCGGAGAGTGCTTCTCGGGCTGCGAACTGTAACCTTGCAGGTACCTCCCATGTCCCCGGCCCAACGAAAGCCCCAGACCCAAATGAAGAGGGGCTGCTTGGGGGCCCCCTGGGGGCCCTTCAGGCCAGCTAGGTCTTTGGGTCCTGGCTCCTTCGGTTTGGGAGCTGTTGCTGGACGTTGGGCATGTTGACCGGAGAGTGCTTCTCGGGCTGCGAACTGCAACCTTGCAGGTACCTCCCAGGTTCCATGCCCAACGAAAGCCCCCAGACCCAAATGGAGAGGGGCTGCTTGGGGGCCCCCTGGGGGCCCTTCAGGCCAGCTAGGTCTTTGGGTCCTGGCTCCTTCAGTTTGGGAGCTGTTGCTGGACGTTGGGCATGTTGGCCGGAGAGTGCTTCTCAGGCTGCGAACTGCAACCTTGCAGGTACCTCCCAGGTTCCATGCCCAACGAAAGCCCCCAGACCCAAATTGAGAGGGGCTGTTTGGGGGCACCCTGGGGACTCTTCAGGCCAGCTAGGTCTTTGGGTCCTGGCTCCTTCGGTTTGGGAGCTATTGCTGGACGTTGGGCATGTTGGCCGGAGAGTGCTTCTCGGGCTGCGAACTGCAACCTTGCAGGTACCTCCCATGTCCCCGGCCCAACGAAAGCCCCAGACCCAAATGGAGAGGGGCTGCTTGGGGGCCCCCTGGGGGCCCTTCAGGCCAGCTAGGTCTTTGGGTCCTGGCTCCTTCGGTTTGGGAGCTGTTGCTGGACGTTGGGCATGTTGACCGGAGAGTGCTTCTCGGGCTGCGAACTGCAAACTTGCAGGTACCTCCCAGGTCCCAGGCCCAACGAAATCCCCCAGATCCAAATTGAGAGGGGCTGCTTGGGGGCCCCCTGGGGCCCCTTCAGGCCAGCTAGGTCTTTGGGTCCTGGCTCCTTCGGTTTGGGAGCTGTTGCTGCAGTTGGGCATGTTGGCCGGAGAGTGCTTCTCGGGCTGCGAACTGCAACCTTGCAGGTACCTCCCAGGTCCCAGGCCCAACGAAAGCCCCCAGATCCAAATTGAGAGGGGCTGCTTGGGGGCCCCCTGGGGGCCCCTTCAGGCCAGCTAGGTCTTTGGGTCCTGGCTCCTTCGGTTTGGGAGCTGTTGCTGCAGTTGGGCATGTTGGCCGGAGAGTGCTTCTCGGGCCGCGAACTGCAACCTTGCAGGTAGCTCCCAGGTTCCCGGCCCAACGAAAGCCCCCAGACCCAAATGGAGAGGGGCTGTTTGGGGGCCCCCTGGGGCCCCTTCAGGCCAGCTAGGTCTTTGGGTCCTGGCTCCTTCGGTTTGGGAGCTGTTGCTGGACGTTGGGCATGTTGGCCGGAGAGTGCTTCTCGGGCTGCGAACTGCAACCTTGCAGGTACCTCCCAGGTTCCATGCCCAACGAAAGCCCCCAGATCCAAATGGAGAGGGGCTGCTTGGGGGCCCCCTGGGGGCCCTTCAGGCCAGCTAGGTCTTTGGGTCCTGGCTCCTTCAGTTTGGGAGCTGTTGCTGGACGTTGGGCATGTTGGCCGGAGAGTGCTTCTCAGGCTGCGAACTGCAACCTTGCAGGTACCTCCCAGGTTCCATGCCCAACGAAAGCCCCCAGACCCAAATGGAGAGGGGCTGTTTGGGGGCACCCTGGGGACTCTTCAGGCCAGCTAGGTCTTTGGGTCCTGGCTCCTTCGGTTTGGGAGCTGTTGCTGGACGTTGGGCATGTTGGCCGGAGAGTGCTTCTCGGGCTGCGAACTGCAACCTTGCAGGTACCTCCCATGTCCCCGGCCCAACGAAAGCCCCAGACCCAAATGGAGAGGGGCTGCTTGGGGGCCCCCTGGGGCCCCTTCAGGCCAGCTAGGTCTTTGGGTCCTGGCTCCTTCGGTTTGGGAGCTGTTGCTGGACGTTGGGCATGTTGGCCGGAGAGTGCTTCTCGGGCTGCGAACTGCAACCTTGCAGGTACCTCCCAGGTTCCCGGCCCAACGAAAGCCCCCAGACCAAAAATGAGAGGGGCTGCTTGCGGGCCCCCTGGGGACACTCCAGGCCAGCTAGGTCTTTGGGTCCTGACTCCTTCGGTTTGGGAACTGTTGCTGCAGTTGGGCATGTTGGCCGGAGAGTGCTTCTCGGGCCGCGAACTGCAACCTTGCCGGTACCTCCCAGACTCCATGCCCAACGAAATCCCCCAGAACCAAATGGGGAGGGGCTGTTTGGGGGCCCCCTGGGGACCCTTCAGTCCAGCTAGGTCTTTGGGTCCTGGCTCCTTCGGTTTGGGAGCTGTTGCTGCAGTTGGGCATGTTGACCGGAGAGTGCTTCTCGGGCTGCGAACTGCAACCTTGCAGGTACCTCCCAGGTCCACGGCCCAACGTAAGCCCCCAGATCCAAATTGAGAGGGGCTGCTTGGGGGCCCCCTGGGGGCACTTCAGGCCAGCTAGGTCTTTGGGTCCTGGCTCTTTCGGTTTGGGAGGTGTTGCTGCAGTTGGGCATGTTGGCCGGAGAGTGCTTCTCGGGCTGCGAACTGCAACCTTGCAGGTAGCTCCCAGGTTCCCGGCCCAACGAAAGCCCCCAGACCAAATTGAGAGGGGCTGCTTGGGGGCCCCCTGGGGGCCCTTCAGGCCAGCTAGGTCTTTGGGTCCTGGCTCCTTCGCTTTGGGAGCTGTTGCTGCAGTTGGGCATGTTGGCCGGAGAGTGCTTCTCGGACCGCGAACTGCAACCTTGCAGGTACCTCCCAGGTTCCATGCCCAACGAAAGCCCCCAGACCCAAATGGAGAGGGGCTGCTTGGGGGCACCCTGGGGGCCCTTCAGGCCAGCTAGGTCTTTGGGTCCTGGCTCCTTCAGTTTGGGAGCTGTTGCTGGACGTTGGGCATGTTGGCCGGAGAGTGCTTCTCAGGCTGCGAACTGCAACCTTGCAGGTACCTCCCAGGTTCCATGCCCAACGAAAGCCCCCAGACCCAAATTGAGAGGGGCTGTTTGGGGGCACCCTGGGGACTCTTCAGGCCAGCTAGGTCTTTGGGTCCTGGCTCCTTCGGTTTGGGAGCTGTTGCTGGACGTTGGGCATGTTGGCCGGAGAGTGCTTCTCGGGCTGCGAACTGTAACCTTGCAGGTACCTCCCATGTCCCCGGCCCAACGAAAGCCCCAGACCCAAATGAAGAGGGGCTGCTTGGGGGCCCCCTGGGGGCCCTTCAGGCCAGCTAGGTCTTTGGGTCCTGGCTCCTTCGGTTTGGGAGCTGTTGCTGGACGTTGGGCATGTTGACCGGAGAGTGCTTCTCGGGCTGCGAACTGCAACCTTGCAGGTACCTCCCAGGTTCCATGCCCAACGAAAGCCCCCAGACCCAAATGGAGAGGGGCTGCTTGGGGGCCCCCTGGGGGCCCTTCAGGCCAGCTAGGTCTTTGGGTCCTGGCTCCTTCAGTTTGGGAGCTGTTGCTGGACGTTGGGCATGTTGGCCGGAGAGTGCTTCTCAGGCTGCGAACTGCAACCTTGCAGGTACCTCCCAGGTTCCATGCCCAACGAAAGCCCCCAGACCCAAATTGAGAGGGGCTGTTTGGGGGCACCCTGGGGACTCTTCAGGCCAGCTAGGTCTTTGGGTCCTGGCTCCTTCGGTTTGGGAGCTATTGCTGGACGTTGGGCATGTTGGCCGGAGAGTGCTTCTCGGGCTGCGAACTGCAACCTTGCAGGTACCTCCCATGTCCCCGGCCCAACGAAAGCCCCAGACCCAAATGGAGAGGGGCTGCTTGGGGGCCCCCTGGGGGCCCTTCAGGCCAGCTAGGTCTTTGGGTCCTGGCTCCTTCGGTTTGGGAGCTGTTGCTGGACGTTGGGCATGTTGACCGGAGAGTGCTTCTCGGGCTGCGAACTGCAAACTTGCAGGTACCTCCCAGGTCCCAGGCCCAACGAAATCCCCCAGATCCAAATTGAGAGGGGCTGCTTGGGGGCCCCCTGGGGCCCCTTCAGGCCAGCTAGGTCTTTGGGTCCTGGCTCCTTCGGTTTGGGAGCTGTTGCTGCAGTTGGGCATGTTGGCCGGAGAGTGCTTCTCGGGCTGCGAACTGCAACCTTGCAGGTACCTCCCAGGTCCCAGGCCCAACGAAAGCCCCCAGATCCAAATTGAGAGGGGCTGCTTGGGGGCCCCCTGGGGGCCCCTTCAGGCCAGCTAGGTCTTTGGGTCCTGGCTCCTTCGGTTTGGGAGCTGTTGCTGCAGTTGGGCATGTTGGCCGGAGAGTGCTTCTCGGGCCGCGAACTGCAACCTTGCAGGTAGCTCCCAGGTTCCCGGCCCAACGAAAGCCCCCAGACCCAAATGGAGAGGGGCTGTTTGGGGGCCCCCTGGGGCCCCTTCAGGCCAGCTAGGTCTTTGGGTCCTGGCTCCTTCGGTTTGGGAGCTGTTGCTGGACGTTGGGCATGTTGGCCGGAGAGTGCTTCTCGGGCTGCGAACTGCAACCTTGCAGGTAGCTCCCAGGTTCCCGGCCCAACGAAAGCCCCCAGACCAAAAATGAGAGGGGCTGCTTGCGGGCCCCCTGGGGACACTCCAGGCCAGCTAGGTCTTTGGGTCCTGACTCCTTCGGTTTGGGAGCTGTTGCTGCAGTTGGGCATGTTGGCCGGAGAGTGCTTCTCGGGCCGCGAACTGCAACCTTGCCGGTACCTCCCAGACTCCATGCCCAACGAAAGCCCCCAGAACCAAATGGGGAGGGGCTGTTTGGGGGCCCCCTGGGGACCCTTCAGTCCAGCTAGGTCTTTGGGTCCTGGCTCCTTCGGTTTGGGAGCTGTTGCTGGACGTTGGGCATGTTGACCGGAGAGTGCTTCTCGGGCTGCGAACTGCAACCTTGCAGGTACCTCCCAGGTTCCATGCCCAACGAAAGCCCCCAGACCCAAATTGAGAGGGGCTGTTTGGGGGCCCCCTGGGGACTCTTCAGGCCAGCTAGGTCTTTGGGTCCTGGCTCCTTCGGTTTGGGAGCTGTTGCTGGACGTTGGGCATGTTGGCCGGAGAGTGCTTCTCGGGCTGCGAACTGCAACCTTGCAGGTACCTCCCAGGTTCCATGCCCAACGAAAGCCCCCAGACCCAAATTGAGAGGGGCTGTTTGGGGGCAGCCTGGGGACTCTTCAGGCCAGCTAGGTCTTTGGGTCCTGGCTCCTTCGGTTTGGGAGCTGTTGCTGGACGTTGGGCATGTTGGCCGGAGAGTGCTTCTCGGGCTGCGAACTGCAACCTTGCAGGTACCTCCCAGGTCCCCGTCCCAACGAAAGCCCCCAGACCCAAATGGAGAGGGGCTGCTTGGGGGCCCCCTTGGGACTCTTCAGGCTAGCTAGGTCTTTGGGTCTTGGCTCCTTCGGTTTGGGAGCTGTTGCTGGACGTTGGGCATGTTGACCGGAGAGTGCTTCTCGGGCTGCGAACTGCAACCTTGCAGGTACCTCCCAGGTCCACGGCCCAACGTAAGCCCCCAGATCCAAATTGAGAGGGGCTGCTTGGGGGCCCCCTGGGGGCACTTCAGGCCAGCTAGGTCTTTGGGTCCTGGCTCTTTCGGTTTGGGAGGTGTTGCTGCAGTTGGGCATGTTGGCCGGAGAGTGCTTCTCGGGCTGCGAACTGCAACCTTGCAGGTAGCTCCCAGGTTCCCGGCCCAACGAAAGCCCCCAGACCAATTTGAGAGGGGCTGCTTGGGGGCCCCCTGGGGGCCCTTCAGGCCAGCTAGGTCTTTGGGTCCTGGCTCCTTCGCTTTGGGAGCTGTTGCTGCAGTTGGGCATGTTGGCCGGAGAGTGCTTCTCGGACCGCGAACTGCAACCTTGCAGGTACCTCCCAGGTTCCATGCCCAACGAAAGCCCCCAGACCCAAATTGAGAGGGGCTGTTTGGGGGCACCCTGGGGACTCTTCAGGCCAGCTAGGTCTTTGGGTCCTGGCTCCTTCGGTTTGGGAGCTGTTGCTGGACGTTGGGCATGTTGGCCGGAGAGTGCTTCTCGGGCTTCGAACTGTAACCTTGCAGGTACCTCCCAGGTCCCCGGCCCAACGAAAGCCCCAGACCCAAATGAAGAGGGGCTGCTTGGGGGCCCCCTGGGGGCCCTTCAGGCCAGCTAGGTCTTTGGGTCCTGGCTCCTTCGGTTTGGGAGCTGTTTCTGCAGTTGGGCATGTTGGCCGGAGAGTGGTTCTCGGGCCGTGAACTGCAACCTTGCAGGTACCTCCCAGGTTCCCAGCCCAACGAAAGCCCCCAGACCCAAATGGAGAGGGGCTGCTTGGGGTCCCCTGGGGCCCCTTCAGGCCAGCTAGGTCTTTGGGTCCTGGCTCCTTCGGTTTGGGAGCTGTTGCTGCAGTTGGGCATGTTGACCGGAGAGTGCTTCTCGGGCCGCGAACTGCAACCTTGCAGGTAGCTCCCAGGTTCCCGGCCCAACGAAAGCCCCCAGACCCAAATGGAGAGGGGCTGCTTGGGGGCCCCCTGGGGGCCCTTCAGGCCAGCTAGGTCTTTGGGTCCTGGCTCCTTCGCTTTGGGAGCAGTCGCTCCACGTTTGGCATGTTGGCCGGAGAGTGCTTCTCAGGCTGCGAACTGCAACCTTGCAGGTACCTCCCAGGTTCCATGCCCAACGAAAGCCCCCAGACCCAAATGGAGAGGGGCTGCTTGGGGGCCCCCTGGGGACTCTTCAGGCCAGCTAGGTCTTTGGGTCCTGGCTCCTTCGGTTTGGGAGCTGTTGCTGGACGTTGGGCATGTTGGCCGGAGAGTGCTTCTCGGGCCGCGCACTGCAACCTTGCAGGCACTTCCCAGGTTCCCTACCCAACGAAAGCCCCCAGACCCAAATGGAGAGGGGCTGCTTGGGGGCCCCCTGGGGCCCCTTCAGGCCAGCTAGGTCTTTGGGTCCTGGCTCCTTCGGTTTGGGAGCTGTTGCTGGACGTTGGGCATGTTGACCGGAGAGTGCTTCTCGGGCTGTGAACTGCAACCTTGCAGGTACCTCCCATGTCCCCGGCCCAACGAAAGCCCCCAGACCAAAATTGAGAGGGGCTGCTTGGGGGCACCCTGGGGGCCCTTCAGGCCAGCTAGGTCTTTGGGTCCTGGCTCCTTCGGTTTGGGAGCTGTTGCTGCAGTTGGGCATGTTGGCCGGAGAGTGCTTCTCGGGCCGCGAACTGCAACCTTGAAGGTACCTCCCAGGTTCCCGGCCCAACGAAAGCCCCCAGACCCAAATGGAGAGGGGCTGTTTGGGGGCCCCCTGGGGCCCCTTCAGGCCAGCTAGGTCTTTGGGTCCTGGCTCCTTCGGTTTGGGAGCTGTTGCTGGACGTTGGGCATGTTGGCCGGAGAGTGCTTCTCGGGCTGCGAACTGCAACCTTGCAGGTAGCTCCCAGGTTCCCGGCCCAACGAAAGCCCCCAGACCAAAATTGAGAGGGGCTGCTTGCGGGCCCCCTGGGGACACTCCAGGCCAGCTAGGTCTTTGGGTCCTGACTCCTTCGGTTTGGGAACTGTTGCTGCAGTTGGGCATGTTGGCCGGAGAGTGCTTCTCGGGCTGCGAACTGCAACCTTGCAGGTACCTCCCAGACTCCATGCCCAACGAAAGCCCCCAGAACCAAATGGGGAGGGGCTGTTTGGGGGCCCCCTGGGGACCCTTCAGTCCAGCTAGGTCTTTGGGTCCTGGCTCCTTCGGTTTGGGAGCTGTTGCTGGACGTTGGGCATGTTGACCGGAGAGTGCTTCTCGGGCTGCGAACTGCAACCTTGCAGGTACCTCCCAGGTTCCATGCCCAACGAAAGCCCCCAGACCCAAATTGAGAGGGGCTGTTTGGGGTCCCCTGGGGACTCTTCAGGCCAGCTAGGTCTTTGGGTCCTGGCTCCTTGGGTTTGGGAGCTGTTGCTGGACGTTGGGCATGTTGGCCGGAGAGTGCTTCTCAGGCTGCGAACTGCAACCTTGCAGGTACCTCCCAGGTTCCATGCCCAACGAAAGCCCCCAGACCCAAATTGAGAGGGGCTGTTTGGGGGCACCCTGGGGACTCTTCAGGCCAGCTAGGTCTTTGGGTCCTGGCTCCTTCGGTTTGGGAGCTGTTGCTGGACGTTGGGCATGTTGGCCGGAGAGTGCTTCTCGGGCTGCGAACTGCAACCTTGCAGGTACCTCCCAGGTCCCCGGCCCAACGAAAGCCCCCAGACCCAAATAGAGAGGGGCTGCTTGGGGGCCCCCTTGGGACTCTTCAGGCTAGCTAGGTCTTTGGGTCTTGGCTCCTTCGGTTTGGGAGCTGTTGCTGGACGTTGGGCATGTTGACCGGAGAGTGCTTCTCGGGCTGCGAACTGCAACCTTGCAGGTACCTCCCAGGTTCCCGGCCCAAGGAAAGCCCCCAGACCCAAATTGAGAGGGGCTGCTTGGGGGCCCCCTGGGGGCACTTCAGGCCAGCTAGGTCTTTGGGTCCTGGCTCTTTCGGTTTGGGAGCTGTTGCTGCAGTTGGGCATGTTGGCCGGAGAGTGCTTCTCGGGCTGCGAACTGCAACCTTGCAGGTACCTCCCAGGTTCCCGGCCCAACGAAAGCCCCAGACCAAATTGAGAGGGGCTGCTTGGGGGCCCCCTGGGGGCCCTTCAGGCCAGCTAGGTCTTTGGGTCCTGGCTCCTTCGCTTTGGGAGCTGTTGCTGCAGTTGGTCATGTTGGCCGGAGAGTGCTTCTCGGGCCGCGAACTGCAACCTTGCAGGTAGCTCCCAGGTTCCCGGGCCAACGAAAGCCCCCAGACCCAAATGGAGAGGGGCTGCTTGGGGGCCCCCTGGGGGCCCTTCAGGCCAGCTAGGTCTTTGGGTCCTGGCTCCTTCAGTTTGGGAGCTGTTGCTGGACGTTGGGCATGTTGGCCGGAGAGTGCTTCTCAGGCTGCGAACTGCAACCTTGCAGGTACCTCCCAGGTTCCATGCCCAACGAAAGCCCCCAGACCCAAATTGAGAGGGGCTGTTTGGGGGCCCCCTGGGGACTCTTCAGGCCAGCTAGGTCTTTGGGTCCTGGCTCCTTCGGTTTGGGAGCTGTTGCTGGACGTTGGGTATGTTGGCCGGAGAGTGCTTCTCGGGCTGCGAACTGCAACCTTGCAGGTACCTCCCATGTCCCCGGCCCAACGAAAGCCCCAGACCCAAATGGAGAGGGGCTGCTTGGGTGCCCCCTGGGGGCCCCTTAAGGCCAGCTAGGTCTTTGGGTCCTGGCTCCTTCGGTTTGGGAGCTGTTGCTGGACATTTGGCATATTGACCGGAGAGTGCTTCTCGGGCTGCGAACTGCAACCTTGCAGGTACCTCCCAGGTCCCAGGCCCAACGAAAGCCCCCAGACCCAAATGGAGAGGGGCTGCTTGGGGGCCCCCTGGGGGCCCTTCAGGCCAGCTAGGTCTTTGGGTCCTGGCTCCTTCGGTTTGGGAGCTGTTGCTGCAGTTGTGCATGTTGGCCGGAGAGTGCTTCTCGGGCCGCGAACTGCAACCTTGCAGGTAGCTCCCAGGTTCCCGGCCCAACGAAAGCCCCCAGACCCAAATGGAGAGCGGTTGTTTGGGGGCCCCCTGGGGCCCCTTCAGGCCAGCTAGGTCTTTGGGTCGTGGCTCCTTCGGTTTGGGAGCTGTTGCTGGACGTTGGGCATGTTGGCCAGAGAGTTGTTCTCGGGCCGTGAACTGCAACCTTGCAAGTAGCACCCAGGTTCCCGGGCCAAGGAAAGCCCCCAGCCCCACATGGAGAGGGGCTGTTTGGGGGCCCCTTGGGGCCCCTTAAGGCCAGCTAGGTCTTTGGGTCCTGGCTCCTTCGGTTTGGGAGCTGTTGCTGGACGTTGGGCATGTTGACCGGAGAGTGCTTCTCGGGCTGCGAACTGCAACCTTGCAGGTAGCTCCCAGGTTCCCGGCCCAACGAAAGCCCCCAGACCCAAATGGAGAGGGGCTGCTTGGGGGCCCCCTGGGGGCCCTTCAGGCCAGCTAGGTCTTTGGGTCCTGGCTCCTTCGGTTTGGGAGCTGTTGCTGGACGTTGGGCATGTTTGCCGGAGAGTTCTTCTCGGGCCGTGAACTGCAACCTTGCAAGTAGCACCCAGGTTCCCGGGCCAAGGAAAGCCCCCAGCCCCACATGGAGAGGGGCTGCTTGGGAGCCGCTTGGGGCCCCTTCAGGCAAGCTAGGTCTTTGGGTCCTGGCTCCTTCGCTTTGGGAGCTGTTGCTGCAGTTGGGCATGTTGACCGGAGAGTGCTTCTCGGGCTGCGAACTGCAACCTTGCAGGTACCTCCCAGGTCCCCGGCCCAACGAAAGCCCCCAGACCCAAATTGAGAGGGGCTGCTTGGGGGCCCCCTGGGGGCCCTTCAGGCCAGCTAGGTCTTTGGGTCCTGGCTCCTTCGGTTTGGGAGCTGTTGCTGGACGTTGGGCATGTTGGCCGGAGAGTGCTTCTCGGGCTGCGAACTGCAACCTTGCAGGTACCTCCCATGGCCCCGGCCCAACGAAAGCCGCCAGACCCAAATGGAGAGGGGCTGCTTGGGGCCCCCCTGGGGGCCCTTCAGGCCAGCTAGGTCTTTGGGTCCTGGCTCCTTCGGTTTGGGAGCTGTTGCTGCAGTTGGGCATGTTGGCCGGAGAGTGCTTCTCGGGCCGCGAACTGCAACCTTGCAGGTAGCTCCCAGGTTCCCGGCCCAACGAAAGCCCCCAGACCCAAATGGAGAGCGGTTGTTTGGGGGCCCCCTGGGGCCCCTTCAGGCCAGCTAGGTCTTTGGGTCGTGGCTCCTTCGGTTTGGGAGCTGTTGCTGGACGTTGGGCATGTTGGCCAGAGAGTTGTTCTCGGGCCGTGAACTGCAACCTTGCAGGTAGCTCCCAGGTTCCCAGCCCAACGAAAGCCCCCAGACCCAAATGGAGAGGGGCTGTTTGGGGGCCCCTTGGGGCCCCTTAAGGCCAGCTAGGTCTTTGGGTCCTGGCTCCTTCGGTTTGGGAGCTGTTGCTGGACGTTGGGCATGTTGACCGGAGAGTGCT
This sequence comes from Gallinula chloropus, assembly GCF_964237585.1. Classification (NCBI taxonomy): domain Eukaryota; kingdom Metazoa; phylum Chordata; class Aves; order Gruiformes; family Rallidae; genus Gallinula; species Gallinula chloropus. The sequence continues at coordinate 357,679 of NW_028168104.1, read as the reverse complement.
TCTCGGGCTGCGAACTGCAACCTTGCAGGTAGCTCCCAGGTTCCCGGCCCAACGAAAGCCCCCAGACCCAAATGGAGAGGGGCTGCTTGGGGGCCCCCTGGGGGCCCTTCAGGCCAGCTAGGTCTTTGGGTCCTGGCTCCTTCGGTTTGGGAGCTGTTGCTGGACGTTGGGCATGTTTGCCGGAGAGTTCTTCTCGGGCCGTGAACTGCAACCTTGCAAGTAGCACCCAGGTTCCCGGGCCAAGGAAAGCCCCCAGCCCCACATGGAGAGGGGCTGCTTGGGAGCCGCTTGGGGCCCCTTCAGGCAAGCTAGGTCTTTGGGTCCTGGCTCCTTCGCTTTGGGAGCTGTTGCTGCAGTTGGGCATGTTGACCGGAGAGTGCTTCTCGGGCTGCGAACTGCAACCTTGCAGGTACCTCCCAGGTCCCCGGCCCAACGAAAGCCCCCAGACCCAAATTGAGAGGGGCTGCTTGGGGGCCCCCTGGGGGCCCTTCAGGCCAGCTAGGTCTTTGGGTCCTGGCTCCTTCGGTTTGGGAGCTGTTGCTGGACGTTGGGCATGTTGGCCGGAGAGTGCTTCTCGGGCTGCGAACTGCAACCTTGCAGGTACCTCCCATGGCCCCGGCCCAACGAAAGCCGCCAGACCCAAATGGAGAGGGGCTGCTTGGGGGCCCCCTGGGGGCCCTTCAGGCCAGCTAGGTCTTTGGGTCCTGGCTCCTTCGGTTTGGGAGCTGTTGCTACAGTTGGGCATGTTGGCCGGAGAGTGCTTCTCGGGCTGCGAACTGCAACGTTGCAGGTACCTCCCAGGTTCCCGGCCCAACGAAAGCCCCCAGACCCAAATGGAGAGGGGCTGCTTGGGGGCCCCCTGGGGGCCCTTCAGGCCAGCTAGGTCTTTGGGTCCTGGCTCCTTCGGTTTGGGAGCTGTTGCTGCAGTTGGGCATGTTGGCCGGAGAGTGCTTCTCGGGCCGTGAACTGCAACCTTGCAGGTACCTCCCAGGTCCCGGGCCCAACGAAAGCCCCCAGACCCAAATGGAGAGGGGCTGTTTGGGGGCCCCCTGGGGGCCCTTCAGGCCAGCTAGGTCTTTGGGTCCTGGCTCCTTCGGTTTGGGAGCTGTTTCTGAAGATCGGCATGTTGGCCGGAGAGTGCTTCTCGGGCCGCGAACTGCAACCTTGCAGGTACCTCCCATGTCCCCGGCCCAACTAAAGCCCCCAGAGCCAAATGGAGAGGGGCTGCTTGGGGGCCCCCTGGGGGCCCTTCAGGCCAGCTAGGTCTTTGGGTCCTGGCTCCTTCGGTTTGGGAGCTGTTTCTGCAGTTGGGCATGTTGGCCGGAGAGTGCTTCTCGGGCCGCGAACTGCAACCTTGCAGGTAGCTCCCAGGTTCCCGGCCCAACGAAAGCCCCCAGACCCAAATGGAGAGGGGCTGTTTGGGGGCCCCCTGGGGGCCCTTCAGGCCAGCTAGGTCTTTGGGTCCTGGCTCCTTCGGTTTGGGAGCTGTTGCTGGACGTTGGGCATGTTGACCGGAGAGTGCTTCTCGGGCTGCGAACTGCAGCCTTGCAGGTACCTCCCAGGTCCCCGGCCCAACGAAAGCCCCCAGAGCCAAATGGAGAGGGGCTGCTTGGGGGCCCCCTGGGGGCCCTTCAGGCCAGCTAGGTCTTTGGGTCCTGGCTCCTTCGGTTTGGGAGCTGTTGCTGGACGTTGGGCATGTTGGCCGGAGAGTGCTTCTCAGGCTGCGAACTGTAACCTTGCAGGTACCTCCCAGGTTCCATGCCCAACGAAAGCCCCCAGACCCAAATGGAGAGGGGCTGCTTGCGGGCCCCCTTGGGACTCTTCAGGCCAGCTAGGTCTTTGGGTCCTGGCTCCTTGGGTTTGGGAGCTGTTGCTGGACGTTGGGCATGTTGGCCGGAGAGTGCTTCTCAGGCTGCGAACTGCAAACTTGCAGGTACCTCCCATGTCCCCGGCCCAACGAAAGCCCCCAGACCCAAATTGAGAGGGGCTGCTTGGGGGCCCCCTGGGGGCCCTTCAGGCCAGCTAGGTCTTTGGGTCTTGGCTCCTTCGTTTTGGGAGCTGTTGCTGGACATTGGGCATGTTGACCGGAGAGTGCTTCTCGGGCTGCGAACTGCAACCTTGCAGGTACCTCCCAGGTCCACGGCCCAACGTAAGCCCCCAGATCCAAATTGAGAGGGGCTGCTTGGGGGCCCCCTGGGGGCCCTTCAGGCCAGCTAGGTCTTTGGGTCCTGGCTCTTTCGGTTTGGGAGCTGTTGCTGCAGTTGGGCATGTTGGCCGGAGAGTGCTTCTCGGGCTGCGAACTGCAACCTTGCAGGTAGCTCCCAGGATCCCGGCCCAACGAAAGCCCCCAGACCCAAATGGAGAGGGGCTGTTTGGGGGCCCCCTGGGGCCCCTTCAGGCCAGCTAGGTCTTTGGGTCCTGGCTCCTTCGGTTTGGGAGCTGTTGCTGGACGTTGGGCATGTTGGCCGGAGAGTGCTTCTCGGACCGCGAACTGCAACCTTGCAGGTACCTCCCAGGTTCCATGCCCAACGAAAGCCCCCAGACCCAAATTGAGAGGGGCTGTTTGGGGGCACCCTGGGGGCCCTTCAGGCCAGCTAGGTCTTTGGGTCCTGGCTCCTTCGGTTTGGGAGCTGTTGCTGGACGTTGGGCATGTTGGCCGGAGAGTGCTTCTCAGGCTGCGAACTGCAACCTTGCAGGTAGCTCCCAGGTGCCATGCCCAACGAAAGCCCCCAGACCCAAATTGAGAGGGGCTGTTTGGGGACCCCCTGGGGACTCTTCAGGCCAGCTAGGTCTTTGGGTCCTGGCTCCTTCGGTTTGGGAGCTGTTGCTGGACGTTGGGCATGTTGGCCGGAGAGTGCTTCTCGGGCCGCGCACTGCAACCTTGCAGGCACTTCCCAGGTTCCCGGCCCAACGAAAGCCCCCAGACCCAAATGGAGAGGGGCTGCTTGGGGGCCCCCAGGGGGCCCTTCAGGCCAGCTAGGTCTTTGGGTCCTGGCTCCTTCGGTTTCAGAGCTGTTGCTGGACGTTGGGCATGTTGGCCGGAGAGTGCTTCTCGGGCCTCGAACTGCAACCTTGCAGGTAGCTCCCAGGTTCCCGGCCCAACGAAAGCCCCCAGACCCAAATGGAGGGGGGCTGTTTGGGGGCCCCCTGGGGCCCCTTCAGGCCAGCTAGGTCTTTGGGTCCTGGCTCCTTCGGTTTGGGAGCTGTTGCTGGACGTTGGGCATGTTGGCCGGAGAGTGGTTCTCGGGCCGTGAACTGCAACCTTGCAGGTACCTCCCAGGTCCCCGGCCCAACGAAAGCCCCCAGACCCAAATGGAGAGGGGCTGCTTGGGGGCCCCCTGGGGGCCCTTCAGGCCAGCTAGGTCTTTGGGTCCTGGCTCCTTCGGTTTGGGAGCTGTTGCTGGACGTTGGGCATGTTGGCCGGAGAGTGCTTCTCGGACCGCGAACTGCAACCTTGCAGGTACCTCCCAGGTTCCATGCCCAACGAAAGCCCCCAGACCCAAATGGAGAGGGGCTGTTTGGGGGCACCCTGGGGACTCTTCAGGCCAGCTAGGTCTTTGGGTCCTGGCTCCTTCGGTTTGGGAGCTGTTGCTGGACGTTGGGCATGTTGGCCGGAGAGTGCTTCTCGGGCCGCGCACTGCAACCTTGCAGGCACTTCCCAGGTTCCCGGCCCAACGAAAGCCCCCAGACCCAAATGGAGAGGGGCTGTTTGGGGGCCCCCAGGGGGCCCTTCAGGCCAGCTAGGTCTTTGGGTCCTGGCTCCTTCGGTTTGGGAGCTGTTTCTGCAGTTGGGCATGTTGGCCGGAGAGTGCTTCTCGGGCTGCGAACTGCAACCTTGCAGGTAGCTCCCAGGTTCCCGGCCCAACGAAAGCCCCCAGACCCAAATGGAGAGGGGCTGCTTGGGGGCCCCCTGGGGGCCCTTCAGGCCAGCTAGGTCTTTGGGTCCTGGCTCCTTCGGTTTGGGAGCTGTTGCTGGACGTTGGGCATGTTGACCGGAGAGTGCTTCTCGGGCTGCGAACTGCAACCTTGCAGGTACCTCCCAGGTCCCAGGCCCAACGAAAGCCCCCAGATCCAAATTGAGAGGGGCTGCTTGGGGGCCCCCTGGGGGCCCTTCAGGTCAGCTAGGTCTTTGGGTCCTGGCTCCTTCGGATTGGGAGCTGTTGCTGCAGTTGGGCATGTTGACCGGAGAGTGCTTCACGGGCTGCGAACTGCAACCTTGCAGGTATCTCCCAGGTCCCCGGCCCAACGAAAGCCCCCAGACCCAAATGGAGAGGGGCTGCTTGGGGGCCCCCTGGGGGCCCTTCAGGCCAGCTAGGTCTTTGGGTCCTGGCTCCTTCGGTTTGGGAGCTGTTGCTGGACGTTGGGCATGTTGGCCGGAGAGTGGTTCTCGGGCTGCGAACTGCAACCTTGCAGGTACCTCCCAGGTTCCCGGCCCAACGAAAGCCCCCAGACCCAAATGGAGAGGGGCTGTTTGGGGGCCCCCTGGGGCCCCTTCAGGCCAGCTAGGTCTTTGGGTCCTGGCTCCTTCGGTTTGGGAGCTGTTGCTGCAGTTGGGCATGTTGGCCGGAGAGTGCTTCTCGGGCCGCGAACTGCAACCTTGCAGGTAGCTCCCAGGTTCCCGGCCCAACGAAAGCCCCCAGACCCAAATGGAGAGGGGCTGCTTGGGGGCCCCCTGGGGGCCCTTCAGGCCAGCTAGGTCTTTGGGTCCTGGCTCCTTCGCTTTGGGAGCTGTTGCTGGACGTTGGGCATGTTGGCCGGAGAGTGCTTCTCAGGCTGCGAACTGCAACCTTGCAGGTACCTCCCAGGTTCCATGCCCAACGAAAGCCCCCAGACCCAAATGGAGAGGGGCTGTTTGGGGGCCCCCTGGGGACTCTTCAGGCCAAATAGGTCTTTGGGTCCTGGCTCCTTCGGTTTGGGAGCTGTTGCTGGACGTTGGGCATGTTGGCCGGAGAGTGCTTCTCGGGCCGCGCACTGCAACCTTGCAGGCACTTCCCAGGTTCCCGGCCCAACGAAATCCCCCAGACCCAAATTGAGAGGGGCTGTTTGGGGGCCCCCAGGGGGCCCTTCAGGCCAGCTAGGTCTTTGGGTCCTGGCTCCTTCGGTTTCAGAGCTGTTGCTGGACGTTGGGCATGTTGGCCCGAGAGTGCTTCTCGGGCCTCGAACTGCAACCTTGCAGGTATCTCCCAGGTTCCCGGCCCAACGAAAGCCCCCAGACCCAAATGGAGAGGGGCTGCTTGCGGGCCCCCTGGGGCCCCTTCAGGCCAGCTAGGTCTTTGGGTCCTGGCTCCTTCGGTTTGGGAGCTGTTGCTGGACGTTGGGCATGTTGGCCGGAGAGTGCTTCTCGGGCTGCGAACTGCAACCTTGCAGGTAGCTCCCAGGTTCCCGGCCCAACGAAAGCCCCCAGACCAAAATTGAGAGGGGCTGCTTGCGGGCCCCCTGGGGACACTCCAGGTCAGCTAGTTCTTTGGGTCCTGACTCCTTCGGTTTGGGAACTGTTGCTGCAGTTGGGCATGTTGGCCGGAGAGTGCTTCTCGGGCCGCGAACTGCAACCTTGCCGGTACCTCCCAGACTCCATGCCCAACGAAAGCCCCCAGAACCAAATGGGGAGGGGCTGTTTGGGGGCCCCCTGGGGACCCTTCAGTCCAGCTAGGTCTTTGGGTCCTGGCTCCTTCAGTTTGGGAGCTGTTGCTGGACGTTGGGCATGTTGGCCGGATTGTGCTTCTCAGGCTGCGAACTGCAAACTTGCAGGTACCTCCCATGTCCCCGGCCCAACGAAAGCCCCCAGACCCAAATTGAGAGGGGCTGCTTGGGGGCCCCCTGGGGGCCCTTCAGGCCAGCTTGGTCTTTGGGTCTTGGCTCCTTCGTTTTGGGAGCTGTTGCTGGACATTGGGCATGTTGACCGGAGAGTGCTTCTCGGGCTGCGAACTGCAACCTTGCAGGTACCTCCCAGGTCCACGGCCCAACGTAAGCCCCCAGATCCAAATTGAGAGGGGCTGCTTGGGGGCCCCCTGGGGGCCCTTCAGGCCAGCTAGGTCTTTGGGTCCTGGCTCTTTCGGTTTGGGAGCTGTTGCTGCAGTTGGGCATGTTGGCCGGAGAGTGCTTCTCGGGCTGCGAACTGCAACCTTGCAGGTAGCTCCCAGGTTCCCGGCCCAACGAAAGCCCCCAGACCCAAATGGAGAGGGGCTGTTTGGGGGCCCCCTGGGGCCCCTTCAGGCCAGCTAGGTCTTTGGGTCCTGGCTCCTTCGGTTTGGGAGCTGTTGCTGGACGTTGGGCATGTTGGCCGGAGAGTGCTTCTCGGACCGCGAACTGCAACCTTGCAGGTACCTCCCAGGTTCCATGCCCAACGAAAGCCCCCAGACCCAAATTGAGAGGGGCTGTTTGGGGGCACCCTGGGGGCCCTTCAGGCCAGCTAGGTCTTTGGGTCCTGGCTCCTTCGGTTTGGGAGCTGTTGCTGGACGTTGGGCATGTTGGCCGGAGAGTGCTTCTCAGGCTGCGAACTGCAACCTTGCAGGTAGCTCCCAGGTTCCATGCCCAACGAAAGCCCCCAGACCCAAATTGAGAGGGGCTGTTTGGGGACCCCCTGGGGACTCTTCAGGCCAGCTAGGTCTTTGGGTCCTGGCTCCTTCGGTTTGGGAGCTGTTGCTGGACGTTGGGCATGTTGGCCGGAGAGTGCTTCTCGGGCCGCGCACTGCAACCTTGCAGGCACTTCCCAGGTTCCCGGCCCAACGAAAGCCCCCAGACCCAAATGGAGAGGGGCTGCTTGGGGGCCCCCAGGGGGCCCTTCAGGCCAGCTAGGTCTTTGGGTCCTGGCTCCTTCGGTTTGGGAGCTGTTGCTGGACGTTGGGCATGTTGGCCGGAGAGTGCTTCTCGGGCCTCGAACTGCAACCTTGCAGGTAGCTCCCAGGTTCCCGGCCCAACGAAAGCCCCCAGACCCAAATGGAGGGGGGCTGTTTGGGGGCCCCCTGGGGCCCCTTCAGGCCAGCTAGGTCTTTGGGTCCTGGCTCCTTCGGTTTGGGAGCTGTTGCTGGACGTTGGGCATGTTGGCCGGAGAGAGGTTCTCGGGCCGCGAACTGCAACCTTGCAGGTACCTCCCAGGTCCCCGGCCCAACGAAAGCCCCCAGACCCAAATGGAGAGGGGCTGCTTGGGGGCCCCCTGGGGGCCCTTCAGGCCAGCTAGGTCTTTGGGTCCTGGCTCCTTCGGTTTGGGAGCTGTTGCTGGACGTTGGGCATGTTGGCCGGAGAGTGCTTCTCGGGCCGCGCACTGCAACCTTGCAGGCACTTCCCAGGTTCCCGGCCCAACGAAAGCCCCCAGACCCAAATTGAGAGGGGCTGTTTGGGGGCCCCCAGGGGGCCCTTCAGGCCAGCTAGGTCTTTGGGTCCTGGCTCCTTCGGTTTGGGAGCTGTTGCTGGACGTTGGGCATGTTGGCCGGAGAGTGCTTCTCGGGCTGCGAACTGCAACCTTGCAGGTAGCTCCCAGGTTCCCGGCCCAACGAAAGCCCCCAGACCCAAATTGAGAGGGGCTGCTTGCGGGCCCCCTGGGGACACTCCAGGCCAGCTAGGTCTTTGGGTCCTGACTCCTTCGGTTTGGGAACTGTTGCTGCAGTTGGGCATGTTGGCCGGAGAGTGCTTCTCGGGCTGCGAACTGCAACCTTGCAGGTACCTCCCAGACTCCATGCCCAACGAAAGCCCCCAGAACCAAATGGGGAGGGGCTGTTTGGGGGCCCCCTGGGGACCCTTCAGTCCAGCTAGGTCTTTGGGTCCTGGCTCCTTCAGTTTGGGAGCTGTTGCTGGACGTTGGGCATGTTGACCGGAGAGTGCTTCTCGGGCTGCGAACTGCAACCTTGCAGGTACCTCCCAGGTTCCATGCCCAACGAAAGCCCCCAGACCCAAATTGAGAGGGGCTGTTTGGGGTCCCCTGGGGACTCTTCAGGCCAGCTAGGTCTTTGGGTCCTGGCTCCTTGGGTTTGGGAGCTGTTGCTGGACGTTGGGCATGTTGGCCGGAGAGTGCTTCTCAGGCTGCGAACTGCAACCTTGCAGGTACCTCCCAGGTTCCATGCCCAACGAAAGCCCCCAGACCCAAATTGAGAGGGGCTGTTTGGGGGCACCCTGCGGACTCTTCAGGCCAGCTAGGTCTTTGGGTCCTGGCTCCTTCGGTTTGGGAGCTGTTGCTGGACGTTGGGCATGTTGGCCGGAGAGTGCTTCTCGGGCTGCGAACTGCAACCTTGCAGGTACCTCCCAGGTCCCCGGCCCAACGAAAGCCCCCAGACCCAAATAGAGAGGGGCTGCTTGGGGGCCCTCTTGGGACTCTTCAGGCTAGCTAGGTCTTTGGGTCTTGGCTCCTTCGGTTTGGGAGCTGTTGCTGGACGTTGGGCATGTTGACCGGAGAGTGCTTCTCGGGCTGCGAACTGCAACCTTGCAGGTACCTCCCAGGTTCCCGGCCCAAGGAAAGCCCCCAGATCCAAATTGAGAGGGGCTGCTTGGGGGCCCCCTGGGGGCACTTCAGGCCAGCTAGGTCTTTGGGTCCTGGCTCTTTCGGTTTGGGAGCTGTTGCTGCAGTTGGGCATGTTGGCCGGAGAGTGCTTCTCGGGCTGCGAACTGCAACCTTGCAGGTACCTCCCAGGTTCCCGGCCCAACGAAAGCCCCAGACCAAATTGAGAGGGGCTGCTTGGGGGCCCCCTGGGGGCCCTTCAGGCCAGCTAGGTCTTTGGGTCCTGGCTCCTTCGCTTTGGGAGCTGTTGCTGCAGTTGGTCATGTTGGCCGGAGAGTGCTTCTCGGGCCGCGAACTGCAACCTTGCAGGTACCTCCCAGGTTCCCGGGCCAACGAAAGCCCCCAGACCCAAATGGAGAGGGGCTGCTTGGGGGCCCCCTGGGGGCCCTTCAGGCCAGCTAGGTCTTTGGGTCCTGGCTCCTTCAGTTTGGGAGCTGTTGCTGGACGTTGGGCATGTTGGCCGGAGAGTGCTTCTCAGGCTGCGAACTGCAACCTTGCAGGTACCTCCCAGGTTCCATGCCCAACGAAAGCCCCCAGACCCAAATTGAGAGGGGCTGTTTGGGGGCCCCCTGGGGACTCTTCAGGCCAGCTAGGTCTTTGGGTCCTGGCTCCTTCGGTTTGGGAGCTGTTGCTGGACGTTGGGTATGTTGGCCGGAGAGTGCTTCTCGGGCTGCGAACTGCAACCTTGCAGGTACCTCCCATGTCCCCGGCCCAACGAAAGCCCCAGACCCAAATGGAGAGGGGCTGCTTGGGTGCCCCCTGGGGGCCCCTTAAGGCCAGCTAGGTCTTTGGGTCCTGGCTCCTTCGGTTTGGGAGCTGTTGCTGGACATTGGGCATATTGACCGGAGAGTGCTTCTCGGGCTGCGAACTGCAACCTTGCAGGTACCTCCCAGGTCCCAGGCCCAACGAAAGCCCCCAGACCCAAATGGAGAGGGGCTGCTTGGGGGCCCCCTGGGGGCCCTTCAGGCCAGCTAGGTCTTTGGGTCCTGGCTCCTTCGGTTTGGGAGCTGTTGCTGCAGTTGTGCATGTTGGCCGGAGAGTGCTTCTCGGGCCGCGAACTGCAACCTTGCAGGTAGCTCCCAGGTTCCCGGCCCAACGAAAGCCCCCAGACCCAAATGGAGAGCGGTTGTTTGGGGGCCCCCTGGGGCCCCTTCAGGCCAGCTAGGTCTTTGGGTCGTGGCTCCTTCGGTTTGGGAGCTGTTGCTGGACGTTGGGCATGTTGGCCAGAGAGTTGTTCTCGGGCCGTGAACTGCAACCTTGCAGGTAGCTCCCAGGTTCCCAGCCCAACGAAAGCCCCCAGACCCAAATGGAGAGGGGCTGCTTGGGGGCCCCTTGGGGCCCCTTAAGGCCAGCTAGGTCTTTGGGTCCTGGCTCCTTCGGTTTGGGAGCTGTTGCTGGACGTTGGGCATGTTGACCGGAGAGTGCTTCTCGGGCTGCGAACTGCAACCTTGCAGGTACCTCCCAGGTTCCCGGCCCAACGAAAGCCCCCAGACCCAAAAGGAGAGGGGCTGCTTGGGGGCCCCCTGGGGGCCCTTCAGGCCAGCTAGGTCTTTGGGTCCTGGCTCCTTCGGTTTGGGAGCTGTTGCTGGACGTTGGGCATGTTTGCCGGAGAGTGCTTCTCGGGCCGTGAACTGCAACCTTGCAAGTAGCACCCAGGTTCCCGGGCCAAGGAAAGCCCCCAGCCCCACATGGAGAGGGGCTGCTTGGGAGCCGCTTGGGGCCCCTTCAGGCAAGCTAGGTCTTTGGGTCCTGGCTCCTTCGCTTTGGGAGCTGTTGCTGCAGTTGGGCATGTTGACCGGAGAGTGCTTCTCGGGCTGCGAACTGCAACCTTGCAGGTACCTCCCAGGTCCCCGGCCCAACGAAAGCCCCCAGACCCAAATTGAGAGGGGCTGCTTGGGGGCCCCCTGGGGGCCCTTCAGGCCAGCTAGGTCTTTGGGTCCTGGCTCCTTCGGTTTGGGAGCTGTTGCTGGACGTTGGGCATGTTGGCAGGAGAGTGCTTCTCGGGCTGCGAACTGCAACCTTGCAGGTACCTCCCATGGCCCCGGCCCAACGAAAGCCGCCAGACCCAAATGGAGAGGGGCTGCTTGGGGGCCCCCTGGGGGCCCTTCAGGCCAGCTAGGTCTTTGGGTCCTGGCTCCTTCGGTTTGGGAGCTGTTGCTGCAGTTGGGCATGTTGGCCGGAGAGTGCTTCTCGGGCTGCGAACTGCAACCTTGCAGGTACCTCCCAGGTTCCCGGCCCAACGAAAGCCCCCAGACCCAAATGGAGAGGGGCTGCTTGGGGGCCCCCTGGGGGCCCTTCAGGCCAGCTAGGTCTTTGGGTCCTGGCTCCTTCGGTTTGGGAGCTGTTGCTGCAGTTGGGCATGTTGGCCGGAGAGTGCTTCTCGGGCCGTGAACTGCAACCTTGCAGGTACCTCCCAGGTCCCTGGCCCAACGAAAGCCCCCAGACCCAAATGGAGAGGGGCTGTTTGGGGGCCCCCTGGGGGCCCTTCAGGCCAGCTAGGTCTTTGGGTCCTGGCTCCTTCGGTTTGGGAGCTGTTTCTGAAGATCGGCATGTTGGCCGGAGAGTGCTTCTCGGGCCGCGAACTGCAACCTTGCAGGTACCTCCCATGTCCCCGGCCCAACGAAAGCCCCCAGAGCCAAATGGAGAGGGGCTGCTTGGGGGCCCCCTGGGGGCCCTTCAGGCCAGCTAGGTCTTTGGGTCCTGGCTCCTTCGGTTTGGGAGCTGTTTCTGCAGTTGGGCATGTTGGCCGGAGAGTGCTTCTCGGGCCGCGAACTGCAACCTTGCAGGTAGCTCCCAGGTTCCCGGCCCAACGAAAGCCCCCAGACCCAAATGGAGAGGGGCTGTTTGGGGGCCCCCTGGGGGCCCTTCAGGCCAGCTAGGTCTTTGGGTCCTGGCTCCTTCGGTTTGGGAGCTGTTGCTGGACGTTGGGCATGTTGACCGGAGAGTGCTTCTCGGGCTGCGAACTGCAGCCTTGCAGGTACCTCCCAGGTCCCCGGCCCAACGAAAGCCCCCAGAGCCAAATGGAGAGGGGCTGCTTGGGGGCCCCCTGGGGGCCCTTCAGGCCAGCTAGGTCTTTGGGTCCTGGCTCCTTCGGTTTGGGAGCTGTTGCTGGACGTTGGGCATGTTGGCCGGAGAGTGCTTCTCAGGCTGCGAACTGTAACCTTGCAGGTACCTCCCAGGTTCCATGCCCAACGAAAGCCCCCAGACCCAAATGGAGAGGGGCTGCTTGCGGGCCCCCTTGGGACTCTTCAGGCCAGCTAGGTCTTTGGGTCCTGGCTCCTTGGGTTTGGGAGCTGTTGCTGGACGTTGGGCATGTTGGCCGGAGAGTGCTTCTCAGGCTGCGAACTGCAAACTTGCAGGTACCTCCCATGTCCCCGGCCCAACGAAAGCCCCCAGACCCAAATGGAGAGGGGCTGCTTGGGGGCCCCCTGGGGGCCCTTCAGGCCAGCTTGGTCTTTGGGTCTTGGCTCCTTCGGTTTGGGAGCTGTTGCTGGACATTGGGCATGTTGACCGGAGAGTGCTTCTCGGGCTGCGAACTGCAACCTTGCAGGTACCTCCCAGGTCCACGGCCCAACGTAAGCCCCCAGATCCAAATTGAGAGGGGCTGCTTGGGGGCCCCCTGGGGGCCCTTCAGGCCAGCTAGGTCTTTGGGTCCTGGCTCTTTCGGTTTGGGAGCTGTTGCTGCAGTTGGGCATGTTGGCCGGAGAGTGCTTCTCGGGCTGCGAACTGCAACATTGCAGGTAGCTCCCAGGTTCCCGGCCCAACGAAAGCCCCCAGACCCAAATGGAGAGGGGCTGTTTGGGGGCCCCCTGGGGCCCCTTCAGGCCAGCTAGGTCTTTGGGTCCTGGCTCCTTCGGTTTGGGAGCTGTTGCTGGACGTTGGGCATGTTGGCCGGAGAGTGCTTCTCGGACCGCGAACTGCAACCTTGCAGGTACCTCCCAGGTTCCATGCCCAACGAAAGCCCCCAGACCCAAATTGAGAGGGGCTGTTTGGGGGCCCCCTGGGGGCACTTCAGGCCAGCTAGGTCTTTGGGTCCTGGCTCCTTCGGTTTGGGAGCTGTTGCTGCAGTTGTGCATGTTGGCCGGAGAGTGCTTCTCGGGCCGCGAACTGCAACCTTGCAGGTAGCTCCCAGGTTCCCGGCCCAACGAAAGCCCCCAGACCCAAATGGAGAGCGGTTGTTTGGGGGCCCCCTGGGGCCCCTTCAGGCCAGCTAGGTCTTTGGGTCGTGGCTCCTTCGGTTTGGGAGCTGTTGCTGGACGTTGGGCATGTTGGCCAGAGAGTTGTTCTCGGGCCGTGAACTGCAACCTTGCAGGTAGCTCCCAGGTTCCCAGCCCAACGAAAGCCCCCAGACCCAAATGGAGAGGGGCTGTTTGGGGGCCCCTTGGGGCCCCTTAAGGCCAGCTAGGTCTTTGGGTCCTGGCTCCTTCGGTTTGGGAGCTGTTGCTGGACGTTGGGCATGTTGACCGGAGAGTGCTTCTCGGGCTGCGAACTGCAACCTTGCAGGTAGCTCCCAGGTTCCCGGCCCAACGAAAGCCCCCAGACCCAAATGGAGAGGGGCTGCTTGGGGGCCCCCTGGGGGCCCTTCAGGCCAGCTAGGTCTTTGGGTCCTGGCTCCTTCGGTTTGGGAGCTGTTGCTGGACGTTGGGCATGTTTGCCGGAGAGTTCTTCTCGGGCCGTGAACTGCAACCTTGCAAGTAGCACCCAGGTTCCCGGACCAAGGAAAGCCCCCAGCCCCACATGGAGAGGGGCTGCTTGGGAGCCGCTTGGGGCCCCTTCAGGCAAGCTAGGTCTTTGGGTCCTGGCTCCTTCGCTTTGGGAGCTGTTGCTGCAGTTGGGCATGTTGACCGGAGAGTGCTTCTCGGGCTGCGAACTGCAACCTTGCAGGTACCTCCCAGGTCCCCGGCCCAACGAAAGCCCCCAGACCCAAATTGAGAGGGGCTGCTTGGGGGCCCCCTGGGGGCCCTTCAGGCCAGCTAGGTCTTTGGGTCCTGGCTCCTTCGGTTTGGGAGCTGTTGCTGGACGTTGGGCATGTTGGCCGGAGAGTGCTTCTCGGGCTGCGAACTGCAACCTTGCAGGTACCTCCCATGGCCCCGGCCCAACGAAAGCCGCCAGACCCAAATGGAGAGGGGCTGCTTGGGGGCCCCCTGGGGGCCCTTCAGGCCAGCTAGGTCTTTGGGTCCTGGCTCCTTCGGTTTGGGAGCTGTTGCTGCAGTTGGGCATGTTGGCCGGAGAGTGCTTCTCGGGCCGCGAACTGCAACCTTGCAGGTAGCTCCCAGGTTCCCGGCCCAACGAAAGCCCCCAGACCCAAATGGAGAGCGGTTGTTTGGGGGCCCCCTGGGGCCCCTTCAGGCCAGCTAGGTCTTTGGGTCGTGGCTCCTTCGGTTTGGGAGCTGTTGCTGGACGTTGGGCATGTTGGCCACAGAGTTGTTCTCGGGCCGTGAACTGCAACCTTGCAGGTAGCTCCCAGGTTCCCAGCCCAACGAAAGCCCCCAGACCCAAATGGAGAGGGGCTGTTTGGGGGCCCCTTGGGGCCCCTTAAGGCCAGCTAGGTCTTTGGGTCCTGGCTCCTTCGGTTTGGGAGCTGTTGCTGGACGTTGGGCATGTTGACCGGAGAGTGCTTCTCGGGCTGCGAACTGCAACCTTGCAGGTAGCTCCCAGGTTCCCGGCCCAACGAAAGCCCCCAGACCCAAATGGAGAGGGGCTGCTTGGGGGCCCCCTGGGGGCCCTTCAGGCCAGCTAGGTCTTTGGGTCCTGGCTCCTTCGGTTTGGGAGCTGTTGCTGGACGTTGGGCATGTTTGCCGGAGAGTTCTTCTCGGGCCGTGAACTGCAACCTTGCAAGTAGCACCCAGGTTCCCGGGCCAAGGAAAGCCCCCAGCCCCACATGGAGAGGGGCTGCTTGGGAGCCGCTTGGGGCCCCTTCAGGCAAGCTAGGTCTTTGGGTCCTGGCTCCTTCGCTTTGGGAGCTGTTGCTGCAGTTGGGCATGTTGACCGGAGAGTGCTTCTCGGGCTGCGAACTGCAACCTTGCAGGTACCTCCCAGGTCCCCGGCCCAACGAAAGCCCCCAGACCCAAATTGAGAGGGGCTGCTTGGGGGCCCCCTGGGGGCCCTTCAGGCCAGCTAGGTCTTTGGGTCCTGGCTCCTTCGGTTTGGGAGCTGTTGCTGGACGTTGGGCATGTTGGCCGGAGAGTGCTTCTCGGGCTGCGAACTGCAACCTTGCAGGTACCTCCCATGGCCCCGGCCCAACGAAAGCCGCCAGACCCAAATGGAGAGGGGCTGCTTGGGGGCCCCCTGGGGGCCCTTCAGGCCAGCTAGGTCTTTGGGTCCTGGCTCCTTCGGTTTGGGAGCTGTTGCTGCAGTTGGGCATGTTGGCCGGAGAGTGCTTCTCGGGCTGCGAACTGCAACGTTGCAGGTACCTCCCAGGTTCCCGGCCCAACGAAAGCCCCCAGACCCAAATGGAGAGGGGCTGCTTGGGGGCCCCCTGGGGGCCCTTCAGGCCAGCTAGGTCTTTGGGTCCTGGCTCCTTCGGTTTGGGAGCTGTTGCTGCAGTTGGGCATGTTGGCCGGAGAGTGCTTCTCGGGCCGTGAACTGCAACCTTGCAGGTACCTCCCAGGTCCCTGGCCCAACGAAAGCCCCCAGAGCCAAATGGAGAGGGGCTGCTTGGGGGCCCCCTGGGGGCCCTTCAGGCCAGCTAGGTCTTTGGGTCCTGGCTCCTTCGGTTTGGGAGCTGTTGCTGGACGTTGGGCATGTTGGCCGGAGAGTGCTTCTCAGGCTGCGAACTGTAACCTTGCAGGTACCTCCCAGGTTCCATGCCCAACGAAAGCCCCCAGACCCAAATGGAGAGGGGCTGCTTGCGGGCCCCCTTGGGACTCTTCAGGCCAGCTAGGTCTTTGGGTCCTGGCTCCTTGGGTTTGGGAGCTGTTGCTGGACGTTGGGCATGTTGGCCGGAGAGTGCTTCTCAGGCTGCGAACTGCAAACTTGCAGGTACCTCCCATGTCCCCGGCCCAACGAAAGCCCCCAGACCCAAATGGAGAGGGGCTGCTTGGGGGCCCCCTGGGGGCCCTTCAGGCCAGCTTGGTCTTTGGGTCTTGGCTCCTTCGGTTTGGGAGCTGTTGCTGGACATTGGGCATGTTGACCGGAGAGTGCTTCTCGGGCTGCGAACTGCAACCTTGCAGGTACCTCCCAGGTCCACGGCCCAACGTAAGCCCCCAGATCCAAATTGAGAGGGGCTGCTTGGGGGCCCCCTGGGGGCCCTTCAGGCCAGCTAGGTCTTTGGGTCCTGGCTCTTTCGGTTTGGGAGCTGTTGCTGCAGTTGGGCATGTTGGCCGGAGAGTGCTTCTCGGGCTGCGAACTGCAACATTGCAGGTAGCTCCCAGGTTCCCGGCCCAACGAAAGCCCCCAGACCCAAATGGAGAGGGGCTGTTTGGGGGCCCCCTGGGGCCCCTTCAGGCCAGCTAGGTCTTTGGGTCCTGGCTCCTTCGGTTTGGGAGCTGTTGCTGGACGTTGGGCATGTTGGCCGGAGAGTGCTTCTCGGACCGCGAACTGCAACCTTGCAGGTACCTCCCAGGTTCCATGCCCAACGAAAGCCCCCAGACCCAAATTGAGAGGGGCTGTTTGGGGGCCCCCTGGGGGCACTTCAGGCCAGCTAGGTCTTTGGGTCCTGGCTCCTTCGGTTTGGGAGCTGTTGCTGCAGTTGTGCATGTTGGCCGGAGAGTGCTTCTCGGGCCGCGAACTGCAACCTTGCAGGTAGCTCCCAGGTTCCCGGCCCAACGAAAGCCCCCAGACCCAAATGGAGAGCGGTTGTTTGGGGGCCCCCTGGGGCCCCTTCAGGCCAGCTAGGTCTTTGGGTCGTGGCTCCTTCGGTTTGGGAGCTGTTGCTGGACGTTGGGCATGTTGGCCAGAGAGTTGTTCTCGGGCCGTGAACTGCAACCTTGCAGGTAGCTCCCAGGTTCCCAGCCCAACGAAAGCCCCCAGACCCAAATGGAGAGGGGCTGTTTGGGGGCCCCTTGGGGCCCCTTAAGGCCAGCTAGGTCTTTGGGTCCTGGCTCCTTCGGTTTGGGAGCTGTTGCTGGACGTTGGGCATGTTGACCGGAGAGTGCTTCTCGGGCTGCGAACTGCAACCTTGCAGGTAGCTCCCAGGTTCCCGGCCCAACGAAAGCCCCCAGACCCAAATGGAGAGGGGCTGCTTGGGGGCCCCCTGGGGGCCCTTCAGGCCAGCTAGGTCTTTGGGTCCTGGCTCCTTCGGTTTGGGAGCTGTTGCTGGACGTTGGGCATGTTTGCCGGAGAGTTCTTCTCGGGCCGTGAACTGCAACCTTGCAAGTAGCACCCAGGTTCCCGGGCCAAGGAAAGCCCCCAGCCCCACATGGAGAGGGGCTGCTTGGGAGCCGCTTGGGGCCCCTTCAGGCAAGCTAGGTCTTTGGGTCCTGGCTCCTTCGCTTTGGGAGCTGTTGCTGCAGTTGGGCATGTTGACCGGAGAGTGCTTCTCGGGCTGCGAACTGCAACCTTGCAGGTACCTCCCAGGTCCCCGGCCCAACGAAAGCCCCCAGACCCAAATTGAGAGGGGCTGCTTGGGGGCCCCCTGGGGGCCCTTCAGGCCAGCTAGGTCTTTGGGTCCTGGCTCCTTCGGTTTGGGAGCTGTTGCTGGACGTTGGGCATGTTGGCCGGAGAGTGCTTCTCGGGCTGCGAACTGCAACCTTGCAGGTACCTCCCATGGCCCCGGCCCAACGAAAGCCGCCAGACCCAAATGGAGAGGGGCTGCTTGGGGGCCCCCTGGGGGCCCTTCAGGCCAGCTAGGTCTTTGGGTCCTGGCTCCTTCGGTTTGGGAGCTGTTGCTGCAGTTGGGCATGTTGGCCGGAGAGTGCTTCTCGGGCCGCGAACTGCAACCTTGCAGGTAGCTCCCAGGTTCCCGGCCCAACGAAAGCCCCCAGACCCAAATGGAGAGCGGTTGTTTGGGGGCCCCCTGGGGCCCCTTCAGGCCAGCTAGGTCTTTGGGTCGTGGCTCCTTCGGTTTGGGAGCTGTTGCTGGACGTTGGGCATGTTGGCCAGAGAGTTGTTCTCGGGCCGTGAACTGCAACCTTGCAGGTAGCTCCCAGGTTCCCAGCCCAACGAAAGCCCCCAGACCCAAATGGAGAGGGGCTGTTTGGGGGCCCCTTGGGGCCCCTTAAGGCCAGCTAGGTCTTTGGGTCCTGGCTCCTTCGGTTTGGGAGCTGTTGCTGGACGTTGGGCATGTTGACCGGAGAGTGCTTCTCGGGCTGCGAACTGCAACCTTGCAGGTAGCTCCCAGGTTCCCGGCCCAACGAAAGCCCCCAGACCCAAATGGAGAGGGGCTGCTTGGGGGCCCCCTGGGGGCCCTTCAGGCCAGCTAGGTCTTTGGGTCCTGGCTCCTTCGGTTTGGGAGCTGTTGCTGGACGTTGGGCATGTTTGCCGGAGAGTTCTTCTCGGGCCGTGAACTGCAACCTTGCAAGTAGCACCCAGGTTCCCGGGCCAAGGAAAGCCCCCAGCCCCACATGGAGAGGGGCTGCTTGGGAGCCGCTTGGGGCCCCTTCAGGCCAGCTAGGTCTTTGGGTCCTGGCTCCTTCGCTTTGGGAGCTGTTGCTGCAGTTGGGCATGTTGACCGGAGAGTGCTTCTCGGGCTGCGAACTGCAACCTTGCAGGTACCTCCCAGGTCCCCGGCCCAACGAAAGCCCCCAGACCCAAATTGAGAGGGGCTGCTTGGGGGCCCCCTGGGGGCCCTTCAGGCCAGCTAGGTCTTTGGGTCCTGGCTCCTTCGGTTTGGGAGCTGTTGCTGGACGTTGGGCATGTTGGCCGGAGAGTGCTTCTCGGGCTGCGAACTGCAACCTTGCAGGTACCTCCCATGGCCCCGGCCCAACGAAAGCCGCCAGACCCAAATGGAGAGGGGCTGCTTGGGGGCCCCCTGGGGGCCCTTCAGGCCAGCTAGGTCTTTGGGTCCTGGCTCCTTCGGTTTGGGAGCTGTTGCTGCAGTTGGGCATGTTGGCCGGAGAGTGCTTCTCGGGCTGCGAACTGCAACGTTGCAGGTACCTCCCAGGTTCCCGGCCCAACGAAAGCCCCCAGACCCAAATGGAGAGGGGCTGCTTGGGGGCCCCCTGGGGGCCCTTCAGGCCAGCTAGGTCTTTGGGTCCTGGCTCCTTCGGTTTGGGAGCTGTTGCTGCAGTTGGGCATGTTGGCCGGAGAGTGCTTCTCGGGCCGTGAACTGCAACCTTGCAGGTACCTCCCAGGTCCCTGGCCCAACGAAAGCCCCCAGACCCAAATGGAGAGGGGCTGTTTGGGGGCCCCCTGGGGGCCCTTCAGGCCAGCTAGGTCTTTGGGTCCTGGCTCCTTCGGTTTGGGAGCTGTTTCTGAAGATCGGCATGTTGGCCGGAGAGTGCTTCTCGGGCCGCGAACTGCAACCTTGCAGGTACCTCCCATGTCCCCGGCCCAACTAAAGCCCCCAGAGCCAAATGGAGAGGGGCTGCTTGGGGGCCCCCTGGGGGCCCTTCAGGCCAGCTAGGTCTTTGGGTCCTGGCTCCTTCGGTTTGGGAGCTGTTTCTGCAGTTGGGCATGTTGGCCGGAGAGTGCTTCTCGGGCCGCGAACTGCAACCTTGCAGGTAGCTCCCAGGTTCCCGGCCCAACGAAAGCCCCCAGACCCAAATGGAGAGGGGCTGCTTGGGGGCCCCCTGGGGGCCCTTCAGGCCAGCTAGGTCTTTGGGTCCTGGCTCCTTCGGTTTGGGAGCTGTTGCTGGACGTTGGGCATGTTGACCGGAGAGTGCTTCTCGGGCTGCGAACTGCAGCCTTGCAGGTACCTCCCAGGTCCCCGGCCCAACGAAAGCCCCCAGAGCCAAATGGAGAGGGGCTGCTTGGGGGCCCCCTGGGGGCCCTTCAGGCCAGCTAGGTCTTTGGGTCCTGGCTCCTTCGGTTTGGGAGCTGTTGCTGGACGTTGGGCATGTTGGCCGGAGAGTGCTTCTCAGGCTGCGAACTGTAACCTTGCAGGTACCTCCCAGGTTCCATGCCCAACGAAAGCCCCCAGACCCAAATGGAGAGGGGCTGCTTGCGGGCCCCCTTGGGACTCTTCAGGCCAGCTAGGTCTTTGGGTCCTGGCTCCTTGGGTTTGGGAGCTGTTGCTGGACGTTGGGCATGTTGGCCGGAGAGTGCTTCTCAGGCTGCGAACTGCAAACTTGCAGGTACCTCCCATGTCCCCGGCCCAACGAAAGCCCCCAGACCCAAATTGAGAGGGGCTGCTTGGGGGCCCCCTGGGGGCCCTTCAGGCCAGCTAGGTCTTTGGGTCTTGGCTCCTTCGTTTTGGGAGCTGTTGCTGGACATTGGGCATGTTGACCGGAGAGTGCTTCTCGGGCTGCGAACTGCAACCTTGCAGGTACCTCCCAGGTCCACGGCCCAACGTAAGCCCCCAGATCCAAATTGAGAGGGGCTGCTTGGGGGCCCCCTGGGGGCCCTTCAGGCCAGCTAGGTCTTTGGGTCCTGGCTCTTTCGGTTTGGGAGCTGTTGCTGCAGTTGGGCATGTTGGCCGGAGAGTGCTTCTCGGGCTGCGAACTGCAACCTTGCAGGTAGCTCCCAGGTTCCCGGCCCAACGAAAGCCCCCAGACCCAAATGGAGAGGGGCTGTTTGGGGGCCCCCTGGGGCCCCTTCAGGCCAGCTAGGTCTTTGGGTCCTGGCTCCTTCGGTTTGGGAGCTGTTGCTGGACGTTGGGCATGTTGGCCGGAGAGTGCTTCTCGGACCGCGAACTGATACCTTGCAGGTACCTACCAGGTTCCATGCCCAACGAAAGCCCCCAGACCCAAATTGAGAGGGGCTGTTTGGGGGCACCCTGGGGGCCCTTCAGGCCAGCTAGGTCTTTGGGTCCTGGCTCCTTCGGTTTGGGAGCTGTTGCTGGACGTTGGGCATGTTGGCCGGAGAGTGCTTCTCAGGCTGCGAACTGCAACCTTGCAGGTAGCTCCCAGGTTCCATGCCCAACGAAAGCCCCCAGACCCAAATTGAGAGGGGCTGTTTGGGGACCCCCTGGGGACTCTTCAGGCCAGCTAGGTCTTTGGGTCCTGGCTCCTTCGGTTTGGGAGCTGTTGCTGGACGTTGGGCATGTTGGCCGGAGAGTGCTTCTCGGGCCGCGCACTGCAACCTTGCAGGCACTTCCCAGGTTCCCGGCCCAACGAAAGCCCCCAGACCCAAATGGAGGGGGGCTGTTTGGGGGCCCCCAGGGGGCCCTTCAGGCCAGCTAGGTCTTTGGGTCCTGGCTCCTTCGGTTTCAGAGCTGTTGCTGGACGTTGGGCATGTTGGCCGGAGAGTGCTTCTCGGGCCTCGAACTGCAACCTTGCAGGTAGCTCCCAGGTTCCCGGCCCAACGAAAGCCCCCAGACCCAAATGGAGGGGGGCTGTTTGGGGGCCCCCTGGGGCCCCTTCAGGCCAGCTAGGTCTTTGGGTCCTGGCTCCTTCGGTTTGGGAGCTGTTGCTGGACGTTGGGCATGTTGGCCGGAGAGTGGTTCTCGGGCCGTGAACTGCAACCTTGCAGGTACCTCCCAGGTCCCCGGCCCAACGAAAGCCCCCAGACCCAAATGGAGAGGGGCTGCTTGGGGGCCCCCTGGGGGCCCTTCAGGCCAGCTAGGTCTTTGGGTCCTGGCTCCTTCGGTTTGGGAGCTGTTGCTGGACGTTGGGCATGTTGGCCGGAGAGTGCTTCTCGGACCGCGAACTGCAACCTTGCAGGTACCTCCCAGGTTCCATGCCCAACGAAAGCCCCCAGACCCAAATGGAGAGGGGCTGTTTGGGGGCACCCTGGGGACTCTTCAGGCCAGCTAGGTCTTTGGGTCCTGGCTCCTTCGGTTTGGGAGCTGTTGCTGGACGTTGGGCATGTTGGCCGGAGAGTGCTTCTCGGGCCGCGCACTGCAACCTTGCAGGCACTTCCCAGGTTCCCGGCCCAACGAAAGCCCCCAGACCCAAATGGAGAGGGGCTGTTTGGGGGCCCCCAGGGGGCCCTTCAGGCCAGCTAGGTCTTTGGGTCCTGGCTCCTTCGGTTTGGGAGCTGTTTCTGCAGTTGGGCATGTTGGCCGGAGAGTGCTTCTCGGGCTGCGAACTGCAACCTTGCAGGTAGCTCCCAGGTTCCCGGCCCAACGAAAGCCCCCAGACCCAAATGGAGAGGGGCTGCTTGGGGGCCCCCTGGGGGCCCTTCAGGCCAGCTAGGTCTTTGGGTCCTGGCTCCTTCGGTTTGGGAGCTGTTGCTGGACGTTGGGCATGTTGACCGGAGAGTGCTTCTCGGGCTGCGAACTGCAACCTTGCAGGTACCTCCCAGGTCCCAGGCCCAACGAAAGCCCCCAGATCCAAATTGAGAGGGGCTGCTTGGGGGCCCCCTGGGGGCCCTTCAGGTCAGCTAGGTCTTTGGGTCCTGGCTCCTTCGGATTGGGAGCTGTTGCTGCAGTTGGGCATGTTGACCGGAGAGTGCTTCACGGGCTGCGAACTGCAACCTTGCAGGTATCTCCCAGGTCCCCGGCCCAACGAAAGCCCCCAGACCCAAATGGAGAGGGGCTGCTTGGGGGCCCCCTGGGGGCCCTTCAGGCCAGCTAGGTCTTTGGGTCCTGGCTCCTTCGGTTTGGGAGCTGTTGCTGGACGTTGGGCATGTTGGCCGGAGAGTGGTTCTCGGGCTGCGAACTGCAACCTTGCAGGTACCTCCCAGGTTCCCGGCCCAACGAAAGCCCCCAGACCCAAATGGAGAGGGGCTGTTTGGGGGCCCCCTGGGGCCCCTTCAGGCCAGCTAGGTCTTTGGGTCCTGGCTCCTTCGGTTTGGGAGCTGTTGCTGCAGTTGGGCATGTTGGCCGGAGAGTGCTTCTCGGGCCGCGAACTGCAACCTTGCAGGTAGCTCCCAGGTTCCCGGCCCAACGAAAGCCCCCAGACCCAAATGGAGAGGGGCTGCTTGGGGGCCCCCTGGGGGCCCTTCAGGCCAGCTAGGTCTTTGGGTCCTGGCTCCTTCGCTTTGGGAGCTGTTGCTGGACGTTGGGCATGTTGGCCGGAGAGTGCTTCTCAGGCTGCGAACTGCAACCTTGCAGGTACCTCCCAGGTTCCATGCCCAACGAAAGCCCCCAGACCCAAATGGAGAGGGGCTGTTTGGGGGCCCCCTGGGGACTCTTCAGGCCAAATAGGTCTTTGGGTCCTGGCTCCTTCGGTTTGGGAGCTGTTGCTGGACGTTGGGCATGTTGGCCGGAGAGTGCTTCTCGGGCCGCGCACTGCAACCTTGCAGGCACTTCCCAGGTTCCCGGCCCAACGAAATCCCCCAGACCCAAATTGAGAGGGGCTGTTTGGGGGCCCCCAGGGGGCCCTTCAGGCCAGCTAGGTCTTTGGGTCCTGGCTCCTTCGGTTTCAGAGCTGTTGCTGGACGTTGGGCATGTTGGCCCGAGAGTGCTTCTCGGGCCTCGAACTGCAACCTTGCAGGTATCTCCCAGGTTCCCGGCCCAACGAAAGCCCCCAGACCCAAATGGAGAGGGGCTGCTTGCGGGCCCCCTGGGGCCCCTTCAGGCCAGCTAGGTCTTTGGGTCCTGGCTCCTTCGGTTTGGGAGCTGTTGCTGGACGTTGGGCATGTTGGCCGGAGAGTGCTTCTCGGGCTGCGAACTGCAACCTTGCAGGTAGCTCCCAGGTTCCCGGCCCAACGAAAGCCCCCAGACCAAAATTGAGAGGGGCTGCTTGCGGGCCCCCTGGGGACACTCCAGGTCAGCTAGTTCTTTGGGTCCTGACTCCTTCGGTTTGGGAACTGTTGCTGCAGTTGGGCATGTTGGCCGGAGAGTGCTTCTCGGGCCGCGAACTGCAACCTTGCCGGTACCTCCCAGACTCCATGCCCAACGAAAGCCCCCAGAACCAAATGGGGAGGGGCTGTTTGGGGGCCCCCTGGGGACCCTTCAGTCCAGCTAGGTCTTTGGGTCCTGGCTCCTTCAGTTTGGGAGCTGTTGCTGGACGTTGGGCATGTTGGCCGGATTGTGCTTCTCAGGCTGCGAACTGCAAACTTGCAGGTACCTCCCATGTCCCCGGCCCAACGAAAGCCCCCAGACCCAAATTGAGAGGGGCTGCTTGGGGGCCCCCTGGGGGCCCTTCAGGCCAGCTTGGTCTTTGGGTCTTGGCTCCTTCGTTTTGGGAGCTGTTGCTGGACATTGGGCATGTTGACCGGAGAGTGCTTCTCGGGCTGCGAACTGCAACCTTGCAGGTACCTCCCAGGTCCACGGCCCAACGTAAGCCCCCAGATCCAAATTGAGAGGGGCTGCTTGGGGGCCCCCTGGGGGCCCTTCAGGCCAGCTAGGTCTTTGGGTCCTGGCTCTTTCGGTTTGGGAGCTGTTGCTGCAGTTGGGCATGTTGGCCGGAGAGTGCTTCTCGGGCTGCGAACTGCAACCTTGCAGGTAGCTCCCAGGTTCCCGGCCCAACGAAAGCCCCCAGACCCAAATGGAGAGGGGCTGTTTGGGGGCCCCCTGGGGCCCCTTCAGGCCAGCTAGGTCTTTGGGTCCTGGCTCCTTCGGTTTGGGAGCTGTTGCTGGACGTTGGGCATGTTGGCCGGAGAGTGCTTCTCGGACCGCGAACTGCAACCTTGCAGGTACCTCCCAGGTTCCATGCCCAACGAAAGCCCCCAGACCCAAATTGAGAGGGGCTGTTTGGGGGCACCCTGGGGGCCCTTCAGGCCAGCTAGGTCTTTGGGTCCTGGCTCCTTCGGTTTGGGAGCTGTTGCTGGACGTTGGGCATGTTGGCCGGAGAGTGCTTCTCAGGCTGCGAACTGCAACCTTGCAGGTAGCTCCCAGGTTCCATGCCCAACGAAAGCCCCCAGACCCAAATTGAGAGGGGCTGTTTGGGGACCCCCTGGGGACTCTTGAGGCCAGCTAGGTCTTTGGGTCCTGGCTCCTTCGGTTTGGGAGCTGTTGCTGGACGTTGGGCATGTTGGCCGGAGAGTGCTTCTCGGGCCGCGCACTGCAACCTTGCAGGCACTTCCCAGGTTCCCGGCCCAACGAAAGCCCCCAGACCCAAATGGAGAGGGGCTGCTTGGGGGCCCCCAGGGGGCCCTTCAGGCCAGCTAGGTCTTTGGGTCCTGGCTCCTTCGGTTTGGGAGCTGTTGCTGGACGTTGGGCATGTTGGCCGGAGAGTGCTTCTCGGGCCTCGAACTGCAACCTTGCAGGTAGCTCCCAGGTTCCCGGCCCAACGAAAGCCCCCAGACCCAAATGGAGGGGGGCTGTTTGGGGGCCCCCTGGGGCCCCTTCAGGCCAGCTAGGTCTTTGGGTCCTGGCTCCTTCGGTTTGGGAGCTGTTGCTGGACGTTGGGCATGTTGGCCGGAGAGTGGTTCTCGGGCCGCGAACTGCAACCTTGCAGGTACCTCCCAGGTCCCCGGCCCAACGAAAGCCCCCAGACCCAAATGGAGAGGGGCTGCTTGGGGGCCCCCTGGGGGCCCTTCAGGCCAGCTAGGTCTTTGGGTCCTGGCTCCTTCGGTTTGGGAGCTGTTGCTGGACGTTGGGCATGTTGGCCGGAGAGTGCTTCTCGGGCCGCGCACTGCAACCTTGCAGGCACTTCCCAGGTTCCATGCCCAACGAAAGCCCCCAGACCCAAATTGAGAGGGGCTGTTTGGGGGCCCCCAGGGGGCCCTTCAGGCCAGCTAGGTCTTTGGGTCCTGGCTCCTTCGGTTTGGGAGCTGTTTCTGCAGTTGGGCATGTTGGCCGGAGAGTGCTTCTCGGGCTGCGAACTGCAACCTTGCAGGTAGCTCCCAGGTTCCCGGCCCAACGAAAGCCCCCAGACCCAAATGGAGAGGGGCTGCTTGGGGGCCCCCTGGGGGCCCTTCAGGCCAGCTAGGTCTTTGGGTCCTGGCTCCTTCGGTTTGGGAGCTGTTGCTGGACGTTGGGCATGTTGACCGGAGAGTGCTTCTCGGGCTGCGAACTGCAACCTTGCAGGTACCTCCCAGGTCCCAGGCCCAACGAAAGCCCCCAGATCCAAATTGAGAGGGGCTGCTTGGGGGCCCCCTGGGGGCCCTTCAGGTCAGCTAGGTCTTTGGGTCCTGGCTCCTTCGGTTTGGGAGCTGTTGCTGGACGTTGGGCATGTTGGCCGGAGAGTGCTTCTCAGGCTGCGAACTGCAACCTTGCATGTAGCTCCCAGGTTCCATGCCCAACGAAAGCCCCCAGACCCAAATTGAGAGGGGCTGTTTGGGGACCCCCTGGGGACTCTTCAGGCCAGCTAGGTCTTTGGGTCCTGGCTCCTTCGCTTTGGGAGCTGTTGCTGGACGTTGGGCATGTTGGCCGGAGAGTGCTTCTCGGGCCGCGAACTGCAACCTTGCAGGCACTTCCCAGGTTCCCGGCCCAACGAAAGCCCCCAGACCCAAATGGAGAGGGGCTGCTTGGGGGCCCCCAGGGGGCCCTTCAGGCCAGCTAGGTCTTTGGGTCCTGGCTCCTTCGGTTTCAGAGCTGTTGCTGGACGTTGGGCATGTTGGCCGGAGAGTGCTTCTCGGGCCTCGAACTGCAACCTTGCAGGTAGCTCCCAGGTTCCCGGCCCAACGAAAGCCCCCAGACCCAAATGGAGGGGGGCTGTTTGGGGGCCCCCTGGGGCCCCTTCAGGCCAGCTAGGTCTTTGGGTCCTGGCTCCTTCGGTTTGGGAGCTGTTGCTGGACGTTGGGCATGTTGGCCGGAGAGTGGTTCTCGGGCCGTGAACTGCAACCTTGCAGGTACCTCCCAGGTCCCCGGCCCAACGAAAGCCCCCAGACCCAAATGGAGAGGGGCTGCTTGGGGGCCCCCTGGGGGCCCTTCAGGCCAGCTAGGTCTTTGGGTCCTGGCTCCTTCGGTTTGGGAGCTGTTGCTGGACGTTGGGCATGTTGGCCGGAGAGTGCTTCTCGGGCCGCGCACTGCAACCTTGCAGGCACTTCCCAGGTTCCCGGCCCAACGAAAGCCCCCAGACCCAAATTGAGAGGGGCTGTTTGGGGGCCCCCAGGGGGCCCTTCAGGCCAGCTAGGTCTTTGGGTCCTGGCTCCTTCGGTTTGGGAGCTGTTTCTGCAGTTGGGCATGTTGGCCGGAGAGTGCTTCTCGGGCTGCGAACTGCAACCTTGCAGGTAGCTCCCAGATTCCCGGCCCAACGAAAGCCCCCAGACCCAAATGGAGAGGGGCTGCTTGGGGGCCCCCTGGGGGCCCTTCAGGCCAGCTAGGTCTTTGGGTCCTGGCTCCTTCGGTTTGGGAGCTGTTGCTGGACGTTGGGCATGTTGACCGGAGAGTGCTTCTCGGGCTGCGAACTGCAACCTTGCAGGTACCTCCCAGGTCCCAGGCCCAACGAAAGCCCCCAGATCCAAATTGAGAGGGGCTGCTTGGGGGCCCCCTGGGGGCCCTTCAGGTCAGCTAGGTCTTTGGGTCCTGGCTCCTTTGGATTGGGAGCTGTTGCTGCAGTTGGGCATGTTGACCGGAGAGTGCTTCACGGGCTGCGAACTGCAACCTTGCAGGTATCTCCCAGGTCCCCGGCCCAACGAAAGCCCCCAGACCCAAATGGAGAGGGGCTGCTTGGGGGCCCCCTGGGGGCCCTTCAGGCCAGCTAGGTCTTTGGGTCCTGGCTCCTTCGGTTTGGGAGCTGTTGCTGCAGTTGGGCATGTTGGCCGGAGAGTGGTTCTCGGGCTGCGAACTGCAACCTTGCAGGTACCTCCCAGGTTCCCGGCCCAACGAATGCCCCCAGACCCAAATGGAGAGGGGCTGTTTGGGGGCCCCCTGGGGCCCCTTCAGGCCAGCTAGGTCTTTGGGTCCTGGTTCCTTCGGTTTGGGAGCTGTTGCTGCAGTTGGGCATGTTGGCCGGAGAGTGCTTCTCGGGCCGCGAACTGCAACCTTGCAGGTAGCTCCCAGGTTCCCGGCCCAACGAAAGCCCCCAGACCCAAATGGAGAGGGGCTGCTTGGGGGCCCCCTGGGGGCCCTTCAGGCCAGCTAGGTCTTTGGGTCCTGGCTCCTTCGCTTTGGGAGCTGTTGCTGGACGTTGGGCATGTTGGCCGGAGAGTGCTTCTCAGGCTGCGAACTGCAACCTTGCAGGTACCTCCCAGGTTCCATGCCCAACGAAAGCCCCCAGACCCAAATGGAGAGGGGCTGTTTGGGGGCCCCCTGGGGACTCTTCAGGCCAAATAGGTCTTTGGGTCCTGGCTCCTTCGGTTTGGGAGCTGTTGCTGGACGTTGGGCATGTTGGCCGGAGAGTGCTTCTCGGGCCGCGCACTGCAACCTTGCAGGCACTTCCCAGGTTCCCGGCCCAACGAAAGCCCCCAGACCCAAATTGAGAGGGGCTGTTTGGGGGCCCCCAGGGGGCCCTTCAGGCCAGCTAGGTCTTTGGGTCCTGGCTCCTTCGGTTTGGGAGCTGTTGCTGGACGTTGGGCATGTTGGCCCGAGAGTGCTTCTCGGGCCTCGAACTGCAACCTTGCAGGTATCTCCCAGGTTCCATGCCCAACGAAAGCCCCCAGACCCAAATGGAGAGGGGCTGCTTGCGGGCCCCCTGGGGCCCCTTCAGGCCAGCTAGGTCTTTGGGTCCTGGCTCCTTCGGTTTGGGAGCTGTTGCTGGACGTTTGGCATGTTGGCCGGAGAGTGCTTCTCGGGCTGCGAACTGCAACCTTGCAGGTAGCTCCCAGGTTCCCGGCCCAACGAAAGCCCCCAGACCAAAATTGAGAGGGGCTGCTTGCGGGCCCCCTGGGGACACTCCAGGTCAGCTAGTTCTTTGGGTCCTGACTCCTTCGGTTTGGGAACTGTTGCTGCAGTTGGGCATGTTGGCCGGAGAGTGCTTCTCGGGCCGCGAACTGCAACCTTGCCGGTACCTCCCAGACTCCATGCCCAACGAAAGCCCCCAGAACCAAATGGGGAGGGGCTGTTTGGGGGCCCCCTGGGGACACTTCAGGCCAGCTAGGTCTTTGGGTCCTGGCTCCTTCAGTTTGGGAGCTATTGCTGGACGTTGGGCATGTTGGCCGGAGAGTGCTTCTCAGGCTGCGAACTGCAACCTTGCAGGTACCTCCCAGGTTCCATGCCCAACGAAAGCCCCCAGACCCAAATTGAGAGGGGCTGTTTGGGGGCCCCCTGGGGACTCTTCAGGCCAGCTAGGTCTTTGGGTCCTGGCTCCTTCGGTTTGGGAGCTGTTGCTGGACGTTGGGCATGTTGGCCGGAGAGTGCTTCTCGGGCCGCGAACTGCAACCTTGCAGGTAGCTCCCAGGTTCCCGGCCCAACGAAAGCCCCCAGACCCAAATGGAGAGGGGCTGTTTGGGGGCCCCCTGGGGCCCCTTCAGGCCAGCTAGGTCTTTGGGTCCTGGCTCCTTCGGTTTGGGAGCTGTTGCTGGACGTTGGGCATGTTGGCCGGAGAGTGCTTCTCCGGCTGCGAACTGCAACCTTGCAGGTACCTCCCAGGTTCCCGGCCCAACGAAAGCCCCCAGACCAAAATTGAGAGGGGCTGCTTGCGGGCCCCCTGGGGACACTCCAGGCCAGCTAGGTCTTTGGGTCCTGACTCCTTCGGTTTAGGAACTGTTGCTGCAGTTGGGCATGTTGGCCGGAGAGTGCTTCTCGGGCCGCGAACTGCAACCTTGCCGGTACCTCCGAGACTCCATGCCCAACGAAAGCCCCCAGAACCAAATGGGGAGGGGCTGTTTGGGGGCCCCCTGGGGACCCTTCAGTCCAGCTAGGTCTTTGGGTCCTGGCTCCTTCGGTTTGGGAGCTGTTGCTGGACGTTGGGCATGTTGACCGGAGAGTGCTTCTCGGGCTGCGAACTGCAACCTTGCAGGTACCTCCCAGGTTCCATGCCCAACGAAAGCCCCCAGATCCAAATTGAGAGGGGCTGCTTGGGGGCCCCCTGGGGACCCTTCAGGCCAGCTAGGTCTTTGGGTCCTGGCTCCTTCGGTTTGGGAGCTGTTGCTGCAGTTGGGCATGTTGACCAGAGAGTGCTTCTCGGGCTGCGAACTGCAACCTTGCAGGTACCTCCCAGGTCCCCGGCCCAACGAAAGCCCCCAGATCCAAATTGAGAGGGGCTGCTTGGGGGCCCCCTGGGGGCCCCTTCAGGCCAGCTAGGTCTTTGGGTCCTGGCTCCTTCGGTTTGGGAGCTGTTGCTGCAGTTGGGCATGTTGGCCGGAGAGTGCTTCTCGGGCCGCGAACTGCAACCTTGCAGGTAGCTCCCACGTTCCCGGCCCAACGAAAGCCCCCAGACCCAAAAGGAGAGGGGCTGCTTGGGGGCCCCCTGGGGCCCCTTCAGGCCAGCTAGGTCTTTGGGTCCTGGCTCCTTCGGTTTGGGAGCTGTTGCTGGACGTTGGGCATGTTGGCCAGAGAGTTGTTCTGTGGCCGTGAACTGCAACCTTGCAGGTAGCTCCCAGGTTCCCGGCCCAACGAAAGCCCCCAGACCCAAATGGAGAGGGGCTGCTTGGGGGCTCCTTGTGGCCCCTTAAGGCCAGCTAGGTCTTTGGGTCCTGGCTCCTTCGGTTTGG
Source organism: Gallinula chloropus (assembly GCF_964237585.1). Taxonomy (NCBI): domain Eukaryota; kingdom Metazoa; phylum Chordata; class Aves; order Gruiformes; family Rallidae; genus Gallinula; species Gallinula chloropus. The sequence goes on along the minus strand of NW_028168104.1, from coordinate 327,786 downwards.
GAGCTGTTTCTGCAGTTGGGCATGTTGACCGGAGAGTGCTTCTCGGGCTGCGAACTGCAACCTTGCAGGTAGCTCCCAGGTTCCCGGCCCAACGAAAGCCCCCAGACCCAAAAGGAGAGGGGCTGCTTGGGGGCCCCCTGGGGGCCCTTCAGGCCAGCTAGGTCTTTGGGTCCTGGCTCCTTCGGTTTGGGAGCTGTTGCTGGACGTTGGGCATGTTGACCGGAGAGTGCTTCTCGGGCTGCGAACTGCAACCTTGCAGGTACCTCCCAGGTCCCAGGCCCAACGAAAGCCCCCAGATCCAAATTGAGAGGGGCTGCTTGGGGGCCCCCTGGGGGCCCTTCAGGCCAGCTAGGTCTTTGTGTCATGGCTCCTTCGGTTTGGGAGCTGTTGCTGCAGTTGGGCATGTTGGCCGGAGAGTGCTTCTCGGGCTGCGATCTGCAACCTTGCAGGTACCTCCCAGGTCCCAGGCCCAACGAAAGCCCCCAGATCCAAATTGAGAGGGGCTGCTTGGGGGCCCCCTGGGGGCCCCTTCAGGCCAGCTAGGTCTTTGGGTCCTGGCTCCTTCGGTTTGGGAGCTGTTGCTGCAGTTGGGCATGTTGACCGGAGAGTGCTTCTCGGGCTGCGAACTGCAACCTTGCAGGTAGCTCCCAGGTTCCCGGCCCAACGAAAGCCCCCAGACCCAAAAGGAGAGGGGCTGCTTGGGGGCCCCCTGGGGGCCCTTCAGGCCAGCTAGGTCTTTGGGTCCTGGCTCCTTCGGTTTGGGAGCTGTTGCTGCAGTTGGGCATGTTGGCCGGAGAGTGCTTCTCGGGCTGCGAACTGCAACCTTGCAGGTACCTCCCAGGTTCCCGGCCCAACGAAAGCCCCCAGACCCAAATGGAGAGGGGCTGCTTGGGGGCCCCCTGGGGCCCCTTCAGGCCAGCTAGGTCTTTGGGTCCTGGTTCCTTCGGTTTGGGAGCTGTTGCTGCAGTTGGGCATGTTGGCCGGAGAGTGCTTCTCGGGCCGCGAACTGCAACCTTGCAGGTAGCTCCCAGGTTCCCGGCCCAACGAAAGCCCCCAGACCCAAATGGAGAGGGGCTGCTTGGGGGCCCCCTGGGGGCCCTTCAGGCCAGCTAGGTCTTTGGGTCCTGGCTCCTTTGCTTTGGGAGCTGTTGCTGGACGTTGGGCATGTTGGCCGGAGAGTGCTTCTCAGGCTGCGAACTGCAACCTTGCAGGTACCTCCCAGGTTCCCGGCCCAACGAAAGCCCCCAGACCCAAATGGAGAGGGGCTGTTTGGGGGCCCCCTGGGGACTCTTCAGGCCAAATAGGTCTTTGGGTCCTGGCTCCTTCGGTTTGGGAGCTGTTGCTGGACGTTGGGCATGTTGGCCGGAGAGTGCTTCTCGGGCCGCGCACTGCAACCTTGCAGGCACTTCCCAGGTTCCCGGCCCAACGAAAGCCCCCAGACCCAAATTGAGAGGGGCTGTTTGGGGGCCCCCAGGGGGCCCTTCAGGCCAGCTAGGTCTTTGGGTCCTGGCTCCTTCGGTTTGGGAGCTGTTGCTGGACGTTGGGCATGTTGGCCAGAGAGTGCTTCTCGGGCCTCGAACTGCAACCTTGCAGGTATCTCCCAGGTTCCCGGCCCAACGAAAGCCCCCAGACCAAAATTGAGAGGGGCTGCTTGGGGGCCCCCTGGGGGCCCTTCAGGCCAGCTAGGTCTTTGGGTCCTGGCTCCTTCGGTTTGGGAGCTGTTGCTGCAGTTGGGCATGTTGGCCGGAGAGTGCTTCTCGGGCCGCGAACTGCAACCTTGCAGGTAGCTCCCAGGTTCCCGGCCCAACGAAAGCCCCCAGACCCAAATGGAGAGGGGCTGTTTGGGGGCCCCCTGGGGCCCCTTCAGGCCAGCTAGGTCTTTGGGTCCTGGCTCCTTCGGTTTGGGAGCTGTTGCTGGACGTTGGGCATGTTGGCCGGAGAGTGCTTCACGGGCTGCGAACTGCAACCTTGCAGGTAGCTCCCAGGTTCCCGGCACAACGAAAGCCCCCAGACCAAAATTGAGAGGGGCTGCTTGCGGGCCCCCTGGGGACACTTCAGGCCAGCTAGGTCTTTGGGTCCTGACTCTTTCGGTTTGGGAACTGTTGCTGCAGTTGGGCATGTTGGCCGGAGAGTGCTTCTCGGGCCGCGAACTGCAACCTTGCAGGTATCTCCCAGACTCCATGCCCAACGAAAGCCCCCAGAACCAAATGGGGAGGGGCTGTTTGGGGGCCCCCTGGGGACCCTTCAGTCCAGCTAGGTCTTTGGGTCCTGGCTCCTTCGGTTTGGGAGCTGTTGCTGGACGTTGGGCATGTTGACCGGAGAGTGCTTCTCGGGCTGCGAACTGCAACCTTGCAGGTACCTCCCAGACTCCATGCCCAACGAAAGCACCCAGACCAAAATTGAGAGGGGCTGTTTGGGGGCCCCCTGGGGGCCCTTCAGGCCAGCTAGGTCTTTGGGTCCTGGCTCTTTCGGTTTGGGAGCTGTTGCTGGACGTTGGGCATGTTGGCCGGAGAGTGCTTCTCAGGCTGCGAACTGCAACCTTGCAGGTACCTCCCAGGTTCCCGGCCCAACGAAAGCCCCCAGACCCAAATGGAGAGGGGCTGTTTGGGGGCCCCCTGGGGCCCCTTCAGGCCAGCTAGGTCTTTGGGTCCTGGCTCCTTCGGTTTGGGAGCTGTTGCTGGACGTTGGGCATGTTGGCCAGAGAGTTGTTCTCGGGCCGTGAACTGCAACCTTGCAGGTAGCTCCCAGGTTCCCAGCCCAAGGAAAGCCCCCAGACCCAAATGGAGAGGGGCTGCTTGGGGGCCCATTGGGGCCCCTTCAGGCCAGCTAGGTCTTTGGGTCCTGGCTCCTTCGGTTTGGGAGCTGTTTCTGCAGTTGGGCATGTTGACCGGAGAGTGCTTCTCGGGCTGCGAACTGCAACCTTGCAGGTAGCTCCCAGGTTCCCGGCCCAACGAAAGCCCCCAGACCCAAAAGGAGAGGGGCTGTTTGGGGCCCCCTGGGGGCCCTTCAGGCCAGCTAGGTCTTTGGGTCCTGGCTCCTTCGGTTTGGGAGCTGTTGCTGGATGTTGGGCATGTTGGCCGGAGAGTGCTTCTCGGGCCGTGAACTGCAACCTTGCAAGTAGCACCCAGGTTCCCGGGCCAAGGAAAGCCCCCAGCCCCACATGGAGATGGGCTGCTTGGGGGCCGCTTGGGGCCCCTTCAGGCCAGCTAGGTCTTTGGGTCCTGGCTCCTTCGCTTTGGGAGCTGTTGCTGGACGTTGGGCATGTTGGCCGGAGAGTGCTTCTCAGGCTGCGAACTGCAACCTTGCAGGTACCTCCCAGGTTCCCGGCCCAACGAAAGCCCCCAGACCCAAATGGAGAGGGGCTGTTTGGGGGCCCCCTGGGGACTCTTCAGGCCAAATAGGTCTTTGGGTCCTGGCTCCTTCGGTTTGGGAGCTGTTGCTGGACGTTGGGCATGTTGGCCGGAGAGTGCTTCTCGGGCCGCGCACTGCAACCTTGCAGGCACTTCCCAGGTTCCCGGCCCAACGAAAGCCCCCAGACCCAAATTGAGAGGGGCTGTTTGGGGGCCCCCAGGGGGCCCTTCAGTCCAGCTAGGTCTTTGGGTCCTGGCTCCTTCGGATTGGGAGCTGTTGCTGGACGTTGGGCATGTTGGCCAGAGAGTGCTTCTCGGGCCTCGAACTGCAACCTTGCAGGTATCTCCCAGGTTCCCGGCCCAACGAAAGCCCCCAGACCAAAATTGAGAGGGGCTGCTTGGGGGCCCCCTGGGGGCCCTTCAGGCCAGCTAGGTCTTTGGGTCCTGGCTCCTTCGGTTTGGGAGCTGTTGCTGCAGTTGGGCATGTTGGCCGGAGAGTGCTTCTCGGGCCGCGAACTGCAACCTTGCAGGTAGCTCCCAGGTTCCCGGCCCAACGAAAGCCCCCAGACCCAAATGGAGAGGGGCTGTTTGGGGGCCCCCTGGGGCCCCTTCAGGCCAGCTAGGTCTTTGGGTCCTGGCTCCTTCGGTTTGGGAGCTGTTGCTGGACGTTGGGCATGTTGGCCGGAGAGTGCTTCACGGGCTGCGAACTGCAACCTTGCAGGTAGCTCCCAGGTTCCCGGCCCAACGAAAGCCCCCAGACCAAAATTGAGAGGGGCTGCTTGCGGGCCCCCTGGGGACACTTCAGGCCAGCTAGGTCTTTGGGTCCTGACTCTTTCGGTTTGGGAACTGTTGCTGCAGTTGGGCATGTTGGCCGGAGAGTGCTTCTCGGGCTGCGAACTGCAACCTTGCAGGTACCTCCCAGACTCCATGCCCAACGAAAGCACCCAGACCAAAATTGAGAGGGGCTGTTTGGGGGCCCCCTGGGGGCCCTTCAGGCCAGCTAGGTCTTTGGGTCCTGGCTCTTTCGGTTTGGGAGCTGTTGCTGGACGTTGGGCATGTTGGCCGGAGAGTGCTTCTCAGGCTGCGAACTGCAACCTTGCAGGTACCTCCCAGGTTCCCGGCCCAACGAAAGCCCCCAGACCCAAATGGAGAGGGGCTGTTTGGGGGCCCCCTGGGGCCCCTTCAGGCCAGCTAGGTCTTTGGGTCCTGGCTCCTTCGGTTTGGGAGCTGTTGCTGGACGTTGGGCATGTTGGCCAGAGAGTTGTTCTCGGGCCGTGAACTGCAACCTTGCAGGTAGCTCCCAGGTTCCCAGCCCAAGGAAAGCCCCCAGACCCAAATGGAGAGGGGCTGCTTGGGGGCCCATTGGGGCCCCTTCAGGCCAGCTAGGTCTTTGGGTCCTGGCTCCTTCGGTTTGGGAGCTGTTTCTGCAGTTGGGCATGTTGACCGGAGAGTGCTTCTCGGGCTGCGAACTGCAACCTTGCAGGTAGCTCCCAGGTTCCCGGCCCAACGAAAGCCCCCAGACCCAAAAGGAGAGGGGCTGTTTGGGGCCCCCTGGGGGCCCTTCAGGCCAGCTAGGTCTTTGGGTCCTGGCTCCTTCGGTTTGGGAGCTGTTGCTGGATGTTGGGCATGTTGGCCGGAGAGTGCTTCTCGGGCCGTGAACTGCAACCTTGCAAGTAGCACCCAGGTTCCCGGGCCAAGGAAAGCCCCCAGCCCCACATGGAGATGGGCTGCTTGGGGGCCGCTTGGGGCCCCTTCAGGCCAGCTAGGTCTTTGGGTCCTGGCTCCTTCGCTTTGGGAGCTGTTGCTGCAGTTGGGCATGTTGACCGGAGAGTGCTTCTCGGGCTGCGAACTGCAACCTTGCAGGTACCTCCCAGGTCCCCGGCCCAACGAAAGCCCCCAGACCCAAATTGAGATGGGCTGCTTGGGTTCCCCCTGGGGGCCCTTCAGGCCAGCTAGGTCTTTGGGTCCTGGCTCCTTCGGTTTGGGAGCTGTTGCTGGACGTTGGGCATGTTGACCGGAGAGTGCTTCTCGGGCTGCGAACTGCAACCTTGCAGATACCTCCCAGGTTCCCGGCCCAACGAAAGCCCCCAGACCCAAATGGAGAGGGGCTGCTTGGGGGCCCCCTGGGGGCCCTTCAGGCCAGCTAGGTCTTTGGGTCCTGGCTCCTTCGGTTTGGGAGCTGTTGCTGGACGTTGGGCATGTTGGCCGGAGAGTGCTTCTCGGGCCGCGAACTGCAACCTTGCAGGTACCTCCCAGGTTCCATGCCCAACGAAAGCCCCCAGACCCAAATTGAGAGGGGCTCCTTGGGGGCCCCCTGGGTACTCTTCAGGCCAGCTAGGTCTTTGGGTCCTGGCTCCTTCGGTTTGGGAGCTGTTTCTGGACGTTGGGCATGTTGGCCGGAGAGTGCTTCTCGGGCTGCGAACTGCAACCTTGCAGGTACCTCCCATGGCCCCGGCCCAACGAAAGCCGCCAGACCCAAATGGAGAAGGGCTGCTGGGGGCCCCCTGGGGGCCCTTCAGGCCAGCTAGGTCTTTGGGTCCTGGCTCCTTCGGTTTGGGAGCTGTTGCTGCAGTTGGGCATGTTGGCCGGAGAGTGCTTCTCGGGCTGCGAACTGCAACCTTGCAGGTACCTCCCAGGTTCCCGGCCCAACGAAAGCCCCCAGACCCAAATGGAGAGGGGCTGCTTGGGGGCCCCCTGGGGGCCCTTCAGGCCAGCTAGGTCTTTGGGTCCTGGCTCCTTCGGTTTGGGAGCTGTTGCTGAAGTTGGGCATGTTGGCCGGAGAGTGCTTCTCGGGCCGCGAACTGCAACCTTGCAGGTAGCTCCCATGTCCCCGGCCCAACGAAAGCCCCCAGACCCAAATGGAGAGGGGCTGCTTGGGGTCCCCTGGGGCCCCTTCAGGCCAGCTAGGTCTTTGAGTCCTGGCTCCTTCGGTTTGGGAGCTGTTGCTGGACGTTGGGCATGTTGGCCGGAGAGTGCTTCTCGGGCCGTGAACTGAAACCTTGCAGGTACCTCCCATGTCCCTGGCCCAACGAAAGCCCCCAGACCCAAATGGAGAGGGGCTGTTTGGGGGCCCCCTGGGGGCCCTTCAGGCCAGCTAGGTCTTTGGGTCCTGGCTCCTTCGGTTTGGGAGCTGTTTCTGAAGTTGGGCATGTTGGCCGGAGAGTGCTTCTCGGGCCGCGAACTGCAACCTTGCAGGTACCTCCCAGGTTCCATGCCCAACGAAAGCCCCCAGACCCAAATGGAGAGGGGCTGTTTGTGGACCCCTGGGGCCCCTTCAGGCCAGCTAGGTCTTTGGGTCCTGGCTCCTTCGGTTTGGGAGCTGTTGCTGGACGTTGGGCATGTTGGCCGGAGAGTGGTTCTCGGGCTGCGAAATGCAACCTTGCAGGTACCTCCCATGTCCCCGGCCCAACGAAAGCCCCCAGACCCAAATGGAGAGGGGCTGCTTGGGGGCCCCCTGGGGGCCCTTCAGGCCAGCTAGGTCTTTGGGTCCTGGCTCCTTCGGTTTGGGAGCTGTTGCTGCAGTTGGGCATGTTGGCCGGAGAGTGCTTCTCGGGCCGCGAACTGCAACCTTGCAGGTAGCTCCCAGGTTCCCGGCCCAATGAAAGCCCCCAGACCCAAATGGAGAGGGGCTGTTTGGGGGCCCCCTGGGGGCCCTTCAGGCCAGCTAGGTCTTTGGGTCCTGGCTCCTTTGGTTTGGGAGCTGTTGCTGGACGTTGGGCATGTTGACCGGAGAGTGCTTCTCGGGCTGCGAACTGCAGCCTTGCAGGTACCTCCCAGGTCCCCGGCCCAACGAAAGCCCCCAGAGCCAAATGGAGAGGGGCTGCTTGGGGGCCCCCTGGGGGCCCTTCAGGCCAGCTAGGTCTTTGGGTCCTGGCTCCTTCGGTTTGGGAGCTGTTGCTGGACGTTGGGCATGTTGGCCGGAGAGTGCTTCTCAGGCTGCGAACTGCAACCTTGCAGGTACCTCCCAGGTTCCATGCCCAACGAAAGCCCCCAGACCCAAATGGAGAGTGGCTGCTTGGGGGCCCCCTTGGGACTCTTCAGGCCAGCTAGGTCTTTGGGTCCTGGCTCCTTCGGTTTGGGAGCTGTTGCTGGACATTGGGCATGTTGGCCGGAGAGTGCTTCTCGGGCTGCGAACTGCAACCTTGCAGGTACCTCCCAGGTCCCAGGCCCAACGTAAGCCCCCAGATCCAAATTGAGAGGGGCTGCTTGGGGGCCCCCTGGGGGCCCTTCAGGCCAGCTAGGTCTTTGGGTCCTGGCTCTTTCGGTTTGGGAGCTGTTGCTGCAGTTGGGCATGTTGGCCGGAGAGTGCTTCTCGGGCTGCGAACTGCAACCTTGCAGGTACCTCCCAGGTTCCCGGCCAAACGAATGCCGCCAGAACCAAATGGGGAGGGGCTGTTTGGGGGCCCCCTGGGGACCCTTCAGTCCAGCTAGGTCTTTGGGTCCTGGCTCCTTCGGTTTGGGAGCTGTTGCTGGACGTTGGGCATGTTGACCGGAGAGTGCTTCTCGGGCTGCGAACTGCAACCTTGCAGGTACCTCCCAGACTCCATGCCCAACGAAAGCACCCAGACCAAAATTGAGAGGGGCTGTTTGGGGGCCCCCTGGGGGCACTTCAGGCCAGCTAGGTCTTTGGGTCCTGGCTCTTTCGGTTTGGGAGCTGTTGCTGGACGTTGGGCATGTTGGCCGGAGAGTGCTTCTCAGGCTGCGAACTGCAACCTTGCAGGTACCTCCCAGGTTCCCGGCCCAACGAAAGCCCCCAGACCCAAATGGAGAGGGGCTGTTTGGGGGCCCCCTGGGGCCCCTTCAGGCCAGCTAGGTCTTTGGGTCCTGGCTCCTTCGGTTTGGGAGCTGTTGCTGGACGTTGGGCATGTTGGCCAGAGAGTGCTTCTCGGGCCGTGAACTGCAACCTTGCAGGTAGCTCCCAGGTTCCCAGCCCAAGGAAAGCCCCCAGACCCAAATGGAGAGGGGCTGCTTGGGGGCCCATTGGGGCCCCTTAAGGCCAGCTAGGTCTTTGGGTCCTGGCTCCTTCGGTTTGGGAGCTGTTTCTGCAGTTGGGCATGTTGACCGGAGAGTGCTTCTCGGGCTGCGAACTGCAACCTTGCAGGTACCTCCCAGGTTCCCGGCCCAACGAAAGCCCCCAGACCCAAAAGGAGAGGGGCTGCTTGGGGGCCCCCTGGGGGCCCTTCAGGCCAGCTAGGTCTTTGAGTCCTGGCTCCTTCGGTTTGGGAGCTGTTGCTGGACGTTGGGCATGTTGGCCGGAGAGTGCTTCTCGGGCCGTGAACTGAAACCTTGCAGGTACCTCCCATGTCCCTGGCCCAACGAAAGCCCCCAGACCCAAATGGAGAGGGGCTGTTTGGGGGCCCCCTGGGGGCCATTCAGGCCAGCTAGGTCTTTGGGTCCTGGCTCCTTCGGTTTGGGAGCTGTTTCTGAAGTTGGGCATGTTGGCCGGAGAGTGCTTCTCGGGCCGCGAACTGCAACCTTGCAGGTAGCTCCCAGGTTCCCGGCCCAACGAAAGCCCCCAGACCCAAATGGAGAGGGGCTGTTTGTGGACCCCTGGGGCCCCTTCAGGCCAGCTAGGTCTTTGGGTCCTGGCTCCTTCGGTTTGGGAGCTGTTGCTGGACGTTGGGCATGTTGGCCGGAGAGTGGTTCTCGGGCTGCGAACTGCAACCTTGCAGGTACCTCCCATGTCCCCGGCCCAACGAAAGCCCCCAGACCCAAATGGAGAGGGGCTGCTTGGGGGCCCCCTGGGGGCCCTTCAGGCCAGCTAGGTCTTTGGGTTCTGGCTCCTTCGCTTTGGGAGCTGTTGCTGCAGTTGGGCATGTTGGCCGGAGAGTGCTTCTCGGGCCGCGAACTGCAACCTTGCAGGTAGCTCCCAGGTTCCCGGCCCAACGAAAGCCCCCCGACCCAAATGGAGAGGGGCTGTTTGGGGGCCCCCTGGGGGCCCTTCAGGCCAGCTAGGTCTTTGGGTCCTGGCTCCTTCGGTTTGGGAGCTGTTGCTGGACGTTGGGCATGTTGACCGGAGAGTGCTTCTCGGGCTGCGAACTGCAGCCTTGCAGGTACCTCCCAGGTCCCCGGCCCAACGAAAGCCCCCAGAGCCAAATGGAGAGGGGCTGCTTGGGGGCCCCCTGGGGGCCCTTCAGGCCAGCTAGGTCTTTGGGTCCTGGCTCCTTCGGTTTGGGAGCTGTTGCTGGACGTTGGGCATGTTGGCCGGAGAGTGTTTCTCAGGCTGTGAACTGCAACCTTGCAGGTACCTCCCAGGTTCCATGCCCAACGAAAGCCCCCAGACCCAAATGGAGAGTGGCTGCTTGGGGGCCCCCTTGGGACTCTTCAGGCCAGCTAGGTCTTTGGGTCCTGGCTCCTTCGTTTTGGGAGCTGTTGCTGGACATTGGGCATGTTGGCCGGAGAGTGCTTCTCGGGCCTCGAACTGCAACCTTGCAGGTACCTCCCAGGTCCACGGCCCAACGTAAGCCCCCAGATCCAAATTGAGAGGGGCTGCTTGGGGGCCCCCTGGGGGCCCTTCAGGCCAGCTAGGTCTTTGGGTCCTGGCTCTTTCGGTTTGGGAGCTGTTGCTGCAGTTGGGCATGTTGGCCGGAGAGTGCTTCTCGGGCTGCGAACTTCAACCTTGCAGGTAGCTCCCAGGTTCCCGGCCCAACGAAAGCCGCCAGACCCAAATGGAGAGGGGCTGTTTGGGGGCCCCCTGGGGCCCCTTCAGGCCAGCTAGGTCTTTGGGTCCTGGCTCCTTCGGTTTGGGAGCTGTTGCTGGACGTTGGGCATGTTGGCCGGAGAGTGCTTCTCGGTACGTGAACTGCAACCTTGCAGGTACCTCCCAGGTCCCCGGCCCAACGAAAGCCCCCAGAGCCAAATGCAGAGGGGCTGCTTGGGGGCCCCCTGGGGGCCCTTCAGGCCAGCTAGGTCTTTGGGTCCTGGCTCCTTCGGTTTGGGAGCTGTTGCTTGACGTTGGGCATGTTGGCCGGAGAGTGCTTCTCGGGCTGCGAACTGCAACCTTGCAGGTAGCACCCAGGTTCCCGGGCCAACGAAAGCCCCCAGACCCAAATGGAGAGGGGCTGTTTGGGGGCCCCCTGGGGGCCCTTCAGGCCAGCTAGGTCTTTGGGTCCTGGCTCCTTCGGTTTGGGAGCTGTTGCTGCAGTTGGGCATGTTGGCCGGAGAGTGCTTCTCGGGCCGCGAACTGCAACCTTGCAGGTAGCTCCCAGGTTCCCGGCCCAACGAAAGCCCCCAGACCCAAATGGAGAGGGGCTGCTTGGGGGCCCCCTGGGGGCCCTTCAGGCCAGCTAGGTCTTTGGGTCCTGGCTCCTTCGGTTTGGGAGCTGTTTCTGCAGTTGGGCATGTTGGCCGGAGAGTGCTTCTCGGGCCGCGAACTGCAACCTTGCAGGTAGCTCCCAGGTTCCCGGCCCAACGAAAGCCCCCAGACCCAAATGGAGAGGGGCTGCTTGGGGGCCCCCTGGGGGCCCTTCAGGCCAGCTAGGTCTTTGGGTCCTGGCTCCTTCGGTTTGGGAGCTGTTGCTGGACGTTGGGCATGTTGACCGGAGAGTGCTTCTCGGGCTGCGAACTGCAGCCTTGCAGGTACCTCCCAGGTCCCCGGCCCAACGAAAGCCCCCAGAGCCAAATGGAGAGGGGCTGCTTGGGGGCCCCCTGGGGGCCCTTCAGGCCAGCTAGGTCTTTGGGTCCTGGCTCCTTCGGTTTGGGAGCTGTTGCTGGACGTTGGGCATGTTGGCCGGAGAGTGCTTATCGGGCTGCGAACTGCAACCTTGCAGGTACCTCCCAGGTTCCCGGCCCAACGAAAGCCCCCAGACCCAAAAGGAGAGGGGCTGCTTGGGGGCCCCCTGGGGGCCCTTCAGGCCAGCTAGGTCTTTGGGTCCTGGCTCCTTCGGTTTGGGAGCTGTTGCTGGACGTTGGGCATGTTGGCCGGAGAGTGCTTCTCGGGCCGTGAACTGCAACCTTGCAAGTAGCACCCAGGTTCCCGGGCCAAGGAAAGCCCCCAGCCCCACATGGAGAGGGGCTGCTTGGGGGCCGCTTGGGGCCCCTTCAGGCCAGCTAGGTCTTTGGGTCCTGGCTCCTTCGCTTTGGGAGCTGTTGCTGCAGTTGGGCATGTTGACCGGAGAGTGCTTCTCGGGCTGCGAACTGCAACCTTGCAGGTACCTCCCAGGTCCCCGGCCCAACGAAAGCCCCCAGACCCAAATTGAGATGGGCTGCTTGGGTTCCCCCTGGGGGCCCTTCAGGCCAGCTAGGTCTTTGGGTCCTGGCTCCTTCGGTTTGGGAGCTGTTGCTGGACGTTGGGCATGTTGACCGGAGAGTGCTTCTCGGGCTGCGAACTGCAACCTTGCAGATACCTCCCAGGTTCCCGGCCCAACGAAAGCCCCCAGACCCAAATGGAGAGGGGCTGCTTGGGGGCCCCCTGGGGGCCCTTCAGGCCAGCTAGGTCTTTGGGTCCTGGCTCCTTCGGTTTGGGAGCTGTTGCTGAAGTTGGGCATGTTGGCCGGAGAGTGCTTCTCGGGCCGCGAACTGCAACCTTGCAGGTACCTCCCAGGTTCCATGCCCAACGAAAGCCCCCAGACCCAAATTGAGAGGGGCTGTTTGGGGGCCCCCTGGGGACTCTTCAGGCCAGCTAGGTCTTTGGGTCCTGGCTCCTTCGGTTTGGGAGCTGTTTCTGGACGTTGGGCATGTTGACCGGAGAGTGCTTCTCGGGCTGCGAACTGCAACCTTGCAGGTACCTCCCATGGCCCCGGCCCAACGAAAGCCGCCAGACCCAAATGGAGAGGGGCTGCTTGGGGGCCCCCTGGGGGCCCTTCAGGCCAGCTAGGTCTTTGGGTCCTGGCTCTTTCGGTTTGGGAGCTGTTGCTGCAGTTGGGCATGTTGGCCGGAGAGTGCTTCTCGGGCTGCGAACTGCAACCTTGCAGGTAGCTCCCAGGTTCCCGGCCCAACGAAAGCCCCCAGAACCAAATGGGGAGGGGCTGTTTGGGGGCCCCCTGGGGACCCTTCAGTCCAGCTAGGTCTTTGGGTCCTGGCTCCTTCGGTTTGGGAGCTGTTGCTGGACGTTGGGCATGTTGACCGGAGAGTGCTTCTCGGGCTGCGAACTGCAACCTTGCAGGTACCTCCCAGACTCCATGCCCAACGAAAGCACCCAGACCAAAATTGAGAGGGGCTGTTTGGGGGCCCCCTGGGGGCACTTCAGGCCAGCTAGGTCTTTGGGTCCTGGCTCTTTCGGTTTGGGAGCTGTTGCTGGACGTTGGGCATGTTGGCCGGAGAGTGCTTCTCAGGCTGCGAACTGCAACCTTGCAGGTACCTCCCAGGTTCCCGGCCCAACGAAAGCCCCCAGACCCAAATGGAGAGGGGCTGTTTGGGGGCCCCCTGGGGCCCCTTCAGGCCAGCTAGGTCTTTGGGTCCTGGCTCCTTCGGTTTGGGAGCTGTTGCTGGACGTTGGGCATGTTGGCCAGAGAGTGCTTCTCGGGCCGTGAACTGCAACCTTGCAGGTAGCTCCCAGGTTCCCAGCCCAAGGAAAGCCCCCAGACCCAAATGGAGAGGGGCTGCTTGGGGGCCCATTGGGGCCCCTTAAGGCCAGCTAGGTCTTTGGGTCCTGGCTCCTTCGGTTTGGGAGCTGTTTCTGCAGTTGGGCATGTTGACCGGAGAGTGCTTCTCGGGCTGCGAACTGCAACCTTGCAGGTACCTCCCAGGTTCCCGGCCCAACGAAAGCCCCCAGACCCAAAAGGAGAGGGGCTGCTTGGGGGCCCCCTGGGGGCCCTTCAGGCCAGCTAGGTCTTTGAGTCCTGGCTCCTTCGGTTTGGGAGCTGTTGCTGGACGTTGGGCATGTTGGCCGGAGAGTGCTTCTCGGGCCGTGAACTGAAACCTTGCAGGTACCTCCCATGTCCCTGGCCCAACGAAAGCCCCCAGACCCAAATGGAGAGGGGCTGTTTGGGGGCCCCCTGGGGGCCATTCAGGCCAGCTAGGTCTTTGGGTCCTGGCTCCTTCGGTTTGGGAGCTGTTTCTGAAGTTGGGCATGTTGGCCGGAGAGTGCTTCTCGGGCCGCGAACTGCAACCTTGCAGGTACCTCCCAGGTTCCATGCCCAACGAAAGCCCCCAGACCCAAATGGAGAGGGGCTGTTTGTGGACCCCTGGGGCCCCTTCAGGCCAGCTAGGTCTTTGGGTCCTGGCTCCTTCGTTTTGGGAGCTGTTGCTGGACGTTGGGCATGTTGGCCGGAGAGTGGTTCTCGGGCTGCGAAATGCAACCTTGCAGGTACCTCCCATGTCCCCGGCCCAACGAAAGCCCCCAGACCCAAATGGAGAGGGGCTGCTTGGGGGCCCCCTGGGGGCCCTTCAGGCCAGCTAGGTCTTTGGGTCCTGGCTCCTTCGCTTTGGGAGCTGTTGCTGCAGTTGGGCATGTTGGCCGGAGAGTGCTTCTCGGGCCGCGAACTGCAACCTTGCAGGTAGCTCCCAGGTTCCCGGCCCAACGAAAGCCCCCCGACCCAAATGGAGAGGGGCTGTTTGGGGGCCCCCTGGGGGCCCTTCAGGCCAGCTAGGTCTTTGGGTCCTGGCTCCTTCGGTTTGGGAGCTGTTGCTGGACGTTGGGCATGTTGACCGGAGAGTGCTTCTCGGGCTGCGAACTGCAGCCTTGCAGGTACCTCCCAGGTCCCCGGCCCAACGAAAGCCCCCAGAGCCAAATGGAGAGGGGCTGCTTGGGGGCCCCCTGGGGGCCCTTCAGGCCAGCTAGGTCTTTGGGTCCTGGCTCCTTCGGTTTGGGAGCTGTTGCTGGACGTTGGGCATGTTGGCCGGAGAGTGCTTCTCAGGCTGCGAACTGCAACCTTGCAGGTACCTCCCAGGTTCCATGCCCAACGAAAGCCTCCAGACCCAAATGGAGAGTGGCTGCTTGGGGGCCCCCTTGGGACTCTTCAGGCCAGCTAGGTCTTTGGGTCCTGGATCCTTCGCTTTGGGAGCTGTTGCTGGACATTGGGCATGTTGGCCGGAGAGTGCTTCTCGGGCTGCGAACTGCAACCTTGCAGGTACCTCCCAGGTCCACGGCCCAACGTAAGCCCCCAGATCCAAATTGAGAGGGGCTGCTTGGGGGCCCCCTGGGGGCCCTTCAGGCCAGCTAGGTCTTTGGGTCCTGGCTCTTTCGGTTTGCGAGCTGTTGCTGCAGTTGGGCATGTTGGCCGGAGAGTGCTTCTCGGGCTGCGAACTGCAACCTTGCAGGTAGCTCCCAGGTTCCCGGCCCAACGAAAGCCGCCAGACCCAAATGGAGAGGGGCTGTTTGGGGGCCCCCTGGGGCCCCTTCAGGCCAGCTAGGTCTTTGGGTCCTGGCTCCTTCGGTTTGGGAGCTGTTGCTGGACGTTGGGCATGTTGGCCGGAGAGTGCTTCTCGGTACGTGAACTGCAACCTTGCAGCTACCTCCCAGGTCCCCGGCCCAACGAAAGCCCCCAGAGCCAAATGGAGAGGGGCTGCTTGGGGGCCCCCTGGGGGCCCTTCAGGCCAGCTAGGTCTTTGGGTCCTGGCTCCTTCGGTTTGGGAGCTGTTGCTGGACGTTGGGCATGTTGGCCGGAGAGTGCTTCTCGGGCTGCGAACTGCAACCTTGCAGGTACCTCCCAGGTTCCCGGCCCAACGAAAGCCCCCAGACCCAAAAGGAGAGGGGCTGCTTGGGGGCCCCCTGGGGGCCCTTCAGGCCAGCTAGGTCTTTGGGTCCTGGCTCCTTCGGTTTGGGAGCTGTTGCTGGACGTTGGGCATGTTGGCCGGAGAGTGCTTCTCGGGCCGTGAACTGCAACCTTGCAAGTAGCACCCAGGTTCCCGGGCCAAGGAAAGCCCCCAGCCCCACATGGAGAGGGGCTGTTTGGGGGCCCCCTGGGGGCCATTCAGGCCAGCTAGGTCTTTGGGTCCTGGCTCCTTCGGTTTGGGAGCTGTTTCTGAAGTTGGGCATGTTGGCCGGAGAGTGCTTCTCGGGCCGCGAACTGCAACCTTGCAGGTACCTCCCAGGTTCCATGCCCAACGAAAGCCCCCAGACCCAAATGGAGAGGGGCTGTTTGTGGACCCCTGGGGCCCCTTCAGGCCAGCTAGGTCTTTGGGTCCTGGCTCCTTCGTTTTGGGAGCTGTTGCTGGACGTTGGGCATGTTGGCCGGAGAGTGGTTCTCGGGCTGCGAAATGCAACCTTGCAGGTACCTCCCATGTCCCCGGCCCAACGAAAGCCCCCAGACCCAAATGGAGAGGGGCTGCTTGGGGGCCCCCTGGGGGCCCTTCAGGCCAGCTAGGTCTTTGGGTCCTGGCTCCTTCGCTTTGGGAGCTGTTGCTGCAGTTGGGCATGTTGGCCGGAGAGTGCTTCTCGGGCCGCGAACTGCAACCTTGCAGGTAGCTCCCAGGTTCCCGGCCCAACGAAAGCCCCCCGACCCAAATGGAGAGGGGCTGTTTGGGGGCCCCCTGGGGGCCCTTCAGGCCAGCTAGGTCTTTGGGTCCTGGCTCCTTCGGTTTGGGAGCTGTTGCTGGACGTTGGGCATGTTGACCGGAGAGTGCTTCTCGGGCTGCGAACTGCAGCCTTGCAGGTACCTCCCAGGTCCCCGGCCCAACGAAAGCCCCCAGAGCCAAATGGAGAGGGGCTGCTTGGGGGCCCCCTGGGGGCCCTTCAGGCCAGCTAGGTCTTTGGGTCCTGGCTCCTTCGGTTTGGGAGCTGTTGCTGGACGTTGGGCATGTTGGCCGGAGAGTGCTTCTCAGGCTGCGAACTGCAACCTTGCAGGTACCTCCCAGGTTCCATGCCCAACGAAAGCCTCCAGACCCAAATGGAGAGTGGCTGCTTGGGGGCCCCCTTGGGACTCTTCAGGCCAGCTAGGTCTTTGGGTCCTGGATCCTTCGCTTTGGGAGCTGTTGCTGGACATTGGGCATGTTGGCCGGAGAGTGCTTCTCGGGCTGCGAACTGCAACCTTGCAGGTACCTCCCAGGTCCACGGCCCAACGTAAGCCCCCAGATCCAAATTGAGAGGGGCTGCTTGGGGGCCCCCTGGGGGCCCTTCAGGCCAGCTAGGTCTTTGGGTCCTGGCTCTTTCGGTTTGCGAGCTGTTGCTGCAGTTGGGCATGTTGGCCGGAGAGTGCTTCTCGGGCTGCGAACTGCAACCTTGCAGGTAGCTCCCAGGTTCCCGGCCCAACGAAAGCCGCCAGACCCAAATGGAGAGGGGCTGTTTGGGGGCCCCCTGGGGCCCCTTCAGGCCAGCTAGGTCTTTGGGTCCTGGCTCCTTCGGTTTGGGAGCTGTTGCTGGACGTTGGGCATGTTGGCCGGAGAGTGCTTCTCGGTACGTGAACTGCAACCTTGCAGCTACCTCCCAGGTCCCCGGCCCAACGAAAGCCCCCAGAGCCAAATGGAGAGGGGCTGCTTGGGGGCCCCCTGGGGGCCCTTCAGGCCAGCTAGGTCTTTGGGTCCTGGCTCCTTCGGTTTGGGAGCTGTTGCTGGACGTTGGGCATGTTGGCCGGAGAGTGCTTCTCGGGCTGCGAACTGCAACCTTGCAGGTACCTCCCAGGTTCCCGGCCCAACGAAAGCCCCCAGACCCAAAAGGAGAGGGGCTGCTTGGGGGCCCCCTGGGGGCCCTTCAGGCCAGCTAGGTCTTTGGGTCCTGGCTCCTTCGGTTTGGGAGCTGTTGCTGGACGTTGGGCATGTTGGCCGGAGAGTGCTTCTCGGGCCGTGAACTGCAACCTTGCAAGTAGCACCCAGGTTCCCGGGCCAAGGAAAGCCCCCAGCCCCACATGGAGAGGGGCTGCTTGGGGGCCGCTTGGAGCCCCTTCAGGCCAGCTAGGTCTTTGGGTCCTGGCTCCTTCGCTTTGGGAGCTGTTGCTGCAGTTGGGCATGTTGGCCGGAGAGTGCTTCTCGGGCTGCGAACTGCAACCTTGCAGGTACCTCCCAGGTCCCCGGCCCAACGAAAGCCCCCAGACCCAAATTGAGATGGGCTGCTTGGGTTCCCCCTGGGGGCCCTTCAGGCCAGCTAGGTCTTTGGGTCCTGGCTCCTTCGGTTTGGGAGCTGTTGCTGGACGTTGGGCATGTTGACCGGAGAGTGCTTCTCGGGCTGCGAACTGCAACCTTGCAGATACCTCCCAGGTTCCCGGCCCAACGAAAGCCCCCAGACCCAAATGGAGATGGGCTGCTTGGGGGCCCCCTGGGGGCCCTTCAGGCCAGCTAGGTCTTTGGGTCCTGGCTCCTTCGTTTTGGGAGCTGTTGCTGGACATTGGGCATGTTGGCCGGAGAGTGCTTCTCGGGCCGCGAACTGCAACCTTGCAGGTACCTCCCAGGTTCCATGCCCAACGAAAGCCCCCAGACCCAAATTGAGAGGGGCTGTTTGGGGGCCCCCTGGGGACTCTTCAGGCCAGCTAGGTCTTTGGGTCCTGGCTCCTTCGGTTTGGGAGCTGTTTCTGGACGTTGGGCATGTTGACCGGAGAGTGCTTCTCGGGCTGCGAACTGCAACCTTGCAGGTACCTCCCATGGCCCCGGCCCAACGAAAGCCGCCAGACCCAAATGGAGAGGGGCTGCTTGGGGGCCCCCTGGGGGCCCTTCAGGCCAGCTAGGTCTTTGGGTCCTGGCTCCTTCGGTTTGGGAGCTGTTGCTGCAGTTGGGCATGTTGACCGGAGAGTGCTTCTCGGGCTGCGAACTGCAACCTTGCAGGTACCTCCCAGGTTCCCGGCCCAACGAAAGCCCCCAGACCCAAATGGAGAGGGGCTGCTTGGGGGCCCCCTGGGGGCCCTTCAGGCCAGCTAGGTCTTTGGGTCCTGGCTCCTTCGGTTTGGGAGCTGTTGCTGAAGTTGGGCATGTTGGCCGGAGAGTGCTTCTCGGGCCGCGAACTGCAACCTTGCAGGTAGCTCCCATGTCCCCGGCCCAACGAAAGCCCCCAGACCCAAATGGAGAGGGGCTGTTTGGGGTCCCCTGGGGCCCCTTCAGGCCAGCTAGGTCTTTGAGTCCTGGCTCCTTCGGTTTGGGAGCTGTTGCTGGACGTTGGGCATGTTGGCCGGAGAGTGCTTCTCGGGCCGTGAACTGAAACCTTGCAGGTACCTCCCATGTCCCTGGCCCAACGAAAGCCCCCAGACCCAAATGGAGAGGGGCTGTTTGGGGGCCCCCTGGGGGCCCTTCAGGCCAGCTAGGTCTTTGGGTCCTGGCTCCTTCGGTTTGGGAGCTGTTTCTGAAGTTGGGCATGTTGGCCGGAGAGTGCTTCTCGGGCCGCGAACTGCAACCTTGCAGGTACCTCCCAGGTTCCATGCCCAACGAAAGCCCCCAGACCCAAATGGAGAGGGGCTGTTTGTGGACCCCTGGGGCCCCTTCAGGCCAGCTAGGTCTTTGGGTCCTGGCTCCTTCGGTTTGGGAGCTGTTGCTGGACGTTGGGCATGTTGGCCGGAGAGTGGTTCTCGGGCTGCGAAATGCAACCTTGCAGGTACCTCCCATGTCCCCGGTCCAACGAAAGCCCCCAGACCCAAATGGAGAGGGGCTGCTTGGGGGCCCCCTGGGGGCCCTTCAGGCCAGCTAGGTCTTTGGGTCCTGGCTCCTTGGGTTTGGGAGCTGTTGCTGCAGTTGGGCATGTTGGCCGGAGAGTGCTTCTCGGGCCGCGAACTGCAACCTTGCAGGTAGCTCCCAGGTTCCCGGCCCAACGAAAGCCCCCCGACCCAAATGGAGAGGGGCTGTTTGGGGGCCCCCTGGGGGCCCTTCAGGCCAGCTAGGTCTTTGGGTCCTGGCTCCTTCGGTTTGGGAGCTGTTGCTGGACGTTGGGCATGTTGACCGGAGAGTGCTTCTCGGGCTGCGAACTGCAGCCTTGCAGGTACCTCCCAGGTCCCCGGCCCAACGAAAGCCCCCAGAGCCAAATGGAGAGGGGCTGCTTGGGGGCCCCCTGGGGGCCCTTCAGGCCAGCTAGGTCTTTGGGTCCTGGCTCCTTCGGTTTGGGAGCTGTTGCTGGACGTTGGGCATGTTGGCCGGAGAGTGCTTCTCAGGCTGCGAACTGCAACCTTGCAGGTACCTCCCAGGTTCCATGCCCAACGAAAGCCCCCAGACCCAAATGGAGAGGGGCTGCTTGGGCCCCCCCTTGGGACTCTTCAGGCCAGCTAGGTCTTTGGGTCCTGGCTCCTTCGGTTTGGGAGCTGTTGCTGGACATTGGGCATGTTGGCCGGAGAGTGCTTCTCGGGCTGCGAACTGCAACCTTGCAGGTACCTCCCAGGTCCACGGCCCAACGTAAGCCCCCAGATCCAAATTGAGAGGGGCTGCTTGGGGGCCCCCTGGGGGCCCTTCAGGCCAGCTAGGTCTTTGGGTCCTGGCCCTTTCGGTTTGGGAGCTGTTGCTGCAGTTGGGCATGTTGGCCGGAGAGTGCTTCTCGGGCTGCGAACTGCAACCTTGCAGGTAGCTCCCAGGTTCCCGGCCCAACGAAAGCCGCCAGACCCAAATGGAGAGGGGCTGTTTGGGGGCCCCCTGGGGCCCCTTCAGGCCAGCTAGGTCTTTGGGTCCTGGCTCCTTCGGTTTGGGAGCTGTTGCTGGACGTTGGGCATGTTGGCCGGAGAGTGCTTCTCGGTACGTGAACTGCAACCTTGCAGGTACCTCCCAGGTCCCCGGCCCAACGAAAGCCCCCAGAGCCAAATGGAGAGGGGCTGCTTGGGGGCCCCCTGGGGGCCCTTCAGGCCAGCTAGGTCTTTGGGTCCTGGCTCCTTCGGTTTGGGAGCTGTTGCTGGACGTTGGGCATGTTGGCCGGAGAGTGCTTCTCGGGCTGCGAACTGCAACCTTGCAGGTAGCACCCAGGTTCCCGGGCCAACGAAAGCCCCCAGACCCAAATGGAGAGGGGCTGTTTGGGGGCCCCCTGGGGGCCCTTCAGGCCAGCTAGGTCTTTGGGTCCTGGCTCCTTCGGTTTGGGAGCTGTTGCTGCAGTTGGGCATGTTGGCCGGAGAGTGCTTCTCGGGCCGCGAACTGCAACCTTGCAGGTAGCTCCCAGGTTCCCGGCCCAACGAAAGCCCCCAGACCCAAATGGAGAGGGGCTGCTTGGGGGCCCCCTGGGGGCCCTTCAGGCCAGCTAGGTCTTTGGGTCCTGGCTCCTTCGGTTTGGGAGCTGTTTCTGAAGTTGGGCATGTTGGCCGGAGAGTGCTTCTCGGGCCGCGAACTGCAACCTTGCAGGTACCTCCCAGGTTCCCGGCCCAACGAAAGCCCCCAGACCCAAATGGAGAGGGGCTGCTTGGGGGCCCCCTGGGGGCCCTTCAGGCCAGCTAGGTCTTTGGGTCCTGGCTCCTTCGGTTTGGGAGCTGTTGCTGGACGTTGGGCATGTTGACCGGAGAGTGCTTCTCGGGCTGCGAACTGCAGCCTTGCAGGTACCTCCCAGGTCCCCGGCCCAACGAAAGCCCCCAGAGCCAAATGGAGAGGGGCTGCTTGGGGGCCCCCTGGGGGCCCTTCAGGCCAGCTAGGTCTTTGGGTCCTGGCTCCTTCGGTTTGGGAGCTGTTGCTGGACGTTGGGCATGTTGGCCGGAGAGTGCTTATCGGGCTGCGAACTGCAACCTTGCAGGTACCTCCCAGGTCCCCGGCCCAACGAAAGCCCCCAGACCCAAATGGAGAGGGGCTGTTTGGGGGCCCCCTGGGGGCCCTTCAGGCCAGCTAGGTCTTTGGGTCCTGGCTCCTTCGGTTTGGGAGCTGTTGCTGGACGTTGGGCATGATGGCCGGAGAGTGCTTCTCGGGCTGCGAACTGCAACCTTGCAGGTACCTCCCAGGTCCCCGGCCCAACGAAAGCTCCCAGACCCAAATGGAGAGGGGCTGCTTGCGGGCCCACTTGGGACACTCCAGGCCAGCTAGGTCTTTGGGTCCTGGCTCCTTCGGTTTGGGAGCTGTTGCTGCAGTTGGGCATGTTGGCCGGAGAGTGCTTCTCGGGCCGCGAACTGCAACCTTGCAGGTAGCTCCCAGGTTCCCGGCCCAACGAAAGCCCCCAGACCCAAATGGAGAGGGGCTGCTTGGGGGCCCCCTGGGGGCCCTTCAGGCCAGCTAGGTCTTTGGGTCCTGGCTCCTTCGGTTTGGGAGCTGTTGCTGCAGTTGGGCATGTTGGCCGGAGAGTGCTTCTCGGGCCGCGAACTGCAACCTTGCAGGATTCTCCCAGGTTCCCGGCCCAACGAAAGCCCCCAGACCCAAATTGAGAGGGGCTGCTTGGGGGCCCCCTGGGGGCCCTTCAGGCCAGCTAGGTCTTTGGGTCCTGGCTCCTTTGGTTTGGGAGCTGTTGCTGCAGTTGGGCATGTTGGCCGGAGAGTGCTTCTCGGGCCGCGAACTGTAACCTTACAGGTACCTCTCAGGTATACATGCCCAACGAAAGCCCCCAGACCCAAATGGAGAGGGGCTGCTTGGGGGCCCCCTGGGGGCACTTCAGGCCAGCTAGGTCTTTGTGTCCTGGCTCCTTCGGATTGGGAGCTGTTGCTGCAGTTGGGCATGTTGGCCGGAGAGTGCTTCTCGGGCCTCGAACTGCAACCTTGCAGGAATCTCCCAGGTTCCCGGCCCAAAGAAAGCCCCCAGACCCAAATGGAGAGGGGCTGCTTGGGGGCCCCCTGGGGGCCCTTCAGGCCAGCTAGGTCTTTGGGTCCTGGCTCCTTCGGTTTGGGAGCTGTTGCTGCAGTTGTGCATGTTGGCCGGAGAGTGCTTCTCGGGCCGCGAACTGCAACCTCGCAGGAATCTCCCAGGTTCCCGGCCCAAAGAAAGCCCCCAGACCCAAATTGAGAGGGGCTGCTTGGGGGCCCCCTGGGGGCCCTTCAGGCCAGCTAGGTCTTTGCGTCCTGGCTCCTTCGGTTTGGGAGCTGTTGCTGCAGTTGGGCATGTTGGCCGGAGAGTGCTTCTCGGGCCTCGAACTGCGACCTTGCAGGATTCTCCCAGGTTCCCGGCCCAACGAAAGCCCCCAGACCCAAATTGAGAGGGGCTGCTTGGGGGCCCCCTGGGGGCCCTTCAGGCCAGCTAGGTCTTTGGGTCCTGGCTCCTTCGCTTTGGGAGCTGTTGCTGCAGTTGGGCATGTTGGCCGGAGAGTGCTTCTCGGGCCGCGAACTGCAACCTTGCATGAATCTCCCAGGTTCCCGCCCCAACGAAAGCCCCCAGACCCAAATTGAGAGGGGCTGCTTGGGGCCCCCCTGGGGGCCCTTCAGGCCAAATAGGTCTTTGGGTCCTGGCTCCTTCGGTTTGTGAGCTGTTGCTGTACTTGGGCATGTTGGCCGGAGAGTGCTTCTCGGGCCGCGAACTGCAACCTTGTAGGTACCTCCCAGGTTCCCGGCCCAACAAAAACCCCCAGACCCAAATGGAGAGGGGCTGCTTGGGGGCCCCCTGGGGGCCTTTCAGGCCAGCTAGGTCTTTGGGTCCTGGCTCCTTCGGTTTGGGAGCTGTTGCTGCAGTTGGGCATGTTGGCCGGAGAGTGCTTCTCCGGCCGCGAACTGCAACCTTGCAGGAATCTCCCAGGTTCCCGGCCCAACGAAAGCCCCCAGACCCAAATTGAGAGGGGCTGCTTGGGGGCCCACTGGGGGCCCTTCAGGCCAGCTAGGTCTTTGGGTCCTGGCTCCTTCGCTTTGGGAGCTGTTGCTGCAGTTGGTCATGTTGGCCGGAGAGTGCTTCTCGGGCCGCGAACTGTAACCTTGCACGTACCTCTCAGGTATACATGCCCAACGAAAGCCCCCAGACCCAAATTGAGAGGGGCTACTTGGGGGCACCCTGGGGGCCCTTCAGGCCAGCTAGGTCTTTGTGTCCTGGCTCATTCGGTTTGGGAGATGTTGCTGCAGTTGGGCATGTTGGCCGGAGAGTGCTTCTCGGGCCTCGAACTGCAACCTTGCAGAAATCTCCCAGGTTCCCGGCCCAACGAAAGCCCCCAGACCCAAATGGAGAGGGGCAGCTTGGGGGCCCCCTGGGGGCCCTTCAGGCCAGCTAGGTCTTTGGGTCCTGGCTCCTTCGCTTTGGGAGCTGTTGCTGCAGTTGGGCATGTTGGCTGGAGAGTGCTTCTCGGGCCGCGAACTGTAACTTGCAGGTACCTCTCAGCTATACATGCCCAACGAAAGCCCCCAGACCCAAATGGAGAGGGGCTGCTTGGTGGCCTTCTGGGGGCCCTTCAGGCCAGCTAGGTCTTTGTGTCCTGGCTCCTTCGCTTTGGGAGCTGTTGCTGGATATTTGGCATGTTGGCCGGAGAGTGCTTCTCGGGCCGCGAACTGCAACCTTGCTGGTATCTCCCAGGTTCTCAGCCTAAAGAAAGCCCCCAGACCCAAATGGAGAGGGGCTGCTTGGGGCCCCCCTGGGGGCCCTTCAGGCCAGCTTGGTCTTTGGGTCCTGGCTCCTTCGCTTTGGGAGCTGTTGCTGCAGTTGGTCATGTTGGCCGGAGAGTGCTTCTCGGGCCGCGAACTGTAACCTTGCAGGTACCTTTCAGGTATACATGCCCAACGAAAGCCCCCAGACCCAAATTGAGAGGGGCTGCTTGGGGGCCCCCTGGGGGCCCTTCAGGCCAGCTAGGTCTTTGGGTCCTGGCTCCTTCGGTTTGGGAGCTGTTGCTGCAGTTGGGCATGTTGGCCGGAGAGTGCTTCTCGGGCCGCGAACTGCAACCTTGCAGGATTCTCCCAGGTTCCCGGCCCAACGAAAGCCCCCAGACCCAAATTGAGAGGGGCTGCTTGGGGCCCCCCTGGGGGCCCTTCAGGCCAGCTAGGTCTTTGGGTCCTGGCTCCTTCGCTTTGGAAGCTGTTGCTGCAGTTGGGCATGTTGGCCGGAGAGTGCTTCTCGGGCCGCGAACTTCAACCTTGCAGGAATCTCCCAGGTTCCATGCCCAACGAAAGCCCCCAGACCCAAATTGAGAGGGGCTGCTTGGGGCCCCCCTGGGGGCCCTTCAGGCCAGCTAGGTCTTTGGGTCCTGGCTCCTTCGGTTTGGGAGCTGTTGCTGCAGTTGAGCATGTTGGCCGGAGAGTGCTTCTCGGGCCGCGAACTGTAACCTTGCAGGTACCTCTCAGGTATCAATGCCCAAAGAAAGCCCCCAGACCCAAATTGAGAGGGGCTGCTTGGTGGCCCCCTGGGGGCCATTCAGGCCAGCTAGGTCTTTGGGTCCTGGCTCCTTCGCTTTGGGAGCTGTTGCTGCAGTTGTGCATGTTGGCCGGAGAGTGCTTCTCGGGCCGCGAACTGCAACCTTGCAGGTACCTCTCAGGTATCCATGCCCAACGAAAGCCCCCAGACCCAAATTGAGAGGGGCTGCTTGGGGCCCCCCTGGAGGACCTTCAGGCCAGCTAGGTCTTTGGGTCCTGGCTCCTTCGCTTTGGGAGCTGTTGCTGCAGTTGGGCATGTTGGCCGGAGAGTGCTTCTCCGGCCGCGAACTGCAACCTCGCAGGAATCTCCCAGGTTCCCGGCCCAAAGAAAGCCCCCAGACCCAAATGGAGAGGGGCTGCTTGGGGGCCCCCTGGGGGCCCTTCAGGCCAGCTAGGTCTTTGGGTCCTGGCTCCTTCGGTTTGGGAGCTGTTGCTGCAGTTGGGCATGTTGGCCGGAGAGTGCTTCTCGGGCCGCGAACTGCAACCTTGCAGGAATCTCCCAGGTTCCCGGCCCAACGAAAGCCCCCAGACCCAAATGGAGAGGGGCTGCTTGGGGGCCCCCTGGGGGCCCTTCAGGCCAGCTAGGTCTTTGGGTCCTGGCTCCTTCGGTTTGGGAGCTGTTGCTGCAGTTGGGCATGTTGGCCGGAGAGTGCTTCTCGGGCCGCGAACTGTAACCTTGCAGGTACCTCTCAGGTATCAATGCCCAACGAAAGCCCCCAGACCCAAATTGAGAGGTTCTGCTTGGTGGCCCCCTGGGGGCAATTCAGGCCAGCTAGGTCTTTGGGTCCTGGCTCCTTCGGTTTGGGAGCTGTTGCTGCAGTTGGGCATGTTGGCCGGAGAGTGCTTCTCGGGCCGCGAACTGCAACCTTGCAGGATTCTCCCAGGTTCCCGGCCCAACGAAAGCCCCCAGACCCAAATGGACAGGGGCTGCTTGGGGGCCCCCTGGGGGCCCTTCAGGCCAGCTAGGTCTTTGGGTCCTGGCTCCTTCGGTTTGGGAGCTGTTGCTGCAGTTGAGCATGTTGGCCGGAGAGTGCTTCTCGGGCCGCGAACTGCAACCTTGCAGGAACCTCTCAGGTATCCATGCCCAACGAAAGCCCCCAGACCCAAATTGAGAGGGGCTGCTTGGGGCCCCCCTGGGGGCCCTTCAGGCCAGCTAGGTCTTTGGGTCCTGGCTCCTTCGCTTTGGGAGCTGTTGCTGCAGTTGGGCATGTTGGCCGGAGAGTGCTTCTCGGGCCGCGAACTGCAACCTTGCAGGTACCTCCCAGGTTCCTGGCCCAACGAAAACCCCCAGACCCAAATGGAGAGGGGCTGCTTGGGGGCCCCCTGGGGGCCCTTCAGGCCAGCTAGGTCTTTGGGTCCTGGCTCCTTCGCTTTGGGAGCTGTTGCTGCAGTTGGGCATGTTGGCCGGAGAGTGCTTCTCGGGACTCGAAATGTAACTTGCAGGTTCCTCTCAGGTATACATGCCCAACGAAAGCCCCCAGACCCAAATGGAGAGGGGCTGCTTGGTGGCCTTCTGGGGGCCCTTCAGGCCAGCTAGGTCTTTGGGTCCTGGCTCCTTCGCTTTGGGAGCTGTTACTGCAGTTGGGCATGTTGGCCGGAGAGTGCTTCTCGGGCCGCGAACTGCAACCTTGCAGGTAGCTCCCAGGTTTCATGCCCAACGAAAGCCCCCAGACCCAAATGGAGAGGGGCTGCTGGGGTGCCCCATGGGGGCCCTTCAGGCCAGCTAGGTCTTTGGGTCCTGGCTCCTTCGCTTTGGGAGCTGTTGCTGCAGTTGGGCATGCTGGCCGGAGAGTGCTTCTCGGGCCGCGAACTGCAACCTTGCAGGTACCTCCCAGGTTCCCGGCCCAACGAAAACCCCCAGACCCAAATGGAGAGGGGCTGCTTGGGGGCCCCCTGGGGGCCCTTCAGGCCAGCTAGGTCTTTGGGTCCTGGCTCCTTCGCTTTGGGAGCTGTTGCTGCAGTTGGGCATGTTGGCCGGAGAGTGCTTCTCCGGCCGCGAACTGTAACCTTGCAGGAATCTCCCAGGTTCCCGGCCCAACGAAAGCCCCCAGACCCAAATTGAGAGGGGCTGCTTGGGGGCCCCCTGGGGGCCCTTCAGGCCAGCTAGGACTTTGGGTCCTGGCTCCTTCGGTTTGGGAGCTGTTGCTGCAGTTGTGCATGTTGGCCGGAGAGTGCTTCTCGGGCCGCGAACTGCAACCTTGCAGGATTCTCCCATGTTCCCCGCCCAACGAAAGCCCCCAGACCCAAATGGAGAGGGGCTGCTTGGGGACCCCCTGGGGGCACTTCAGGCCAGCTAGGTCTTTGGGTCCTGGCTCCTTCGCTTTGGGAGCTGTTGCTGCAGTTGGGCATGTTGGCCGGAGAGTGCTTCTCGGGCCGCGAACTGCAACCTTGCAGGTACCTCTCAGGTATACATGCCCAACGAAAGCCCCCAGACCCAAATTGAGAGGGGCTACTTGGGTGCCCCCTGGGGGCCCTTCAGGCCAGCTAGGTCTTTGGGTCCTGGCTCATTCGGTTTGGGAGCTGTTGCTGCAGTTGGGCATGTTGGCCGGAGAGTGCTTCTCGGGCCGCGAACTGCAACCTTGCAGGAATCTCCCAGGTTCCATGCCCAACGAAAGCCCCCAGACCCAAATTGAGAGGGGCTGCTTGGGGGCCCCCTGGGGGCCCTTCAGGCCAGCTAGGTCTTTTTGTCCTGGCTCATTCGGTTTGGGAGCTGTTGCTGCAGTTGGGCATGTTGGCCGGAGAGTGCTTCTCGGGCCTCGAACTGCAACCTTGCAGGAATCACCCAGGTTCCCAGCCCAACAAAAGACCCCAGACCCAAATGGAGAGGGGCTGCTTGGGGGCCCCCTGGGGGCCCTTCAGGCCAGCTAGGTCTTTGGGTCCTGGCTCCTTCGCTTTGGGAGCTGTTGCTGCAGTTGGGCATGTTGGCCGGAGAGTGCTTCTCCGGCCGCGAACTGCAACCTTGCAGGATTCTCCCAGGTTCCCGGCCCAACGAAAGCCCCCAGACCCAAATGGAGAGGGGCTGCTTGGGGGCCCCCTGGGGGCCCTTCAGGCCAGCTAGGTCTTTGGGTCCTGGTTCCTTCGCTTTGGGAGCTGTTGCTGCAGTTGGGCATGTTGGCCGGAGAGTGCTTCTCGGGCCGCGAACTGCAACCTTGCAGGATTCTCCCAGGTTCCCAGCCCAACGAAAGCCCCCAGACCCAAATGGAGAGGGGCTGCTTGGGGCCCCCCTGGGGGCCCTTCAGGCCAGCTAGGTCTTTGGGTCCTGGCTCCTTCGCTTTGGGAGCTGTTGCTGCAGTTGGGCATGTTGGCCGGAGAGTGCTTCTCGGGCCGCGAACTGCAACCTTGCAGGAATCTCCCAGGTTCCATGCCCAACGAAAGCCCCCAGACCCAAATTGAGAGGGGCTGCTTGGGGGCCCCCTGGGGGCCCTTCAGGCCAGCTAGGTCTTTGGGTCCTGGCTCCTTCGGTTTGGGAGCTGTTGCTGCAGTTGGGCATGTTGGCCGGAGAGTGCTTCTCGGGCCGCGAACTGCAACCTTGCAGGAATTTCCCAGGTTCCCGGCCCAACGAAAGCCCCCAGACCCAAATTGAGAGGGGCTGCTTTGTGGCCTTCTGGGGTCCCTTCAGGCCAGCTAGGTCTTTGGGTCCTGGCTCCTTCGCTTTGGGAGCTGTTGCTGCAGTTGGGCATGTTGGCCGGAGAGTGCTTCTCGGGCCGCGAACTGCAACCTTGCAGGAATCTCCCAGGTTCCCGGCCCAACGAAAGCCCCCAGACCCAAATGGAGAGGGGCTGCTTGGGGACACCCTGGGGGCACTTCAGGCCAGCTAGGTCTTTGGGTCCTGGCTCCTTCGCTTTGGGAGCTGTTGCTGCAGTTGGGCATGTTGGCCGGAGAGTGCTTCTCGGGCCGCGAACTGCAACCTTGCAGGAATCTCCCAGGTTCCATGCCCAACGAAAGCCCCCAGACCCAAATGGAGAGGGGCTGCTTGGGGGCCCCCTGGGGGCACTTCAGGCCAGCTAGGTCTTTGGGTCCTGGCTCCTTCGCTTTGGGAGCTGTTGCTGCAGTTGGGCATGTTGGCCGGAGAGTGCTTCTCGGGCCGCGAACTGCAACCTTGCAGGAATCTCCCAGGTTCTCAGCCTAAAGAAAGACCCCAGACCCAAATTGAGAGGGGCTGCTTGGGGGCCCCCTGGGGGCCCTTCAGGCCAGCTAGGTCTTTGGGTCCTGGCTCCTTCGGTTTGGGAGATGTTGCTGCAGTTGGGCATGTTGGCCGGAGAGTGCTTCTCGGGCCGCGAACTGCAACCTTGCAGGAATCTCCCAGGTTCCCGGCCCAACGAAAGCCCCCAGACCCAAATTGAGAGGGGCTGCTTGGGGGCCCCCTGGGGGCCCTTCAGGCCAGCTAGGTCTTTGGGTCCTGGCTCCTTCGGTTTGGGAGCTGTTGCTGCAGTTGGGCATGTTGGCCGGAGAGTGCTTCTCGGGCCGCGAACTGCAACCTTGCAGGAATCTCCCAGGTTCCCCGCCCAACGAAAGCCCCCAGACCCAAATTGAGAGGGGCTGCTTGGGGGCCCCCTGGGGGCACTTCAGGCCAGCTAGGTCTTTGGGTCCTGGCTCCTTCGCTTTGGGAGCCGTTGCTGCAGTTGGGCATGTTGGCCGGAGAGTGCTTCTCGGGCCGCGAACTGTAACCTTGCAGGTACCTCTCAGGTATACATGCCCAACGAAAGCCCCCAGACCCAAATGGAGAGGGGCTGCTTGGGGGCCCCCTGGGGGCACTTCAGGCCAGCTAGGTCTTTGGGTCCTGGCTCCTTCGGTTTGGGAGCTGTTGCTGCAGTTGGGCATGTTGGCCGGAGAGTGCTTCTCGGGCCGCGAACTGCAACCTTGCAGGAATCTCCAAGGTTCCCGGCCCAACAAAAGCCCCCAGACCCAAATGGAGAGGGGCTGCTTTGGGGCCCCCTGGGGGCCCTTCAGGCCAGCTAGGTCTTTGGGTCCTGGCTCCTTCGGTTTGGGAGCTGTTGCTGCAGTTGGGCATGTTGGCCGGAGAGTGCTTCTCGGGCCGCGAACTGCAACCTTGCAGGTACCTCCCAGGTTCCCGGCCCAACGAAAGCCCCCAGACCCAAATGGAGAGGGGCTGCTTGGGGGCCCCCTGGGGGCCCTTCAGGCCAGCTAGGTCTTTGGGTCCTGGCTCCTTCGCTTTGGGAGCTGTTGCTGCAGTTGGGCATGTTGGCCGGAGAGTGCTTCTCGGGCCGCGAACTGCAACCTTGCAGGAATCTCCCAGGTTCCCGGCCCAACGAAAGCCCCCAGACCCAAATTGAGATGGGCTGCTTGGGGGCCCCCTGGGGGCCCTTCAGGCCAGCTAGGTCTTTGGGTCCTGGCTCCTTCGGTTTGGGAGCTGTTGCTGCAGTTGGGCATGTTGGCCGGAGAGTGCTTCTCGGGCCGCGAACTGCAACCTTGCAGGATTCTCCCAGGTTCCCGGCCCAACGAAAGCCCCCAGACCCAAATGGAGAGGGGCTGCTTGGGGCCCCCCTGGGGGCCCTTCAGGCCAGCTAGGTCTTTGGGTCCTGGCTCCTTCGGTTTGGGAGCTGTTGCTGCAGTTGGGCATGTTGGCCGGAGAGTGCTTCTCGGGCCGCGAACTGCAACCTTGCAGGAATCTCCCAGGTTCCATGCCCAACGAAAGCCCCCAGACCCAAATTGAGAGGGGCTGCTTGGGGCCCCCCTGGGGGCCCTTCAGGCCAGCTAGGTCTTTGGGTCCTGGCTCCTTCGGTTTGGGAGCTGTTGCTGCAGTTGGGCATGTTGGCCGGAGAGTGCTTCTCGGGCCGCGAACTGTAACTTGCAGGTACCTCTCAGGTATACATGCCCAACGAAAGCCCCCAGACCCAAATGGAGAGGGGCTGCTTGGTGGCCTTCTGGGGGCCCTTCAGGGCAGCTAGGTCTTTGGGTCCTGGCTCCTTCGCTTTGGGAGCTGTTGCTGGATATTGGGCATGTTGGCCGGAGAGTGCTTCTCGGGCCGCGAACTGCAACCTTGCTGGTATCTCCCAGATTCTTAGCCTAAAGAAAGCCCCCAGACCCAAATGGAGAGGGGCTGCTTGGTGGCCCCCTGGGGGCCATTCAGGCCAGCTAGGTCTTTGGGTCCTGGCTCCTTCGCTTTGGGAGCTGTTGCTGCAGTTGGGCATGTTGGCCGGAGAGTGCTTCTCGGGCCGCGAACTGCAACCTTGCAGGTACCTCTCAGGTATCCATGCCCAACGAAAGCCCCCAGACCCAAATGGAGAGGGGCTGCTTGGGGGCCCCCTGGGGGCCCTTCAGGCCAGCTAGGTCTTTGTGTCCTGGCTCCTTCGCTTTGGGAGCTGTTGCTGGATATTTGGCATGTTGGCCGGAGAGTGCTTCTCGGGCCGCGAACTGCAAACTTGCTGGTATCTCCCAGGTTCTCAGCCTAAAGAAAGCCCCCAGACCCAAATGGAGAGGGGCTGCTTGGGGGCCCCCTGGGGGCCCTTCAGGCCAGCTTGGTCTTTGGGTCCTGGCTCCTTCGCTTTGGGAGCTGTTGCTGCAGTTGGTCATGTTGGCCGGAGAGTGCTTCTCGGGCCGCGAACTGCAACCTTGCAGGTACCTTTCAGGTATACATGCCCAACGAAAGCCCCCAGACCCAAATTGAGAGGGGCTGCTTGGGGGCCCCCTGGGGGCCCTTCAGGCCAGCTAGGTCTTTGGGTCCTGGCTCCTTCGCTTTGGAAGCTGTTGCTGCAGTTGGGCATGTTGGCCGGAGAGTGCTTCTCGGGCCGCGAACTGCAACCTTGCAGGAATCTCCCAGGTTCCATGCCCAACGAAAGCCCCCAGACCCAAATTGAGAGGGGCTGCTTGGGGCCCCCCTGGGGGCCCTTCAGGCCAGCTAGGTCTTTGGGTCCTGGCTCCTTCGCTTTGGGAGCTGTTGCTGCAGTTGGGCATGTTGGCCGGAGAGTGCTTCTCAGGCCGCGAACTGCAACCTTGCAGGAATCTCCCAGGTTCCATGCCCAACGAAAGCCCCAAGACCCAAATGGAGAGGGGCTGCTTGGGGGCCCCCTGGGGGCCCTTCAGGCCAGCTAGGTCTTTGGGTCCTGGCTCCTTCGGTTTGGGAGCTGTTGCTGCAGTTGGGCATGTTGGCCGGAGAGTGCTTCTCGGGCCGCGAACTGCAACCTTGCAGGAATCTCCCAGGTTCCAGGCCCAACGAAAGCCCCCAGACCCAAATTGAGAGGGGCTGCTTGGGGGCCCCCTGGGGGCCCTTCAGGCCAGCTAGGTCTTTGGGTCCTGGCTCCTTCGCTTTGGGAGCTGTTGCTGCAGTTGAGCATGTTGGCCGGAGAGTGCTTCTCGGGCCGCGAACTGTAACCTTGCAGGTACCTCTCAGGTATCAATGACCAAAGAAAGCCCCCAGACCCAAATTGAGAGGGGCTGCTTGGTGGCCCCCTGGGGGCCATTCAGGCCAGCTAGGTCTTTGGGTCCTGGCTCCTTCGCTTTGGGAGCTGTTGCTGCAGTTGGGCATGTTGGCCGGAGAGTGCTTCTCGGGCCGCGAACTGCAACCTTGCAGGTACCTCTCAGGTATCCATGCCCAACGAAAGCCCCCAGACCCAAATGGAGAGGGGCTGCTTGGGGCCCCCCTGGGGGCCCTTCAGGCCAGCTAGGTCTTTGGGTCCTGGCTCCTTCGGTTTGGGAGCTGTTGCTGCAGTTGGGCATGTTGGCCGGAGAGTGCTTCTCGGGCCGCGAACTGCAACCTCGCAGGAATCTCCCAGGTTCCCGGCCCAAAGAAAGCCCCCAGACCCAAATGGAGAGGGGCTGCTTGGGGGCCCCCTGGGGGCCCTTCAGGCCAGCTAGGTCTTTGTGTCCTGGCTCCTTCAGTTTGGGAGCTGTTGCTGCAGTTGGGCATGTTGGCCGGAGAGTGCTTCTCGGGCTGAGAACTGCAACCTTGCAGGATTCTCCCAGGTTCCCGGCCCAACGAAAGCCCCCAGACCCAAATGGAGAGGGGCTGCTTGGGGGCCCCCTGGGGGCCCTTCAGGCCAGCTAGGTCTTTGGGTCCTGGCTCCTTCGCTTTGGGAGCTGTTGCTGCAGTTGGGCATGTTGGCCGGAGAGTGCTTCTCGGGCCGCGAACTGCAACCTTGCAGGAATCTCCCAGGTTCCCGGCCCAACGAAAGCCCCCAGACCCAAATTGAGAGGGGCTGCTTGGGGGCCCCCTGGGGGCCCTTCAGGCCAGCTAGGTCTTTGGGTCCTGGCTCCTTCGCTTTGGGAGCTGTTGCTGCAGTTGGGCATGTTGGCCGGAGAGTGCTTCTCGGGCCGCGAACTGTAACCTTGCAGGTACCTCTCAGGTATCAATGCCCAACGAAAGCCCCCAGACCCAAATTGAGAGGTTCTGCTTGGTGGCCCCCTGGGGGCCCTTCAGGCCAGCTAGGTCTTTGGGTCCTGGCTCCTTCGCTTTGGGAGCTGTTGCTGCAGTTGGGCATGTTGGCCGGAGAGTGCTTCTCGGGCCGCGAACTGCAACCTTGCAGGTACCTCCCAGGTTCCATGCTCAACGAAAGCCCCCAGACCCAAATGGACAGGGGCTGCTTGGGGGCCCCCTGGGGGCCCTTCAGGCCAGCTAGGTCTTTGGGTCCTGGCTCCTTCGGTTTGGGAGCTGTTGCTGCAGTTGAGCATGTTGGCCGGAGAGTGCTTCTCGGGCCGCGAACTGCAACCTTGCAGGTACCTCTCAGGTATCCATGCCCAACGAAAGCCCCCAGACCCAAATGGAGAGGGGCTGCTTGGGGACCCCCTGGGGGCCCTTCAGGCCAGCTAGGTCTTTGGGTCCTGGCTCCTTCGCTTTGGGAGCTGTTGCTGCAGTTGGGCATGTTGGCCGGAGAGTGCTTCTCGGGCCGCGAACTGCAACCTTGCAGGTACCTCCCAGGTTCCCGGCCCAACGAAAACCCCCAGACCCAAATGGAGAGGGGCTGCTTGGTGGCCTTCTGGGGGCCCTTCAGGCCAGCTAGGTCTTTGGGTCCTGGCTCCTTCGGTTTGGGAGCTGTTGCTGCAGTTGGACATGTTGGCCGGAGAGTGCTTCTCGGGCCGCGAACTGCAACCTTGCTGGTATCTCCCAGGTTCTCAGCCTAAAGAAAGCCCCCAGACCCAAATGGAGAGGGGCTGCTTGGGGGCCCCCTGGGGGCCCTTCAGGCCAGCTAGGTCTTTGGGTCCTGGCTCCTTCGCTTTGGGAGCTGTTGCTGCAGTTGGGCATGTTGGCCGGAGAGTGCTTCTCGGGCCGCGAACTGCAACCTTGCAGGATTCTCCCAGGTTCCCGGCCCAACGAAAGCCCCCAGACCCAAATGGAGAGGGGCTGCTTGGGGACCCCCTGGGGGCCCTTCAGGCCAGCTAGGTCTTTGGGTCCTGGCTCCTTCGCTTTGGGAGCTGTTGCTGCAGTTGGGCATGTTGGCCGGAGAGTGCTTCTCGGGCCGCGAACTGCAACCTTGCAGGAATCTCCCAGGCTCCATGCCCAACGAAAGCCCCCAGACCCAAATGGAGAGGGGCTGCTTGGGGGCCCCCTGGGGGCACTTCAGGCCAGCTAGGTCTTTGGGTCCTGGCTCCTTCGGTTTGGGAGCTGTTGCTGCAGTTGGGCATGTTGGCCGGAGAGTGCTTCTCGGGCCGCGAACTGCAACCTTGCAGGTACCTCCCAGGTTCCCGGCCCAACGAAAGCCCCCAGACCCAAATGGAGAGGGGCTGCTTGGGGGCCCCCTGGGGGCCCTTCAGGCCAGCTAGGTCTTTGGGTCCTGGCTCCTTCGCTTTGGGAGCTGTTGCTGCAGTTGGGCATGTTGGCCGGAGAGTGCTTCTCGGGCCGCGAACTGCAACCTTGCAGGAATCTCCCAGGTTCCATGCCCAACGAAAGCCCCCAGACCCAAATTGAGAGGGGCTGCTTGGGGGCCCCCTGGGGGCCCTTCAGGCCAGCTAGGACTTTGGGTCCTGGCTCCTTCGCTTTGGGAGCTGTTGCTGCAGTTGGGCATGTTGGCCGGAGAGTGCTTCTCGGGCCGCGAACTGCAACCTTGCATGAATCTCCCAGGTTCCCCGCCCAACGAAAGCCCCCAGACCCAAATGGAGAGGGGCTGCTTGGGGACCCCCTGGGGGCACTTCAGGCCAGCTAGGTCTTTGGGTCCTGGCTCCTTCGGTTTGGGAGCTGTTGCTGCAGTTGGGCATGTTGGCCGGAGAGTGCTTCTCGGGCCGCGAACTGTAACCTTGCAGGTACCTCTCAGGTATACATGCCCAACGAAAGCCCCCAGACCCAAATTGAGAGGGGCTACTTGGGTGCCCCATGGGGGCCCTTCAGGCCAGCTAGGTCTTTGGGTCCTGGCTCATTCGGTTTGGGAGCTGTTGCTGCAGTTGGACATGTTGGCCGGAGAGTGCTTCTCGGGCCTCGAACTGCAACCTTGCAGGATTCACCCAGGTTCCCGGCCCAACGAAAGCCCCCAGACCCAAATTGAGAGGGGCTGCTTGGGGCCCCCCTGGGGGCCCTTCAGGCCAGCTAGGTCTTTGGGTCCTGGCTCCTTCGGTTTGGGAGCTGTTGCTGCAGTTGGGCATGTTGGCCGGAGAGTGCTTCTCGGGCCGCGAACTGCAACCTTGCAGGTACCTCCCAGGTTCCATGCCCAACGAAAGCCCCCAGACCCAAATGGAGAGGGGCTGCTTGGGGGCCCCCTGGGGGCCCTCCAGGCCAACTAGGTCTTTTTGTCCTGGCTCATTCGGTTTGGGAGCTGTTGCTGCAGTTGGGCATGTTGGCCGGAGAGTGCTTCTCGGGCCTCGAACTGCAACCTTGCAGGAATCTCCCAGGTTCCCGGCCCAACAAAAGCCCCCAGACCCAAATGGAGAGGGGCTGCTTGGGGGCCCCCTGGGGGCCCTTCAGGCCAGCTAGGTCTTTGGGTCCTGGCTCCTTCGCTTTGGGAGCTGTTGCTGCAGTTGAGCATGTTGGCCGGAGAGTGCTTCTCGGGCCGCGAACTGCAACCTTGCAGGATTCTCCCAGGTTCCCGGCCCAACGAAAGCCCCCAGACCCAAATGGAGAGGGACTGCTTGGGGGCCCCCTGGGGGCCTTTCAGGCCAGCTAGGTCTTTGGGTCCTGGTTCCTTCGCTTTGGGAGCTGTTGCTGCAGTTGGGCATGTTGGCCGGAGAGTGCTTCTCGGGCCGCGAACTGCAACCTTGCAGGATTCTCCCAGGTTCCCAGCCCAACGAAAGCCCCCAGACCCAAATGGAGAGGGGCTGCTTGGGGGCCCCCTGGGGGCCCTTCAGGCCAGCTAGGTCTTTGGGTCCTGGCTCCTTCGGTTTGGGAGCTGTTGCTGCAGTTGGGCATGTTGGCCGGAGAGTGCTTCTCCGGCCGCGAACTGCAACCTTGCAGGAATCTCCCAGGTTCCATGCCCAACGAAAGCCCCCAGACCCAAATTGAGAGGGGCTGCTTGGGGGCCCCCTGGGGGCCCTTCAGGCCAGCTAGGTCTTTGGGTCCTGGCTCCTTCGGTTTGGGAGCTGTTGCTGCAGTTGGGCATGTTGGCCGGAGAGTGCTTCTCGGGCCGCGAACTGCAACCTTGCAGGAATTTCCCAGGTTCCCGGCCCAACGAAAGCCCCCAGACCCAAATTGAGAGGGGCTGCTTGGGGGTCCCCTGGGGGCCCTTCAGGCCAGCTAGGTCTTTGGGTCCTGGCTCCTTCGCTTTGGGAGCTGTTGCTGCAGTTGTGCATGTTGGCCGGAGAGTGCTTCTCGGGCCGCGAACTGCAAACTTGCAGGAATCTCCCAGGTTCCCCGCCCAACGAAAGCCCCTAGACCCAAATGGAGAGGGGCTGCTTGGGGACACCCTGGAGGCACTTCAGGCCAGCTAGGTCTTTGGGTCCTGGCTCCTTCGCTTTGGGAGCTGTTGCTGCAGTTGGGCATGTTGGCCGGAGAGTGCTTCTCGGGCCGCGAACTATAACTTGCAGGTACCTCTCAGGTATACATGCCCAACGAAAGCCCCCAGACCCAAATGGAGAGGGGCTGCTTGGTGGCCTTCTGGCGGCCCTTCAGGCCAGCTAGGTCTTTGGGTCCTGGCTCCTTCGCTTTGGGAGCTGTTGCTGCAGTTGGGCATGTTGGCCGGAGAGTGCTTCTCGGGCCGCGAACTGCAACCTTGCATGAATCTCCCAGGTTCCCCGCCCAACGAAAGCCCCCAGACCCAAATGGAGAGGGGCTGCTTGGGGACACCCTTGGGGCACTTCAGGCCAGCTAGGTCTTTGGGTCCTGGCTCCTTCGCTTTGGGAGCTGTTGCTGCAGTTGGGCATGTTGGCCGGAGAGTGCTTCTCGGGCCGCGAACTGCAACCTTGCAGGAATCTCCCAGGTTCCCGGCCCAACGAAAGCCCCCAGACCCAAATGGAGAGGGGCTGCTTGGGGACACCCTGGGTGCACTTCAGGCCAGCTAGGTCTTTGGGTCCTGGCTCCTTCGGTTTGGGAGCTGTTGCTGCAGTTGGGCATGTTGGCCGGAGAGTGCTTCTCGGGCCGCGAACTGTAACATGCAGGTACCTCTCAGGTATACATGCCCAACGAAAGCCCCCAGACCCAAATGGAGAGGGGCTGCTTGGTGGCCCCCTGGGGGCCCTTCAGGCCAGCTAGGTCTTTGGGTCCTGGCTCCTTCGCTTTGGGAGCTGTTGCTGGATATTGGGCATGTTGGCCGGAGAGTGCTTCTCAAGCCGCGAACTGCAACCTTGCTGGTATCTCCCAGGTTCTCAGCCTAAAGAAAGCCCCCAGACCCAAATTGAGAGGGGCTGCTTGGGGCCCCCCTGGGGGCCCTTCAGGCCAGCTAGGTCTTTGGGTCCTGGCTCCTTCGGTTTGGGAGCTGTTGCTGCAGTTGGGCATGTTGGCCGGAGAGTGCTTCTCGGGCCGCGAACTACAACCTTGCAGGATTCTCCCAGGTTCCCGGCCCAACGAAAGCCCCCAGACCCAAATTGAGAGGGGCTGCTTGGGGCCCCCCTGGGGGCCCTTCAGGCCAGCTAGGTCTTTGGGTCCTGGCTCCTTCGCTTTGGGAGCTGTTGCTGCAGTTGGGCATGCTGGCCGGAGAGTGCTTCTCAGGCCGCGAACTGCAACCTTGCAGGAATCTCCCAGGTTCCATGCCCAACGAAAGCCCCCAGACCCAAATGGAGAGGGGCTGCTTGGGGGCCCCCTGGGGGCACTTCAGGCCAGCTAGGTCTTTGGGTCCTGGCTCCTTCGGTTTGGGAGCTGTTGCTGGATATTGGGCATGTTGGCCGGAGAGTGCTTCTCGGGCCGCGAACTGCAACCTTGCAGGAATCTCCAAGGTTCCCGGCCCAACAAAAGCCCCCAGACCCAAATGGAGAGGGGCTGCTTGGGGGCCCCCTGGGGGCCCTTCAGGCCAGCTAGGTCTTTGGGTCCTGGCTCCTTCGGTTTGGGAGCTGTTGCTGCAGTTGGGCATGTTGGCCGGAGAGTGCTTCTCGGGCCGCGAACTGCAACCTCGCAGGAATCTCCCAGGTTCCCGGCCCAACGAAAGCCCCCAGACCCAAATTGAGAGGGGCTGCTTGGGGGCCCCCTGGGGGCCCTTCAGGCCAGCTAGGTCTTTGGGTCCTGGCTCCTTCGCTTTGGGAGCTGTTGCTGCAGTTGGGCATGTTGGCCGGAGAGTGCTTCTCGGGCCGCGAACTGCAACCTTGCAGGATTCTCCCATGTTCCCGGCCCAACGAAAGCCCCCAGACCCAAATGGAGAGGGGCTGCTTGGGGCCCCCCTGGGGGCCCTTCAGGCCAGCTAGGTCTTTGGGTCCTGGCTCCTTCGGTTTGGGAGCTGTTGCTGCAGTTGGGCATGTTGGCCGGAGAGTGCTTCTCGGGCCGCGAACTGCAACCTTGCAGGAATCTCCCAGGTTCCATGCCCAACGAAAGCCCCCAGACCCAAATTGAGAGGGGCTGCTTGGGGGCCCCCTGGGGGCCCTTCAGGCCAGCTAGGTCTTTGGGTCCTGGCTCCTTCGCTTTGGGAGCTGTTGCTGCAGTTGGGCATGTTGGCCGGAGAGTGCTTCTCGGGCCGCGAACTGCAACCTTGCAGGAATCTCCCAGGTTCCCGGCCCAACGAAAGCCCCCAGACCCAAATGGAGAGGGGCTGCTTGGGGGTCCCCTGGGGGCCCTTCAGGCCAGCTAGGTCTTTGGGTCCTGGCTCCTTCGGTTTGGGAGCTGTTGCTGCGGTTGGGCATGTTGGCCGGAGAGTGCTTCTCGGGCCGCGAACTGCAACCTTGCATGAATCTCCCAGGTTCCCCGCCCAACGAAAGCCCCCAGACCCAAATGGAGAGGGGCTGCTTGGGGACCCCCTGGGGGCCCTTCAGGCCAGCTAGGTCTTTGGGTCCTGGCTCCTTCGGTTTGGGAGCTGTTGCTGCAGTTGGGCATGTTGGCCGGAGAGTGCTTCTCGGGCCGCGAACTGCAACCTTGCAGGAATCTCCCAGGCTCCATGCCCAACGAAAGCCCCCAGACCCAAATGGAGAGGGGCTGCTTGGTGGCCCCCTGGGGGCCCTTCAGGCCAGCTAGGTCTTTGGGTCCTGGCTCCTTCGGTTTGGGAGCTGTTGCTGCAGTTGGGCATGTTGGCCGGAGAGTGCTTCTCGGGCCGCGAACTGCAACCTTGCAGGTACCTCCCAGGTTCCCGGCCCAACGAAAACCCCCAGACCCAAATGGAGAGGGGCTGCTTGGGGGCCCCCTGGGGGCCCTTCAGGCCAGCTAGGTCTTTGGGTCCTGGCTCCTTCGCTTTGGGAGCTGTTGCTGCAGTTGGGCATGTTGGCCGGAGAGTGCTTCTCCGGCCGCGAACTGCAACCTTGCAGGATTCTCCCAGGTTCCATGCCCAACGAAAGCCCCCAGACCCAAATTGAGAGGGGCTGCTTGGGGGCCCCCTGGGGGCCCTTCAGGCCAGCTAGGACTTTGGGTCCTGGCTCCTTCGGTTTGGGAGCTGTTGCTGCAGTTGGGCATGTTGGCCGGAGAGTGCTTCTCGGGCTGCGAACTGCAACCTTGCATGAATCTCCCAGGTTCCCCGCCCAACGAAAGCCCCCAGACCCAAATGGAGAGGGGCTGTTTGGGGACCCCCTGGGGGCACTTCAGGCCAGCTAGGTCTTTGGGTCCTGGCTCCTTCGGTTTGGGAGCTGTTGCTGCAGTTGGGCATGTTGGCCGGAGAGTGCTTCTCGGGCCGCGAACTGTAACCTTGCAGGTACCTCTCAGGTATACATGCCCAACGAAAGCCCCCAGACCCAAATTGAGACGGGCTACTTGGGTGCCCCATGGGGGCCCTTCAGGCCAGCTAGGTCTTTGGGTCCTGGCTCATTCGGTTTGGGAGCTGTTGCTGCAGTTGGACATGTTGGCCGGAGAGTGCTTCTCGGGCCTCGAACTGCAACCTTGCAGGATTCACCCAGGTTCCCGGCCCAACGAAAGCCCCCAGACCCAAATGGAGAGGGGCTGCTTGGGGCCCCCCTGGGGGCCCTTCAGGCCAGCTAGGTCTTTGGGTCCTGGCTCCTTCGGTTTGGGAGCTGTTGCTGCAGTTGGGCATGTTGGCCGGAGAGTGCTTCTCGGGCCGCGAACTGCAACCTTGCAGGTACCTCCCAGGTTCCATGTCCAACGAAAGCCCCCAGACCCAAATGGAGAGGGGCTGCTTGGGGGCCCCCTGGGGGCCCTCCAGGCCAGCTAGGTCTTTTTGTCCTGGCTCATTCGGTTTGGGAGCTGTTGCTGCAGTTGGGCATGTTGGCCGGAGAGTGCTTCTCGGGCCTCGAACTGCAACCTTGCAGGAATCTCCCAGGTTCCCGGCCCAACAAAAGCCCCCAGACCCAAATGGAGAGGGGCTGCTTGGGGGCCCCCTGGGGGCCCTTCAGGCCAGCTAGGTCTTTGGGTCCTGGCTCCTTCGCTTTGGGAGCTGTTGCTG
This sequence comes from Gallinula chloropus, assembly GCF_964237585.1. Taxonomy (NCBI): domain Eukaryota; kingdom Metazoa; phylum Chordata; class Aves; order Gruiformes; family Rallidae; genus Gallinula; species Gallinula chloropus. The sequence goes on along the minus strand of NW_028168104.1, from coordinate 287,601 downwards.
CAGTTGAGCATGTTGGCCGGAGAGTGCTTCTCGGGCCGCGAACTGCAACCTTGCAGGATTCTCCCAGGTTCCCGGCCCAACGAAAGCCCCCAGACCCAAATGGAGAGGGACTGCTTGGGGGCCCCCTGGGGGCCCTTCAGGCCAGCTAGGTCTTTGGGTCCTGGTTCCTTCGCTTTGGGAGCTGTTGCTGCAGTTGGGCATGTTGGCCGGAGAGTGCTTCTCGGGCCGCGAACTGCAACCTTGCAGGATTCTCCCAGGTTCCCAGCCCAACGAAAGCCCCCAGACCCAAATGGAGAGGGGCTGCTTGGGGGCCCCCTGGGGGCCCTTCAGGCCAGCTAGGTCTTTGGGTCCTGGCTCCTTCGGTTTGGGAGCTGTTGCTGCAGTTGGGCATGTTGGCCGGAGAGTGCTTCTCGGGCCGCGAACTGCAACCTTGCAGGAATCTCCCAGGTTCCATGCCCAACGAAAGCCCCCAGACCCAAATTGAGAGGGGCTGCTTGGGGGCCCCCTGGGGGCCCTTCAGGCCAGCTAGGTCTTTGGGTCCTGGCTCCTTCGGTTTGGGAGCTGTTGCTGCAGTTGGGCATGTTGGCCGGAGAGTGCTTCTCGGGCCGCGAACTGCAACCTTGCAGGAATTTCCCAGGTTCCCGGCCCAACGAAAGCCCCCAGACCCAAATTGAGAGGGGCTGCTTGGGGGTCCCCTGGGGGCCCTTCAGGCCAGCTAGGTCTTTGGGTCCTGGCTCCTTCGCTTTGGGAGCTGTTGCTGCAGTTGTGCATGTTGGCCGGAGAGTGCTTCTCGGGCCGCGAACTGCAAACTTGCAGGAATCTCCCAGGTTCCCCGCCCAACGAAAGCCCCTAGACCCAAATGGAGAGGGGCTGCTTGGGGACACCCTGGAGGCACTTCAGGCCAGCTAGGTCTTTGGGTCCTGGCTCCTTCGCTTTGGGAGCTGTTGCTGCAGTTGGGCATGTTGGCCGGAGAGTGCTTCTCGGGCCGCGAACTGTAACTTGCAGGTACCTCTCAGGTATACATGCCCAACGAAAGCCCCCAGACCCAAATGGAGAGGGGCTGCTTGGTGGCCTTCTGGGGTCCCTTCAGGCCAGCTAGGTCTTTGGGTCCTGGCTCCTTCGGTTTGGGAGCTGTTGCTGCAGTTGGGCATGTTGGCCGGAGAGTGCTTCTCGGGCCGCGAACTGCAACCTTGCATGAATCTCCCAGGTTCCCCGCCCAACGAAAGCCCCCAGACCCAAATGGAGAGGGGCTGCTTGGGGACACCCTTGGGGCACTTCAGGCCAGCTAGGTCTTTGGGTCCTGGCTCCTTCGCTTTGGGAGCTGTTGGTGCAGTTGGGCATGTTGGCCGGAGAGTGCTTCTCGGGCCGCGAACTGCAACCTTGCATGAATCTCCCAGGTTCCCGGCCCAACGAAAGCCCCCAGACCCAAATGGAGAGGGGCTGCTTGGGGACACCCTGGGTGCACTTCAGGCCAGCTAGGTCTTTGGGTCCTGGCTCCTTCGGTTTGGGAGCTGTTGCTGCAGTTGGGCATGTTGGCCGGAGAGTGCTTCTCGGCCGCGAACTGTAAAATGCAGGTACCTCTCAGGTATACATGCCCAACGAAAGCCCCCAGACCCAAATGGAGAGGGGCTGCTTGGTGGCCTTCTGGGGGCCATTCAGGCCAGCTAGGTCTTTGGGTCCTGGCTCCTTCGCTTTGGGAGCTGTTGCTGGATATTGGGCATGTTGGCCGGAGAGTGCTTCTCAAGCCGCGAACTGCAACCTTGCTGGTATCTCCCAGGTTCTCAGCCTAAAGAAAGCCCCCAGACCCAAATTGAGAGGGGCTGCTTGGGGCCCCCCTGGGGGCCCTTCAGGCCAGCTAGGTCTTTGGGTCCTGGCTCCTTCGGTTTGGGAGCTGTTGCTGCAGTTGGGCATGTTGGCCGGAGAGTGCTTCTCGGGCCGCGAACTACAACCTTGCAGGATTCTCCCAGGTTCCCGGCCCAACGAAAGCCCCCAGACCCAAATTGAGAGGGGCTGCTTGGGGCCCCCCTGGGGGCCCTTCAGGCCAGCTAGGTCTTTGGGTCCTGGCTCCTTCGCTTTGGGAGCTGTTGCTGCAGTTGGGCATGCTGGCCGGAGAGTGCTTCTCAGGCCGCGAACTGCAACCTTGCAGGAATCTCCCAGGTTCCATGCCCAACGAAAGCCCCCAGACCCAAATGGAGAGGGGCTGCTTGGGGGCCCCCTGGGGGCACTTCAGGCCAGCTAGGTCTTTGGGTCCTGGCTCCTTCGCTTTGGGAGCTGTTGCTGCAGTTGGGCATGTTGGCCGGAGAGTGCTTCTCGGGCCGCGAACTGCAACCTTTCTGGTATCTCCCAGGTTCTCAGCCTAAAGAAAGACCCCAGACCCAAATTGAGAGGTGCTGCTTGGGGGCCCCCTGGGGGCCCTTCAGGCCAGCTAGGTCTTTGGGTCCTGGCTCCTTTGCTTTGGGAGCTGTTGCTGCAGTTGGGCATGTTGGCCAGAGAGTGCTTCTCGGGCCTCGAACTGCAACCTTGCAGGAATCTCCCAGGTTCCCGGCCCAACGAAAGCCCCCAGACCCAAATGGAGAGGGGCTGCTTGGGGCCCCCCTGGGGGCCCTTCAGGCCAGCTAGGTCTTTGGGTCCTGGCTCCTTCGGTTTGGGAGCTGTTGCTGCAGTTGGGCATGTTGGCCGGAGAGTGCTTCTCGGGCCGCGAACTGCAACCTTGCAGGAATCTCCCAGGTTCCCCGCCCAACGAAAGCCCCCAGACCCAAATTGAGAGGGGCTGCTTGGGGACCCCCTGGGGGCACTTCAGGCCAGCTAGGTCTTTGGGTCCTGGCTCCTTCGCTTTGGGAGCCGTTGCTGCAGTTGGGCATGTTGGCCGGAGAGTGCTTCTCGGGCCGCGAACTGTAAACTTGCAGCTACCTCTCAGGTATACATGCCCAACGAAAGCCCCCAGACCCAAATGGAGAGGGGCTGCTTGGGGGCCCCCTGGGGGCACTTCAGGCCAGCTAGGTCTTTGGGTCCTGGCTCCTTCGGTTTGGGAGCTGTTGCTGGATATTGGGCATGTTGGCCGGAGAGTGCTTCTCGGGCCGCGAACTGCAACCTTGCAGGAATCTCCAAGGTTCCCGGCCCAACAAAAGCCCCCAGACCCAAATGGAGAGGGGCTGCTTGGGGGCCCCCTGGGGGCCCTTCAGGCCAGCTAGGTCTTTGGGTCCTGGCTCCTTCGGTTTGGGAGCTGTTGCTGCAGTTGGGCATGTTGGCCGGAGAGTGCTTCTCGGGCCGCGAACTGCAACCTCGCAGGAATCTCCCAGGTTCCCGGCCCAACGAAAGCCCCCAGACCCAAATTGAGAGGGGCTGCTTGGGGGCCCCCTGGGGGCCCTTCAGGCCAGCTAGGTCTTTGGGTCCTGGCTCCTTCGCTTTGGGAGCTGTTGCTGCAGTTGGGCATGTTGGCCGGAGAGTGCTTCTCGGGCCGCGAACTGCAACCTTGCAGGATTCTCCCAGGTTCCCGGCCCAACGAAAGCCCCCAGACCCAAATGGAGAGGGGCTGCTTGGGGCCCCCCTGGGGTCCCTTCAGGCCAGCTAGGTCTTTGGGTCCTGGCTCCTTCGGTTTGGGAGCTGTTGCTGCAGTTGGGCATGTTGGCCGGAGAGTGCTTCTCGGGCCGCGAACTGCAACCTTGCAGGAATCTCCCAGGTTCCATGCCCAACGAAAGCCCCCAGACCCAAATTGAGAGGGGCTGCTTGGGGGCCCCCTGGGGGCCCTTCAGGCCAGCTAGGTCTTTGGGTCCTGGCTCCTTCGCTTTGGGAGCTGTTGCTGCAGTTGGGCATGTTGGCCGGAGAGTGCTTCTCGGGCCGCGAACTGCAACCTTGCAGGAATCTCCCAGGTTCCCGGCCCAACGAAAGCCCCCAGACCCAAATGGAGAGGGGCTGCTTGGGGGTCCCCTGGGGGCCCTTCAGGCCAGCTAGGTCTTTGGGTCCTGGCTCCTTCCCTTTGGGAGCTGTTGCTGCAGTTGGGCATGTTGGCCGGAGAGTGCTTCTCGGGCCGCGAACTGCAACCTTAGAGGAATCTCCCAGGTTCCCCGCCCAACGAAAGCCCCCAGACCCAAATGGAGAGGGGCTGCTTGGGGACACCCTGGGGGCCCTTCAGGCCAGCTAGGTCTTTGGGTCCTGGCTCCTTCGCTTTGGGAGCTGTTGCTGCAGTTGGGCATGTTGGCCGGAGAGTGCTTCTCGGGCCGCGAACTGTAACTTGCAGGTACCTCTCAGGTATACATGCCCAACGAAAGCCCCCAGAACCAAATGGAGAGGGGCTGCTTGGGGCCCCCCTGGGGGCCCTTCAGGCCAGCTAGGTCTTTGGGTCCTGGCTCCTTCGGTTTGGGAGCTGTTGCTGCAGTTGGGCATGTTGGCCGGAGAGTGCTTCTCGGGCCGCGAACTGCAACCTTGCAGGAATCTCCCAGGTTCCCGGCCCAACGAAAGCCCCCAGACCCAAATTGAGAGGGGCTGCTTGGGGGCCCCCTGGGGGCCCTTCAGGCCAGCTAGGTCTTTGGGTCCTGGCTCCTTCGCTTTGGGAGCTGTTGCTGGATATTGGGCATGTTGGCCGGAGAGTGCTTCTCGGGCCGCGAACTGCAACCTTGCTGGTATCTCCCAGGTTCTCAGCCTAAAGAAAGCCCCCAGACCCAAATGGAGAGGGGCTGCTTGGGGGCCCCCTGGGGGCACTTCAGGCCAGCTAGGTCTTTCGGTCCTGGCTCCTTCGCTTTGGGAGCTGTTGCTGCAGTTGGGCATGTTGGGCGGAGAGTGCTTCTCGGGCCGCGAACTGCAAACTTGCAGGATTCTCCCAGGTTCCCGGCCCAACGAAAGCCCCCAGACCCAAATTGAGAGGGGCTGCTTGGGGCCCCCCTGGGGGCCCTTCAGGCCAGCTAGGTCTTTGGGTCCTGGCTCCTTCGCTTTGGGAGCTGTTGCTGCAGTTGGGCATGTTGGCCGGAGAGTGCTTCTCGGGCCGCGAACTGCAACCTTGCAGGAATCTCCCAGGTTCCCGGCCCAACAAAAGCCCCCAGACCCAAATGGAGAGGGGCTGCTTGGGGGCCCCCTGGGGGCCCTTCAGGCCAGCTAGGTCTTTGGGTCCTGGCTCCTTCGCTTTGGGAGCTGTTGCTGCAGTTGGGCATGTTGGCCGGAGAGTGCTTCTCGGGCCGCGAACTGCAACCTTGCAGGATTCTCCCAGGTTCCCGGCCCAACGAAAGCCCCCAGATCCAAATTGAGAGGGGCTGCTTGGGGGCCCCCTGGGGGCCCTTCAGGCCAGCTAGGTCTTTGGGTCCTGGCTCCTTCGGTTTGGGAGCTGTTGCTGCAGTTGAGCATGTTGGCCGGAGAGTGCTTCTCGGGCCGCGAACCTCAACCTTGCAGGATTCTCCCAGGTTCCATGCCCAACGAAAGCCCCCAGACCCAAATGGAGAGGGGCTGCTTGGGGCGCCCCTGGGGGCCCTTCAGGCCAGCTAGGTCTTTGGGTCCTGGCTCCTTCCCTTTGGGAGCTGTTGCTGCAGTTGGGCATGTTGGCCGGAGAGTGCTTCTCGGGCCGCGAACTGTAATCTTGCAGGTACCTCCCAGGTTCCCGGCCCAACGAAAACCCCCAGACCCAAATGGAGAGGGGCTGCTTGGGGGCCCCCTGGGGGCCCTTCAGGCCAGCTAGGTCTTTGGGTCCTGGCTCCTTCGGTTTGGGAGCTGTTGCTGCAGTTGGGCATGTTGGCCGGAGAGTGCTTCTCGGGCCGCGAACTGCAACCTTGCAGGAATCTCCCAGGTTCCCGGCCCAACGAAAGCCCCCAGACCCAAATGGAGAGGGGCTGCTTGGGGGCCCCCTGGGGGCACTTCAGGCCAGCTAGGTCTTTGGGTCCTGGCTCCTTCGCTTTGGGAGCTGTTGCTGCAGTTGGGCATGTTTTGCGGAGAGTGGTTCTTGGGCCGCGAACTGCAACCTTGCATGAATCTCCCAGGTTCCCCAACCCAACGAAAGCCCCCAGACCCAAATGGAGAGGGGCTGCTTGGGGGCCCCCTGGGGGCCCTTCAGGCCAGCTAGGTCTTTGGGTCCTGGCTCCTTTGCTTTGGGAGCTGTTGCTGCAGTTGGGCATGTTGGCCGGAGAGTGCTTCTCGGGCCGCAAACTGTAACCTTGCAGGTACCTCTCAGGTATACATGCCCAACGAAAGCCCCCAGACCCAAATTGAGAGGGGCTACTTGGGGGCCCCCTGGGGGCCCTTCAGGCCAGCTAGGTCTTTGGGTCCTGGCTCATTCGGTTTGGGAGCTGTTGCTGCAGTTGGACATGTTGGCCGGAGAGTGCTTCTCGGGCCTCGAACTGCAACCTTGCAGGATTCTCCCAGGTTCCCGGCCCAACGAAAGCCCCCAGACCCAAATTGAGAGGGGCTGCTTGGGGCCCCCCTGGGGGCCCTTCAGGCCAGCTAGGTCTTTGGGTCCTGGCTCCTTCGGTTTGGGAGCTGTTGCTGCAGTTGGGCATGTTTTGCGGAGAGTGGTTCTTGGGCCGCGAACTGCAACCTTGCAGGAATCTCCCAGGTTCCATGCCCAACGAAAGCCCCCAGACCCAAATGGAGAGGGGCTGCTTGGGGGCCCCCTGGGGGCCCTTCAGGCCAGCTAGGTCTTTGGGTCCTGGCTCCTTCGCTTTGGGAGCTGTTGCTGCAGTTGGGCATGTTGGCCGGAGAGTGCTTCTCGGGCTGCGAACTGCAACCTTGCTGGTATCTCCCAGGTTCTCAGCCTAAAGAAAGACCCCAGACCCAAATTGAGAGGGGCTGCTTGGGGGCCCCCTGGGGGCCCTTCAGGCCAGCTAGGTCTTTGGGTCCTGGCTCCTTCGGTTTGGGAGCTGTTGCTGCAGTTGGGCATGTTGGCCGGAGAGTGCTTCTCGGGCCGCGAACTGCAACCTTGCAGGATTCTCCCAACTTCCCGGCCCAACGAAAGCCCCCAGACCCAAATGGAGAGGGGCTGCTTGGGGGCCCCCTGGGGGCCCTTCAGGCCAGCTAGGTCTTTGGGTCCTGGCTCCTTCGCTTTGGGAGCTGTTGCTGCAGTTGGGCATGTTGGCCGGAGAGTGCTTCTCGGGCCGCGAACTGCAACCTTGCAGGAATCTCCCAGGTTCCCGGCCCAACGAAAGCCCCCAGACCCAAATAGATAGGGGCTGCTTGGTGGCCTTTGGGGGCCCTTCAGGCCAGCTAGGTCTTTGGGTCCTGGCTCCTTCGCTTTGGGAGCTGTTGCTGGATATTGGGCATGTTGGCCGGAGAGTGCTTCTCGGGCCGCGAACTGCAACCTTGCTGGTATCTCCCAGGTTCTCAGCCTAAAGAAAGCCCCCAGACCCAAATGGAGAGGGGCTGCTTGGGGGCCCCCTGGGGGCACTTCAGGCCAGCTAGGTCTTTGGGTCCTGGCTCCTTCGCTTTGGGAGCTGTTGCTGCAGTTGGGCATGTTGGCCGGAGAGTGCTTCTCGGGCCGCGAACTGCAACCTTGCAGGATTCTCCCAGGTTCCCGGCCCAACGAAAGCCCCCAGACCCAAATTGAGAGGGGCTGCTTGGGGCCCCCCTGGGGGCCCTTCAGGCCAGCTAGGTCTTTGGGTCCTGGCTCCTTCGGTTTGGGAGCTGTTGCTGCAGTTGGGCATGTTGGCCGGAGAGTGCTTCTCCGGCCGCGAACTGCAACCTTGCAGGAATCTCCCAGGTTCCCGGCCCAACAAAAGCCCCCAGACCCAAATGGAGAGGGGCTGCTTGGGGGCCCCCTGGGGGCCCTTCAGGCCAGCTAGGTCTTTGGGTCCTGGCTCCTTCGGTTTGGGAGCTGTTGCTGCAGTTGGGCATGTTGGCCGGAGAGTGCTTCTCGGGCCGCGAACTGCAACATTGCATGAATCTCCCAGGTTCCCCAACCCAACGAAAGCCCCCAGACCCAAATGGAGAGGGGCTGCTTGGGGGCCCCCTGGGGGCCCTTCAGGCCAGCTAGGTCTTTGGGTCCTGGCTCCTTTGCTTTGGGAGCTGTTGCTGCAGTTGGGCATGTTGGCCGGAGAGTGCTTCTCGGGCCGCAAACTGTAACCTTGCAGGTACCTCTCAGGTATACATGCCCAACGAAAGCCCCCAGACCCAAATTGAGAGGGGCTACTTGGGGGCCCCCTGGGGGCCCTTCAGGCCAGCTAGGTCTTTGGGTCCTGGCTCATTCGGTTTGGGAGCTGTTGCTGCAGTTGGACATGTTGGCCGGAGAGTGCTTCTCGGGCCTCGAACTGCAACCTTGCAGGATTCTCCCAGGTTCCCGGCCCAACGAAAGCCCCCAGACCCAAATTGAGAGGGGCTGCTTGGGGCCCCCCTGGGGGCCCTTCAGGCCAGCTAGGTCTTTGGGTCCTGGCTCCTTCGGTTTGGGAGCTGTTGCTGCAGTTGGGCATGTTTTGCGGAGAGTGGTTCTTGGGCCGCGAACTGCAACCTTGCAGGAATCTCCCAGGTTCCATGCCCAACGAAAGCCCCCAGACCCAAATGGAGAGGGGCTGCTTGGGGGCCCCCTGGGGGCCCTTCAGGCCAGCTAGGTCTTTGGGTCCTGGCTCCTTCGCTTTGGGAGCTGTTGCTGCAGTTGGGCATGTTGGCCGGAGAGTGCTTCTCGGGCTGCGAACTGCAACCTTGCTGGTATCTCCCAGGTTCTCAGCCTAAAGAAAGACCCCAGACCCAAATTGAGAGGGGCTGCTTGGGGGCCCCCTGGGGGCCCTTCAGGCCAGCTAGGTCTTTGGGTCCTGGCTCCTTCGGTTTGGGAGCTGTTGCTGCAGTTGGGCATGTTGGCCGGAGAGTGCTTCTCGGGCCGCGAACTGCAACCTTGCAGGATTCTCCCAACTTCCCGGCCCAACGAAAGCCCCCAGACCCAAATGGAGAGGGGCTGCTTGGGGGCCCCCTGGGGGCCCTTCAGGCCAGCTAGGTCTTTGGGTCCTGGCTCCTTCGCTTTGGGAGCTGTTGCTGCAGTTGGGCATGTTGGCCGGAGAGTGCTTCTCGGGCCGCGAACTGCAACCTTGCAGGAATCTCCCAGGTTCCCGGCCCAACGAAAGCCCCCAGACCCAAATAGATAGGGGCTGCTTGGTGGCCTTTGGGGGCCCTTCAGGCCAGCTAGGTCTTTGGGTCCTGGCTCCTTCGCTTTGGGAGCTGTTGCTGGATATTGGGCATGTTGGCCGGAGAGTGCTTCTCGGGCCGCGAACTGCAACCTTGCTGGTATCTCCCAGGTTCTCAGCCTAAAGAAAGCCCCCAGACCCAAATGGAGAGGGGCTGCTTGGGGGCCCCCTGGGGGCACTTCAGGCCAGCTAGGTCTTTGGGTCCTGGCTCCTTCGCTTTGGGAGCTGTTGCTGCAGTTGGGCATGTTGGCCGGAGAGTGCTTCTCGGGCCGCGAACTGCAACCTTGCAGGATTCTCCCAGGTTCCCGGCCCAACGAAAGCCCCCAGACCCAAATTGAGAGGGGCTGCTTGGGGCCCCCCTGGGGGCCCTTCAGGCCAGCTAGGTCTTTGGGTCCTGGCTCCTTCGGTTTGGGAGCTGTTGCTGCAGTTGGGCATGTTGGCCGGAGAGTGCTTCTCCGGCCGCGAACTGCAACCTTGCAGGAATCTCCCAGGTTCCCGGCCCAACAAAAGCCCCCAGACCCAAATGGAGAGGGGCTGCTTGGGGGCCCCCTGGGGGCCCTTCAGGCCAGCTAGGTCTTTGGGTCCTGGCTCCTTCGGTTTGGGAGCTGTTGCTGCAGTTGGGCATGTTGGCCGGAGAGTGCTTCTCGGGCCGCGAACTGCAACCTTGCAGGAATTTCCCAGGTTCCCGGCCCAACGAAAGCCCCCAGACCCAAATTGAGAGGGGCTGCTTGGGGGTCACCTGGGGGCCCTTCAGGCCAGCTAGGTCTTTGGGTCCTGGCTCCTTCGCTTTGGGAGCTGTTGCTGCAGTTGTGCATGTTGGCCGGAGAGTGCTTCTCGGGCCGCGAACTGCAAACTTGCAGGAATCTCCCAGGTTCCCCGCCCAACGAAAGCCCCTAGACCCAAATGGAGAGGGGCTGCTTGGGGACACCCTGGAGGCACTTCAGGCCAGCTAGGTCTTTGGGTCCTGGCTCCTTCGCTTTGGGAGCTGTTGCTGCAGTTGGGCATGTTGGCCGGAGAGTGCTTCTCGGGCCGCGAACTGTAACTTGCAGGTACCTCTCAGGTATACATGCCCAACGAAAGCCCCCAGACCCAAATGGAGAGGGGCTGCTTGGTGGCCTTCTGGGGTCCCTTCAGGCCAGCTAGGTCTTTGGGTCCTGGCTCCTTCGGTTTGGGAGCTGTTGCTGCAGTTGGGCATGTTGGCCGGAGAGTGCTTCTCGGGCCGCGAACTGCAACCTTGCATGAATCTCCCAGGTTCCCCGCCCAACGAAAGCCCCCAGACCCAAATGGAGAGGGGCTGCTTGGGGACACCCTTGGGGCACTTCAGGCCAGCTAGGTCTTTGGGTCCTGGCTCCTTCGCTTTGGGAGCTGTTGCTGCAGTTGGGCATGTTGGCCGGAGAGTGCTTCTCGGGCCGCGAACTGCAACCTTGCATGAATCTCCCAGGTTCCCCGCCCAACGAAAGCCCCCAGACCCAAATGGAGAGGGGCTGCTTGGGGACACCCTGGGTGCACTTCAGGCCAGCTAGGTCTTTGGGTCCTGGCTCCTTCGGTTTGGGAGCTGTTGCTGCAGTTGGGCATGTTGGCCGGAGAGTGCTTCTCGGGCCGCGAACTGTAACTTGCAGGTACCTCTCAGGTATACATGCCCAACGAAAGCCCCCAGACCCAAATGGAGAGGGGCTGCTTGGTGGCCTTCTGGGAGCCATTCAGGCCAGCTAGGTCTTTGGGTCCTGGCTCCTTCGCTTTGGGAGCTGTTGCTGGATATTGGGCATGTTGGCCGGAGAGTGCTTCTCAAGCCGCGAACTGCAACCTTGCTGGTATCTCCCAGGTTCTCAGCCTAAAGAAAGCCCCCAGACCCAAATTGAGAGGGGCTGCTTGGGGCCCCCCTGGGGGCCCTTCAGGCCAGCTAGGTCTTTGGGTCCTGGCTCCTTCGGTTTGGGAGCTGTTGCTGCAGTTGGGCATGTTGGCCGGAGAGTGCTTCTCGGGCCGCGAACTACAACCTTGCAGGATTCTCCCAGGTTCCCGGCCCAACGAAAGCCCCCAGACCCAAATTGAGAGGGGCTGCTTGGGGCCCCCCTGGGGGCCCTTCAGGCCAGCTAGGTCTTTGGGTCCTGGCTCCTTCGCTTTGGGAGCTGTTGCTGCAGTTGGGCATGCTGGCCGGAGAGTGCTTCTCAGGCCGCGAACTGCAACCTTGCAGGAATCTCCCAGGTTCCATGCCCAACGAAAGCCCCCAGACCCAAATGGAGAGGGGCTGCTTGGGGGCCCCCTGGGGGCCCTTCAGGCCAGCTAGGTCTTTGGGTCCTGGCTCCTTCGCTTTGGGAGCTGTTGCTGCAGTTGGGCATGTTGGCCGGAGAGTGCTTCTCGGGCCGCGAACTGCAACCTTGCTGGTATCTCCCAGGTTCTCAGCCTAAAGAAAGACCCCAGACCCAAATTGAGAGGGGCTGCTTGGGGGCCCCCTGGGGGCCCTTCAGGCCAGCTAGGTCTTTGGGTCCTGGCTCCTTTGCTTTGGGAGCTGTTGCTGCAGTTGGGCATGTTGGCCGGAGAGTGCTTCTCGGGCCTCGAACTGCAACCTTGCAGGAATCTCCCAGGTTCCCGGCCCAACGAAAGCCCCCAGACCCAAATGGAGAGGGGCTGCTTGGGGCCCCCCTGGGGGCCCTTCAGGCCAGCTAGGTCTTTGGGTCCTGGCTCCTTCGGTTTGGGAGCTGTTGCTGCAGTTGGGCATGTTGGCCGGAGAGTGCTTCTCGGGCCGCGAACTGCAACCTTGCAGGAATCTCCCAGGTTCCCCGCCCAACGAAAGCCCCCAGACCCAAATTGAGAGGGGCTGCTTGGGGACCCCCTGGGGGCACTTCAGGCCAGCTAGGTCTTTGGGTCCTGGCTCCTTCGCTTTGGGAGCCGTTGCTGCAGTTGGGCATGTTGGCCGGAGAGTGCTTCTCGGGCCGCGAACTGTAAACTTGCAGCTACCTCTCAGGTATACATGCCCAACGAAAGCCCCCAGACCCAAATGGAGAGGGGCTGCTTGGGGGCCCCCTGGGGCACTTCAGGCCAGCTAGGTCTTTGGGTCCTGGCTCCTTCGGTTTGGGAGCTGTTGCTGGATATTGGGCATGTTGGCCGGAGAGTGCTTCTCGGGCCGCGAACTGCAACCTTGCAGGAATCTCCAAGGTTCCCGGCCCAACAAAAGCCCCCAGACCCAAATGGAGAGGGGCTGCTTGGGGGCCCCCTGGGGGCCCTTCAGGCCAGCTAGGTCTTTGGGTCCTGGCTCCTTCGGTTTGGGAGCTGTTGCTGCAGTTGGGCATGTTGGCCGGAGAGTGCTTCTCGGCCCGCGAACTGCAACCTCGCAGGAATCTCCCAGGTTCCCGGCCCAACGAAAGCCCCCAGACCCAAATGGAGAGGGGCTGCTTGGGGGCCCCCTGGGGGCCCTTCAGGCCAGCTAGGTCTTTGGGTCCTGGCTCCTTCGCTTTGGGAGCTGTTGCTGCAGTTGGGCATGTTGGCCGGAGAGTGCTTCTCGGGCCGCGAACTGCAACCTTGCAGGATTCTCCCATGTTCCCGGCCCAACGAAAGCCCCCAGACCCAAATGGAGAGGGGCTGCTTGGGGCCCCCCTGGGGGCCCTTCAGGCCAGCTAGGTCTTTGGGTCCTGGCTCCTTCGGTTTGGGAGCTGTTGCTGCAGTTGGGCATGTTGGCCGGAGAGTGCTTCTCGGGCCGCGAACTGCAACCTTGCAGGAATCTCCCAGGTTCCATGCCCAACGAAAGCCCCCAGACCCAAATGGAGAGGGGCTGCTTGGGGGCCCCCTGGGGGCCCTTCAGGCCAGCTAGGTCTTTGGGTCCTGGCTCCTTCGCTTTGGGAGCTGTTGCTGCAGTTGGGCATGTTGGCCGGAGAGTGCTTCTCGGGCCGCGAACTGCAACCTTTCAGGAATCTCCCAGGTTCCCGGCCCAACGAAAGCCCCCAGACCCAAATGGAGAGGGGCTGCTTGGGGGTCCCCTGGGGGCCCTTCAGGCCAGCTAGGTCTTTGGGTCCTGGCTCCTTCGGTTTGGGAGCTGTTGCTGCGGTTGGGCATGTTGGCCGGAGAGTGCTTCTCGGGCCGCGAACTGCAACCTTGCATGAATCTCCCAGGTTCCCCGCCCAACGAAAGCCCCCAGACCCAAATGGAGAGGGGCTGCTTGGGGACACCCTGGGGGCCCTTCAGGCCAGCTAGGTCTTTGGGTCCTGGCTCCTTCGCTTTGGGAGCTGTTGCTGCAGTTGGGCATGTTGGCCAGAGAGTGCTTCTCGGGCCGCGAACTGTAACTTGCAGGTACCTCTCAGGTATACATGCCCAACGAAAGCCCGCAGACCCAAATGGAGAGGGGCTGCTTGGTGGCCTTCTGGGGGCCCTTCAGGCCAGCTATGTCTTTGGGTCCTGGCTCCTTCCCTTTGGGAGCTGTTGCTGGATATTGGGCATGTTGGCCGGAGAGTGCTTCTCGGGCCGCGAACTGCAACCTTGCTGGTATCTCCCAGGTTCTTAGCCTAAAGAAAGCCCCCAGACCCAAATGGAGAGGGGCTGCTTGGGGGCCCCCTGGGGGCCCTTCAGGCCAGCTAGGTCTTTGTGTCCTGGCTCCTTCGCTTTGGGAGCTGTTGCTGCAGTTGGGCATGTTGGCCGGAGAGTGCTTCTCGGGCCGCGAACTACAACCTTGCAGGATTCTCCCAGGTTCCCGGCCCAACGAAAGCCCCCAGACCCAAATTGAGAGGGGCTGCTTGGGGCCCCCCTGGGGGCCCTTCAGGCCAGCTAGGTCTTTGGGTCCTGGCTCCTTCGCTTTGGGAGCTGTTGCTGCAGTTGGGCATGCTGGCCGGAGAGTGCTTCTCGGGCCGCGAACTGCAACCTTGCATGAATCTCCCAGGTTCCATGCCCAACGAAAGCCCCCAGACCCAAATGGAGAGGGGCTGCTTGGTGGCCCCCTGGGGGCCCTTCAGGCCAGCTAGGTCTTTGGGTCCTGGCTCCTTCGCTTTGGGAGCTGTTGCTGCAGTTGGGCATGTTGGCCGGAGAGTGCTTCTCGGGCCGCGAACTGCAAACTTGCAGGAATCTCCCAGGTTCCCGGCCCAACGAAAGCCCCCAGACCCAAATGGAGAGGGGCTGCTTGGGGGCTCCCTGGGGGCCCTTCAGGCCAGCTAGGTCTTTGGGTCCTGGCTCCTTCGGTTTGGGAGCTGTTGCTGCAGTTGGGCATGTTGGCCGGAGAGTGCTTCTCGGGCCGCGAACTGCAACCTTGCAGGAATCTCCCAGGTTCCCCGCCCAACGAAAGCCCCCAGACCCAAATGGAGAGGGGCTGCTTGGGGACCCCCTGGGGGCACTTCAGGCCAGCTAGGTCTTTGGGTCCTGGCTCCTTCGCTTTGGGAGCCGTTGCTGCAGTTGGGCATGTTGGCCGGAGAGTGCTTCTCGGGCCGCGAACTGTAACCTTGCAGCTACCTCTCAGGTATACATGCCCAACGAAAGCCCCCAGACCCAAATGGAGAGGGGCTGCTTGGGGGCCCCCTGGGGGCCCTTCAGGCCAGCTAGGTCTTTGGGTCCTGGCTCCTTCGCTTTGGGAGCTGTTGCTGCAGTTGGGCATGTTGGCCGGAGAGTGCTTCTCGGGCCGCGAACTGCAACCTTGCAGGAATCTCCAAGGTTCCCGGCCCAACAAAAGCCCCCAGACCCAAATGGGAGGGGCTGCTTGGGGGCCCCCTGGGGGCCCTTCAGGCCAGCTAGGTCTTTGGGTCCTGGCTCCTTCGGTTTGGGAGCTGTTGCTGCAGTTGGGCATGTTGGCCGGAGAGTGCTTCTCGGGCCGCGAACTGCAACGTTGCAGGAATCTCCCAGGTTCCCGGCCCAACGAAAGCCCCCAGACCCAAATGGAGAGGGGCTGCTTGGGGGCCCCCTGGGGGCCCTTCAGGCCAGCTAGGTCTTTGGGTCCTGGCTCCTTCGCTTTGGGAGCTGTTGCTGCAGTTGGGCATGTTGGCCGGAGAGTGCTTCTCGGGCCGCGAACTGCAACCTTGCAGGAATCTCCCAGGTTCCCGGCCCAACGAAAGCCCCCAGACCCAAATTGAGAGGGGCTCCTTGGGGGCCCCCTGGGGGCCCTTCAGGCCAGCTAGGTCTTTGGGTCCTGGCTCCTTCGGTTTGGGAGCTGTTGCTGCAGTTGGGCATGTTGGCCGGAGAGTGCTTCTCGGGCCGCGAACTGCAACCTTGCAGGATTCTCCCAGGTTCCCGGCCCAACGAAAGCCCCCAGACCCAAATGGAGAGGGGCTGCTTGGGGCCCCCCTGGGGGCCCTTCAGGCCAGCTAGGTCTTTGGGTCCTGGCTCCTTCGGTTTGGGAGCTGTTGCTGCAGTTGGGCATGTTGGCCGGAGAGTGCTTCTCGGGCCGCGAACTGCAACCTTGCAGGAATCTCCCAGGTTCCATGCCCAACGAAAGCCCCCAGACCCAAATGGAGAGGGGCTGCTTGGGGGCCCCCTGGGGGCCCTTCAGGCCAGCTAGGTCTTTGGGTCCTGGCTCCTTCGGTTTGGGAGCTGTTGCTGCAGTTGGGCATGTTGGCCGGAGAGTGCTTCTCGGGCCGCGAACTGCAACCTTGCAGGAATCTCCCAGGTTCCCGGCCCAACGAAAGCCCCCAGACCCAAATGGAGAGGGGCTGCTTGGGGGTCCCCTGGGGGCCCTTCAGGCCAGCTAGGTCTTTGGGTCCTGGCTCCTTCCCTTTGGGAGCTGTTGCTGCAGTTGGGCATGTTGGCCGGAGAGTGCTTCTCGGGCCGCGAACTGCAACCTTGCAGGAATCTCCCAGGTTCCCCGCCCAACGAAAGCCCCCAGACCCAAATGGAGAGGGGCTGCTTGGGGACACCCTGGGGGCCCTTCAGGCCAGCTAGGTCTTTGGGTCCTGGCTCCTTCGCTTTGGGAGCTGTTGCTGCAGTTGGGCATGTTGGCCGGAGAGTGCTTCTCGGGCCGCGAACTGTAACTTGCAGGTACCTCTCAGGTATCCATGCCCAACGAAAGCCCCCAGACCCAAATGGAGAGGGGCTGCTTGGGGCCCCCCTGGGGGCCCTTCAGGCCAGCTAGGTCTTTGGGTCCTGGCTCCTTCGGTTTGGGAGCTGTTGCTGCAGTTGGGCATGTTGGCCGGAGAGTGCTTCTCGGGCCGCGAACTGCAACCTTGCAGGAATCTCCCAGGTTCCCGGCCCAACGAAAGCCCCCAGACCCAAATTGAGAGGGGCTGCTTGGGGGCCCCCTGGGGGCCCTTCAGGCCAGCTAGGTCTTTGGGTCCTGGCTCCTTCGCTTTGGGAGCTGTTGCTGGATATTGGGCATGTTGGCCGGAGAGTGCTTCTCGGGCCGCGAACTGCAAACTTGCTGGTATCTCCCAGGTTCTCAGCCTAAAGAAAGCCCCCAGACCCAAATGGAGAGGGGCTGCTTGGGGGCCCCCTGGGGGCACTTCAGGCCAGCTAGGTCTTTCGGTCCTGGCTCCTTCGCTTTGGGAGCTGTTGCTGCAGTTGGGCATGTTGGGCGGAGAGTGCTTCTCGGGCCGCGAACTGCAAACTTGCAGGATTCTCCCAGGTTCCCGGCCCAACGAAAGCCCCCAGACCCAAATTGAGAGGGGCTGCTTGGGGCCCCCCTGGGGGCCCTTCAGGCCAGCTAGGTCTTTGGGTCCTGGCTCCTTCGGTTTGGGAGCTGTTGCTGCAGTTGGGCATGTTGGCCGGAGAGTGCTTCTCGGGCCGCGAACTGCAACCTTGCAGGAATCTCCCAGGTTCCCGGCCCAACAAAAGCCCCCAGACCCAAATGGAGAGGGGCTGCTTGGGGGCCCCCTGGGGGCCCTTCAGGCCAGCTAGGTCTTTGGGTCCTGGCTCCTTCGCTTTGGGAGCTGTTGCTGCAGTTGGGCATGTTGGCCGGAGAGTGCTTCTCGGGCCGCGAACTGCAACCTTGCAGGATTCTCCCAGGTTCCCGGCCCAACGAAAGCCCCCAGATCCAAATTGAGAGGGGCTGCTTGGGGGCCCCCTGGGGGCCCTTCAGGCCAGCTAGGTCTTTGGGTCCTGGCTCCTTCGGTTTGGGAGCTGTTGCTGCAGTTGAGCATGTTGGCCGGAGAGTGCTTCTCGGGCCGCGAACCTCAACCTTGCAGGATTCTCCCAGGTTCCATGCCCAACGAAAGCCCCCAGACCCAAATGGAGAGGGGCTGCTTGGGGCGCCCCTGGGGGCCCTTCAGGCCAGCTAGGTCTTTGGGTCCTGGCTCCTTCGGTTTGGGAGCTGTTGCTGCAGTTGGGCATGTTGGCCGGAGAGTGCTTCTCGGGCCGCGAACGGTAATCTTGCAGGTACCTCCCAGGTTCCCGGCCCAACGAAAACCCCCAGACCCAAATGGAGAGGGGCTGCTTGGGGGCCCCCTGGGGGCCCTTCAGGCCAGCTAGGTCTTTGGGTCCTGGCTCCTTCGGTTTGGGAGCTGTTGCTGCAGTTGGGCATGTTGGCCGGAGAGTGCTTCTCGGGCCGCGAACTGCAAACTTGCAGGAATCTCCCAGGTTCCCGGCCCAACGAAAGCCCCCAGACCCAAATGGAGAGGGGCTGCTTGGGGGCCCCCTGGGGGCACTTCAGGCCAGCTAGGTCTTTGGGTCCTGGCTCCTTCGCTTTGGGAGCTGTTGCTGCAGTTGGGCATGTTTTGCGGAGAGTGGTTCTTGGGCCGCGAACTGCAACCTTGCATGAATCTCCCAGGTTCCCCAACCCAACGAAAGCCCCCAGACCCAAATGGAGAGGGGCTGCTTGGGGACCCCCTGGGGGCCCTTCAGGCCAGCTAGGTCTTTGGGTCCTGGCTCCTTTGCTTTGGGAGCTGTTGCTGCAGTTGGGCATGTTGGCCGGAGAGTGCTTCTCGGGCCGCGAACTGTAACCTTGCAGGTACCTCTCAGGTATACATGCCCAACGAAAGCCCCCAGACCCAAATTGAGAGGGGCTACTTGGGGGCCCCCTGGGGGCCCTTCAGGCCAGCTAGGTCTTTGGGTCCTGGCTCCTTCGGTTTGGGAGCTGTTGCTGCAGTTGGGCATGTTGGCCGGAGAGTGCTTCTCGGGCCGCGAACTGCAACCTTGCAGGATTCTCCCAACTTCCCGGCCCAACGAAAGCCCCCAGACCCAAATGGAGAGGGGCTGCTTGGGGGCTCCCTGGGGGCCCTTCAGGCCAGCTAGGTCTTTGGGTCCTGGCTCCTTCGGTTTGGGAGCTGTTGCTGCAGTTGGGCATGTTGGCCGGAGAGTGCTTCTCGGGCCGCGAACTGCAACCTTGCAGGAATCTCCCAGGTTCCCGGCCCAACGAAAGCCCCCAGACCCAAATAGATAGGGGCTGCTTGGTGGCCTTTGGGGGCCCTTCAGGCCAGCTAGGTCTTTGGGTCCTGGCTCCTTCGCTTTGGGAGCTGTTGCTGGATATTGGGCATGTTGGCCGGAGAGTGCTTCTCGGGCCGCGAACTGCAACCTTGCTGGTATCTCCCAGGTTCTCAGCCTAAAGAAAGCCCCCAGACCCAAATGGAGAGGGGCTGCTTGGGGGCCCCCTGGGGGCACTTCAGGCCAGCTAGGTCTTTGGGTCCTGGCTCCTTCGCTTTGGGAGCTGTTGCTGCAGTTGGGCATGTTGGCCGGAGAGTGCTTCTCGGGCCGCGAACTGCAACCTTGCAGGATTCTCCCAGGTTCCCGGCCCAACGAAAGCCCCCAGACCCAAATTGAGAGGGGCTGCTTGGGGCCCCCCTGGGGGCCCTTCAGGCCAGCTAGGTCTTTGGGTCCTGGCTCCTTCGGTTTGGGAGCTGTTGCTGCAGTTGGGCATGTTGGCCGGAGAGTGCTTCTCCGGCCGCGAACTGCAACCTTGCAGGAATCTCCCAGGTTCCCGGCCCAACAAAAGCCCCCAGACCCAAATGGAGAGGGGCTGCTTGGGGGCCCCCTGGGGGCCCTTCAGGCCAGCTAGGTCTTTGGGTCCTGGCTCCTTCGCTTTGGGAGCTGTTGCTGCAGTTGGGCATGTTGGCCGGAGAGTGCTTCTCGGGCCGCGAACTGCAACCTTGCAGGATTCTCCCAGGTTCCCGGCCCAACGAAAGCCCCCAGACCCAAATGGAGAGGGGCTGCTTTGGGCGCCCCTGGGGGCCCTTCAGGCCAGCTAGGTCTTTGGGTCCTGGCTCCTTCGGTTTGGGAGCTGTTGCTGCAGTTGGGCATGTGGGCCGGAGAGTGCTTCTCCGGCCGCGAACTGTAATCTTGCAGGTACCTCCCATGTTCCCGGCCCAACGAAAACCCCCAGACCCAAATGGAGAGGGGCTGCTTGGGGGCCCCCTGGGGGCCCTTCAGGCCAGCTAGGTCTTTGGGTCCTGGCTCCTTCGCTTTGGGAGCTGTTGCTGCAGTTGGGCATGTTGGCCGGAGAGTGCTTCTCGGGCCGCGAACTGCAACCTTGCATGAATCTCCCAGGTTCCCGGCCCAACGAAAGCCCCCAGACCCAAATGGAGAGGGGCTGCTTGGGGACCCCTTGGGGGCACTTCAGGCCAGCTAGGTCTTTGGGTCCTGGCTCCTTCGCTTTGGGAGCTGTTGCTGCAGTTGGGCATGTTGGCCGGAGAGTGCTTCTCGGGCCGCGAACTGCAACCTTGCAGGATTCTCCCAGGTTCCCGGCCCAACGAAAACCCCCAGACCCAAATTGAGAGGGGCTACTTGGGGGCCCCCTGGGGGCCCTTCAGGCCAGCTAGGTCTTTGGGTCCTGGCTCCTTCGCTTTGGGAGCTGTTGCTGCAGTTGGGCATGTTGGCCGGAGAGTGCTTCTCGGGCCGCGAACTGCAACCTTGCTGGTATCTCCCAGGTTCTCAGCCTAAAGAAAGCCCCCAGACCCAAATGGAGAGGGGCTGCTTGGGGGCCCCCTGGGGGCCCTTCAGGCCAGCTAGGTCTTTGGGTCCTGGCTCCTTCGGTTTGGGAGCTGTTGCTGCAGTTGGGCATGTTGGCCGTAGAGTGCTTCTCCGGCCGCGAACTGCAACCTTGCAGGAATCTCCCAGGTTCCCGGCCCAACGAAAGCCCCCAGACCCAAATGGAGAGGGGCTGCTTGGGGGCCCACTTCAGGCCAGCTAGGTCTTTTGGTCCTGGCTCCTTCGGTTTGGGAGCTGTTGCTGCAGTTGGGCATGTTGGCCGGAGAGTGCTTCTCGGGCCGCGAACTGCAACCTTGCAGGATTCTCCCAGGTTCCCGGCCCAACGAAAGCCCCCAGACCCAAATGGAGAGGGGCTGCTTGGGGCCCCCCTGGGGGCCCTTCAGGCCAGCTAGGTCTTTGGGTCCTGGCTCCTTCGGTTTGGGAGCTGTTGCTGCACTTGGGCATGTTGGCCGGAGAGTGCTTCTCGGGCCGCGAACTGCAACCTTGCAGGAATCTCCCAGGTTCCCGGCCCAACGAAAGCCCCCAGACCCAAATTGAGAGGGGCTGGTTGGGGGCCCTTCAGGCCAGCTAGGTCTTTGGGTCCTGGCTCCTTCGGTTTGGGAGCTGTTGCTGCAGTTGGGCATGTTGGCCGGAGAGTGCTTCTCGGGCCGCGAACTGCAACCTTGCAGGATTCTCCCAGGTTCCCGGGCCAACGAAAGCCCCCAGACCCAAATGGAGAGGGGCTGCTTGGGGCCCCCCTGGGGGCCCTTCAGGCCAGCTAGGTCTTTGGGTCCTGGCTCCTTCGCTTTGGGAGCTGTTGCTGCAGTTGGGCATGTTTTGCGGAGAGTGGTTCTTGGGCCGCGAACTGCAACCTTGCAGGAATCTCCCAGGTTCCATGCCCAACGAAAGCCCCCAGACCCAAATGGAGAGGGGCTGCTTGGGGGCCCCCTGGGGGCCCTTCAGGCCAGCTAGGTCTTTGGGTCCTGGCTCCTTCGCTTTGGGAGCTGTTGCTGCAGTTGGGCATGTTGGCCGGAGAGTGCTTCTCGGGCTGCGAACTGCAACCTTGCTGGTATCTCCCAGGTTCTCAGCCTAAAGAAAGACCCCAGACCCAAATTGAGAGGGGCTGCTTGGGGGCCCCCTGGGGGCCCTTCAGGCCAGCTAGGTCTTTGGGTCCTGGCTCCTTCGGTTTGGGAGCTGTTGCTGCAGTTGGGCATGTTGGCCGGAGAGTGCTTCTCGGGCCGCGAACTGCAACCTTGCAGGAATCTCCCAGGTTCCCGGCCCAACGAAAGCCCCCAGACCCAAATAGATAGGGGCTGCTTGGTGGCCTTCTGGGGGCCCTTCAGGCCAGCTAGGTCTTTGGGTCCTGGCTCCTTCGCTTTGGGAGCTGTTGCTGGATATTGGGCATGTTGGCCGGAGAGTGCTTCTCGGGCCGCGAACTGCAACCTTGCTGGTATCTCCCAGGTTCTCAGCCTAAAGAAAGCCCCCAGACCCAAATGGAGAGGGGCTGCTTGGGGGCCCCCTGGGGGCACTTCAGGCCAGCTAGGTCTTTGGGTCCTGGCTCCTTCGCTTTGGGAGCTGTTGCTGCAGTTGGGCATGTTGGCCGGAGAGTGCTTCTCGGGCCGCGAACTGCAATCTTGCAGGATTCTCCCAGGTTCCCGGCCCAACGAAAGCCCCCAGACCCAAATTGAGAGGGGCTGCTTGGGGCCCCCCTGGGGGCCCTTCAGGCCAGCTAGGTCTTTGGGTCCTGGCTCCTTCGGTTTGGGAGCTGTTGCTGCAGTTGGGCATGTTGGCCGGAGAGTGCTTCTCCGGCCGCGAACTGCAACCTTGCAGGAATCTCCCAGGTTCCCGGCCCAACAAAAGCCCCCAGACCCAAATGGAGAGGGGCTGCTTGGGGGCCCCCTGGGGGCCCTTCAGGCCAGCTAGGTCTTTGGGTCCTGGCTCCTTCGCTTTGGGAGCTGTTGCTGCAGTTGGGCATGTTGGCCGGAGAGTGCTTCTCGGGCCGCGAACTGCAACCTTGCAGGATTCTCCCAGGTTCCCGGCCCAACGAAAGCCCCCAGACCCAAATTGAGAGGGGCTGCTTGGGGGCCCCCTGGGGGCCCTTCAGGCCAGCTAGGTCTTTGGGTCCTGGCTCCTTCGGTTTGGGAGCTGTTGCTGCAGTTGGGCATGTTGGCCGGAGAGTGCTTCTCGGGCCGCGAACTGCAACCTTGCAGGATTCTCCCAGGTTCCATGCCCAACGAAAGCCCCCAGACCCAAATGGAGAGGGGCTGCTTTGGGCGCCCCTGGGGGCCCTTCAGGCCAGCTAGGTCTTTGGGTCCTGGCTCCTTCGGTTTGGGAGCTGTTGCTGCAGTTGGGCATGTTGGCCGGAGAGTGCTTCTCCGGCCGCGAACTGTAATCTTGCAGGTACCTCCCAGGTTCCCGGCCCAACGAAAACCCCCAGACCCAAATGGAGAGGGGCTGCTTGGGGGCCCCCTGGGGGCCCTTCAGGCCAGCTAGGTCTTTGGGTCCTGGCTCCTTCGCTTTGGGAGCTGTTGCTGCAGTTGGGCATGTTGGCCGGAGAGTGCTTCTCCGGCCGCGAACTGCAACCTTGCATGAATCTCCCAGGTTCCCGGCCCAACGAAAGCCCCCAGACCCAAATGGAGAGGGGCTGCTTGGGGACCCCCTGGGGGCACTTCAGGCCAGCTAGGTCTTTGGGTCCTGGCTCCTTCGCTTTGGGAGCTGTTGCTGCAGTTGGGCATGTTGGCCGGAGAGTGCTTCTCGGGCCGCGAACTGCAACCTTGCAGGATTCTCCCAGGTTCCCGGCCCAACGAAAACCCCCAGACCCAAATTGAGAGGGGCTACTTGGGGGCCCCCTGGGGGCCCTTCAGGCCAGCTAGGTCTTTGTGTCCTGGCTCCTTCGCTTTGGGAGCTGTTGCTGGATATTTGGCATGTTGGCCGGAGAGTGCTTCTTAGGGCCGCGAACTGCAACCTTGCTGGTATCTCCCAGGTTCTCAGCCTAAAGAAAGCCCCCAGACCCAAATGGAGAGGGGCTGCTCTGGGGCCCCCTGGGGGCCCTTCAGGCCAGCTAGGTCTTTGGGTCCTGGCTCCTTCGGTTTGGGAGCTGTTGCTGCAGTTGGGCATGTTGGCCGTAGAGTGCTTCTCCGGCCGCAAACTGCAACCTTGCAGGATTCTCCCAGGTTCCCGGCCCAACGAAAGCCCCCAGACCCAAATGGAGAGGGGCTGCTTGGGGGCCCAATTCAGGCCAGCTAGGTCTTTTGGTCCTGGCTCCTTCGGTTTGGGAGCTGTTGCTGCAGTTGGGCATGTTGGCCGGAGAGTGCTTCTCGGGCCGCGAACTGCAACCTTGCAGGATTCTCCCAGGTTCCCGGCCCAACGAAAGCCCCCAGACCCAAATGGAGAGGGGCTGCTTGGGGGCCCCCTGGGGGCCCTTCAGGCCAGCTAGGTCTTTGGGTCCTGGCTCCTTCGGTTTGGGAGCTGTTGCTGCAGTTGGGCATGTTGGCCGGAGAGTGCTTCTCGGGCCGCGAACTGCAACCTTGCAGGAATCTCCCAGGTTCCATGCCCAACGAAAGCCCCCAGACCCAAATTGAGAGGGGCTGCTTGGGGGCCCCCTGGGGGCCCTTCAGGCCAGCTAGGTCTTTGGGTCCTGGCTCTTTCGCTTTGGGAGCTGTTGCTGCAGTTGGTCATGTTGGCCGGAGAGTGCTTCTCGGGCCGCGAACTGCAACCTTGCAGGAATCTCCCAGGTTCCCGGCCCAACGAAAGCCCCCAGACCCAAATGGAGAGGGGCTGCTTGGGGGCCCCCTGGGGGCCCTTCAGGCCAGCTAGGTCTTTGGGTCCTGGCTCCTTCGCTTTGGGAGCTGTTGCTGCAGTTGGGCATGTTGGCCGGAGAGTGCTTCTCGGGCCGCGAAATGTAACCTTGCAGGTACCTCTCAGGTATAAATGCCCAACGAAAGCCCCCAGACCCAAATTGAGAGGGGCTGCTTGGTGGCCCCCTGGGGGCCCTTCAGGCCAGCTAGGTCTTTGGGTCCTGGCTCCTTCGCTTTGGGAGCTGTTGCTGCAGTTGGGCATGTTGGCCGGAGAGTGCTTCTCGGGCCGCGAACTGCAACCTTGCTGGTATCTCCCAGCTTCTCAGCCTAAAGAAAGACCCCAGACCCAAATTGAGAGGGGCTGCTTGGGGGCCCCCTGGGGGCCCTTCAGGCCAGCTAGGTCTTTGGGTCCTGGCTCCTTCGGTTTGGGAGCTGTTGCTGCAGTTGGGCATGTTGGCCGGAGAGTGCTTCTCGGGCCGCGAACTGCAACCTTGCAGGAATCTCCCAGGTTCCCGGCCCAACGAAAGCCCCCAGACCCAAATGGAGAGGGGCTGCTTGGGGGCTCTTCAGGCCAGCTAGGTCTTTGGGTCCTGGCTCCTTCGGTTTGGGAGCTGTTGCTGCAGTTGGGCATGTTGGCCGGAGAGTGCTTCTCGGGCCGCAAACTGCAACCTTGCAGGAATCTCCCAGGTTCCATGCCCAACGAAAGCCCCCAGACCCAAATGGAGAGGGGCTGCTTGGTGGCCCCCTGGGGGCCCTTCAGGCCAGCTAGGTCTTTGGGTCCTGGCTCCTTCGGTTTGGGAGCTGTTGCTGCAGTTGGGCATGTTGGCCGGAGAGTGCTTCTCGGGCCGCGAACTGCAACCTTGCAGGAATCTCCCAGGTTCCCGGCCCAACTAAAGCCCTCAGACCCAAATAGATAGGGGCTGCTTGGTGGCCTTCTGGGGGCCCTTCAGGCCAGCTAGGTCTTTGGGTCCTGGCTCCTTCGCTTTGGGAGCTGTTGCTGGATATTGGGCATGTTGGCCGGAGAGTGCTTCTCGGGCCGCGAACTGCAACCTTGCTGGTATCTCCCAGGTTCTCAGCCTAAAGAAAGCCCCCAGACCCAAATGGAGAGGGGCTGCTTGGGGGCCCCCTGGGGGCACTTCAGGCCAGCTAGGTCTTTGGGTCCTGGCTCCTTCGCTTTGGGAGCTGTTGCTGCAGTTGGGCATGTTGGCCGGAGAGTGCTTCTCGGGCCGCGAACTGCAACCTTGCAGGATTCTCCCAGGTTCCCGGCCCAACGAAAGCCCCCAGACCCAAATTGAGAGGGGCTGCTTGGGGCCCCCCTGGGGGCCCTTCAGGCCAGCTAGGTCTTTGGGTCCTGGCTCCTTCGGTTTGGGAGCTGTTGCTGCAGTTGGGCATGTTGGCCGGAGAGTGCTTCTCGGGCCGCGAACTGCAACCTTGCAGGAATCTCCCAGGTTCCCGGCCCAACAAAAGCCCCCAGACCCAAATGGAGAGGGGCTGCTTGGGGGCCCCCTGGGGGCCCTTCAGGCCAGCTAGGTCTTTGGGTCCTGGCTCCTTCGCTTTGGGAGCTGTTGCTGCAGTTGGGCATGTTGGCCGGAGAGTGCTTCTCGGGCCGCGAACTGCAACCTTGCAGGATTCTCCCAGGTTCCCGGCCCAACGAAAGCCCCCAGACCCAAATTGAGAGGGGCTGCTTGGGGGCCCCCTGGGGGCCCTTCAGGCCAGCTAGGTCTTTGGGTCCTGGCTCCTTCGGTTTGGGAGCTGTTGCTGCAGTTGAGCATGTTGGCCGGAGAGTGCTTCTCGGGCCGCGAACCTCAAACTTGCAGGATTCTCCCAGGTTCCATGCCCAACGAAAGCCCCCAGACCCAAATGGAGAGGGGCTGCTTGGGGCGCCCCTGGGGGCCCTTCAGGCCAGCTAGGTCTTTGGGTCCTGGCTCCTTCGGTTTGGGAGCTGTTGCTGCAGTTGGGCATGTTGGCCGGAGAGTGCTTCTCGGGCCGCGAACTGTAATCTTGCAGGTACCTCCCAGGTTCCCGGCCCAACGAAAACCCCCAGACCCAAATTGAGAGGGGCTGCTTGGGGGCCCCCTGGGGGCCCTTCAGGCCAGCTAGGTCTTTGGGTCCTGGCTCCTTCGGTTTGGGAGCTGTTGCTGCAGTTGGGCATGTTGGCCGGAGAGTGATTCTCGGGCCGCGAACTGCAACCTTGCAGGATTCTCCCAGGTTCCCGGCCCAACGAAAGCCCCCAGACCCAAATGGAGAGGGGCTGCTTGGGGGCCCCCTGGGGGCACTTCAGGCCAGCTAGGTCTTTGGGTCCTGGCTCCTTCGCTTTGGGAGCTGTTGCTGCAGTTGGGCATGTTGGCCGGAGAGTGCTTCTCGGGCCGCGAACTGCAACCTTGCATGAATCTCCCAGTTTCCCCCACCCAACGAAAGCCCCCAGACCCAAATGGAGAGGGGCTGCTTGGGGACCCCCTGGGGGCCCTTCAGGCCAGCTAGGTCTTTGGGTCCTGGCTCCTTTGCTTTGGGAGCTGTTGCTGCAGTTGGGCATGTTGGCCGGAGAGTGCTTCTCGGGCCGCGAACTGTAACCTTGCAGGTACCTCTCAGGTATACATGCCCAACGAAAGCCCCCAGACCCAAATTGAGAGGGGCTGCTTGGGGCCCCCCTGGGGGCCCTTCAGGCCAGCTAGGTCTTTGGGTCCTGGCTCCTTCGCTTTGGGAGCTGTTGCTGCAGTTGGGCATGTTGGCCGGAGAGTGCTTCTCCGGCCGCGAACTGCAACCTTGCAGGAATCTCCCAGGTTCCCGGCCCAACGAAAGCCCCCAGACCCAAATGGAGAGGGGCTGCTTGGGGGCCCCCTGGGGGCCCTTCAGGCCAGCTAGGTCTTTGGGTCCTGGCTCCTTCGCTTTGGGAGCTGTTGCTGCAGTTGGGCATGTTGGCCGGAGAGTGCTTCTCGGGCCGCGAACTGCAACCTTGCAGGATTCTCCCAGGTTCCCGGCCCAACGAAAGCCCCCAGACCCAAATTGAGAGGGGCTGCTTGGGGGCCCCCTGGGGGCCCTTCAGGCCAGCTAGGTCTTTGGGTCCTGGCTCCTTCGCTTTGGGAGCTGTTGCTGGATATTGGGCATGTTGGCCGGAGAGTGCTTCTCGGGCCGCGAACTGCAACCTTGCAGGATTCTCCCAGGTTCCCGGCCCAACGAAAGCCCCCAGACCCAAATGGAGAGGGGCTGCTTGGGGACCCCCTGGGGGCCCTTCAGGCCAGCTAGGTCTTTGGGTCCTGGCTCCTTCGGTTTGGGAGCTGTTGCTGCAGTTGGGCATGTTGGCCGGAGAGTACTTCTCCGGCCGCGAACTGCAACCTTGCAGGAATCTCCCAGGTTCCCGGCCCAACAAAAGCCCCCAGACCCAAATGGAGAGGGGCTGCTTGGGGGCCCCCTGGGGGCCCTTCAGGCCAGCTAGGTCTTTGGGTCCTGGCTCCTTCGCTTTGGGAGCTGTTGCTGCAGTTGGGCATGTTGGCCGGAGAGTGCTTCTCGGGCCGCGAACTGCAACCTTGCAGGATTCTCCCAGGTTCCCGGCCCAACGAAAGCCCCCAGACCCAAATTGAGAGGGGCTGCTTGGGGGCCCCCTGGGGGCCCTTCAGGCCAGCTAGGTCTTTGGGTCCTGGCTCCTTCGCTTTGGGAGCTGTTGCTGCAGTTGGGCATGTTGGCCGGAGAGTGCTTCTCGGGCCGCGAACTGCAACCTTGCAGGATTCTCCCAGGTTCCCGGCCCAACGAAAGCCCCCAGACCCAAATGGAGAGGGGCTGCTTTGGGCGCCCCTGGGGGCCCTTCAGGCCAGCTAGGTCTTTGGGTCCTGGCTCCTTCGGTTTGGGAGCTGTTGCTGCAGTTGGGCATGTTGGCCGGAGAGTGCTTCTCGGGCCGCGAACTGCAACCTTGCAGGATTCTCCCAGGTTCCCGGCCCAACGAAAGCCCCCAGACCCAAATGGAGAGGGGCTGCTTGGGGGCCCCCTGGGGGCACTTCAGGCCAGCTAGGTCTTTGGGTCCTGGCTCCTTCGCTTTGGGAGCTGTTGCTGCAGTTGGGCATGTTGGCCGGAGAGTGCTTCTCGGGCCGCGAACTGCAACCTTGCATGAATCTCCCAGTTTCCCCCACCCAACGAAAGCCCCCAGACCCAAATGGAGAGGGGCTGCTTGGGGACCCCCTGGGGGCCCTTCAGGCCAGCTAGGTCTTTGGGTCCTGGCTCCTTTGCTTTGGGAGCTGTTGCTGCAGTTGGGCATGTTGGCCGGAGAGTGCTTCTCGGGCCGCGAACTGTAACCTTGCAGGTACCTCTCAGGTATACATGCCCAACGAAAGCCCCCAGACCCAAATTGAGAGGGGCTGCTTGGGGCCCCCCTGGGGGCCCTTCAGGCCAGCTAGGTCTTTGGGTCCTGGCTCCTTCGCTTTGGGAGCTGTTGCTGCAGTTGGGCATGTTGGCCGGAGAGTGCTTCTCCGGCCGCGAACTGCAACCTTGCAGGAATCTCCCAGGTTCCCGGCCCAACGAAAGCCCCCAGACCCAAATGGAGAGGGGCTGCTTGGGGGCCCCCTGGGGGCCCTTCAGGCCAGCTAGGTCTTTGGGTCCTGGCTCCTTCGCTTTGGGAGCTGTTGCTGCAGTTGGGCATGTTGGCCGGAGAGTGCTTCTCGGGCCGCGAACTGCAACCTTGCAGGATTCTCCCAGGTTCCCGGCCCAACGAAAGCCCCCAGACCCAAATTGAGAGGGGCTGCTTGGGGGCCCCCTGGGGGCCCTTCAGGCCAGCTAGGTCTTTGGGTCCTGGCTCCTTCGCTTTGGGAGCTGTTGCTGGATATTGGGCATGTTGGCCGGAGAGTGCTTCTCGGGCCGCGAACTGCAACCTTGCAGGATTCTCCCAGGTTCCCGGCCCAACGAAAGCCCCCAGACCCAAATGGAGAGGGGCTGCTTGGAGCCCCCCTGGGGGCCCTTCAGGCCAGCTAGGTCTTTGGGTCCTGGCTCCTTCGGTTTGGGAGCTGTTGCTGCAGTTGGGCATGTTGGCCGGAGAGTGCTTCTCCGGCCGCGAACTGCAACCTTGCAGGAATCTCCCAGGTTCCCGGCCCAACAAAAGCCCCCAGACCCAAATGGAGAGGGGCTGCTTGGGGGCCCCCTGGGGGCCCTTCAGGCCAGCTAGGTCTTTGGGTCCTGGCTCCTTCGCTTTGGGAGCTGTTGCTGCAGTTGGGCATGTTGGCCGGAGAGTGCTTCTCGGGCCGCGAACTGCAACCTTGCAGGATTCTCCCAGGTTCCCGGCCCAACGAAAGCCCCCAGACCCAAATTGAGAGGGGCTGCTTGGGGGCCCCCTGGGGGCCCTTCAGGCCAGCTAGGTCTTTGGGTCCTGGCTCCTTCGCTTTGGGAGCTGTTGCTGCAGTTGGGCATGTTGGCCGGAGAGTGCTTCTCGGGCCGCGAACTGCAACCTTGCAGGATTCTCCCAGGTTCCCGGCCCAACGAAAGCCCCCAGACCCAAATGGAGAGGGGCTGCTTTGGGCGCCCCTGGGGGCCCTTCAGGCCAGCTAGGTCTTTGGGTCCTGGCTCCTTCGGTTTGGGAGCTGTTGCTGCAGTTGGGCATGTTGGCCGGAGAGTGCTTCTCGGGCCGCGAACTGTAATATTGCAGGTACCTCCCAGGTTCCCGGCCCAACGAAAACCCCCAGACCCAAATGGAGAGGGGCTGCTTGGGGGCCCCCTGGGGGCCCTTCAGGCCAGCTAGGTCTTTGGGTCCTGGCTCCTTCGGTTTGGGAGCTGTTGCTGCAGTTGAGCATGTTGGCCGGAGAGTGCTTCTCGGGCCGCGAACTGCAACCTTGCAGGATTCTCCCAGGTTCCATGCCCAACGAAAGCCCCCAGACCCAAATGGAGAGGGGCTGCTTGGGGCGCCCCTGGGGGCCCTTCAGGCCAGCTAGGTCTTTGGGTCCTGGCTCCTTCGCTTTGGGAGCTGTTGCTGCAGTTGGGCATGTTGGCCGGAGAGTGCTTCTCCGGCCGCGAACTGTAATCTTGCAGGTACCTCCCAGGTTCCCGGCCCAACGAAAACCCCCAGACCCAAATGGAGAGGGGCTGCTTGGGGGCCCCCTGGGGGCCCTTCAGGCCAGCTAGGTCTTTGGGTCCTGGCTCCTTCGCTTTGGGAGCTGTTGCTGCAGTTGGGCATGTTGGCCGGAGAGTGCTTCTCCGGCCGCGAACTGCAACCTTGCATGAATCTCCCAGGTTCCCGGCCCAACGAAAGCCCCCAGACCCAAATGGAGAGGGGCTGCTTGGGGACCCCCTGGGGGCACTTCAGGCCAGCTAGGTCTTTGGGTCCTGGCTCCTTCGCTTTGGGAGCTGTTGCTGCAGTTGGGCATGTTGGCCGGAGAGTGCTTCTCGGTCCGCGAACTGCAACCTTGCAGGATTCTCCCAGGTTCCCGGCCCAACGAAAACCCCCAGACCCAAATTGAGAGGGGCTACTTGGGGGCCCCCTGGGGGCCCTTCAGGCCAGCTAGGTCTTTGTGTCCTGGCTCCTTCGCTTTGGGAGCTGTTGCTGCAGTTGAGCATGTTGGACGGAGAGTGCTTCTCGGGCCGCGAACTGTAACCTTGCAGGTACCTCTCAGGTATAAATGCCCAACGAAAGCCCCCAGACCCAAATTGAGAGGGGCTGCTTGGTGGCCCCCTGAGGGCCCTTCAGGCCAGCTAGGTCTTTGGGTCCTGGCTCCTTCGCTTTGGGAGCTGTTGCTGCAGTTGGGCATGTTGGCCGGAGAGTGCTTCTCGGGCCGCGAACTGCAACCTTGCTGGTATCTCCCAGGTTCTCAGCCTAAAGAAAGACCCCAGACCCAAATTGAGAGGGGCTGCTTGGGGGCCCCCTGGGGGCCCTTCAGGCCAGCTAGGTCTTTGGGTCCTGGCTCCTTCGGTTTGGGAGCTGTTGCTGCAGTTGGGCATGTTGGCCGGAGAGTGCTTCTCGGGCCGCGAACTGCAACCTTGCAGGAATCTCCCAGGTTCCCGGCCCAACGAAAGCCCCCAGACCCAAATGGAGAGGGGCTGCTTGGGGGCCCTTCAGGCCAGCTAGGTCTTTGGGTCCTGGCTCCTTCGGTTTGGGAGCTGTTGCTGCAGTTGGGCATGTTGGCCGGAGAGTGCTTCTCGGGCCGCGAACTGCAACCTTGCAGGAATCTCCCAGGTTCCATGCCCAACGAAAGCCCCCAGACCGAAATGGAGAGGGGCTGCTTGGGGGTCCCCTGGGGGCCCTTCAGGCCAGCTAGGTCTTTGGGTCCTGGCTCCTTCGCTTTGGGAGCTGTTGCTGCAGTTGGGCATGTTGGCCGGAGAGTGCTTCTCGGGCCGCGAACTGCAACCTTGCTGGTATCTCCCAGGTTCTCAGCCTAAAGAAAGACCCCAGACCCAAATTGAGAGGGGCTGCTTGGGGGCCCCCTGGGGGCCCTTCAGGCCAGCTAGGTCTTTGGGTCCTGGCTCCTTCGGTTTGGGAGCTGTTGCTGCAGTTGGGCATGTTGGCCGGAGAGTGCTTCTCGGGCCGCGAACTGCAACCTTGCAGGATTCTCCCAGGTTCCCGGCCCAACGAAAGCCCCCAGACCCAAATGGAGAGGGGCTGCTTGGGGCCCCCCTGGGGGCCCTTCAGGCCAGCTAGGTCTTTGGGTCCTGGCTCCTTCGGTTTGGGAGCTGTTGCTGCAGTTGGGCATGTTGGCCGGAGAGTGCTTCTCGGGCCGCGAACTGCAACCTTGCAGGAATCTCCCAGGTTCCCGGCCCAACGAAAGCCCCCAGACCCAAATTGAGAGGGGCTGCTTGGGGGCCCCCTGGGGGCCCTTCAGGCCAGTTAGGTCTTTCGGTCCTGGCTCCTTCGCTTTGGGAGCTGTTGCTGCAGTTGAGCATGTTGGCCGGAGAGTGCTTCTCGGGCCGCGAACTGTAACCTTGCAGGTACCTCTCAGGTATCCATGCCCAACGAAAGCCCCCAGACCCAAATTGAGAGGGGCTGCTTGGTGGCCCCCTGGGGGCCCTTCAGGCCAGCTAGGTCTTTGGGTCCTGGCTCCTTCGCTTTGGGAGCTGTTGCTGCAGTTGGGCATGTTGGCCGGAGAGTGCTTCTCGGGCCGCGAACTGCAACCTTGCAGGAATCTCCCAGGTTCCCGGCCCAACTAAAGCCCCCAGACCCAAATAGATAGGGGCTGCTTGGTGGCCTTCTGGGGGCCCTTCAGGCCAGCTAGGTCTTTGGGTCCTGGCTCCTTCGCTTTGGGAGCTGTTGCTGGATATTGGGCATGTTGGCCGGAGAGTGCTTCTCGGGCCGCGAACTGCAACCTTGCTGGTATCTCCCAGGTTCTCAGCCTAAAGAAAGCCCCCAGACCCAAATGGAGAGGGGCTGCTTGGGGGCCCCCTGGGGGCACTTCAGGCCAGCTAGGTCTTTGGGTCCTGGCTCCTTCGCTTTGGGAGCTGTTGCTGCAGTTGGGCATGTTGGCCGGAGAGTGCTTCTCGGGCCGCGAACTGCAACCTTGCAGGATTCTCCCAGGTTCCCGGCCCAAAGAAAGCCCCCAGACCCAAATTGAGAGGGGCTGCTTGGGGCCCCCCTGGGGGCCCTTCAGGCCAGCTAGGTCTTTGGGTCCTGGCTCCTTCGGTTTGGGAGCTGTTGCTGCAGTTGGGCATGTTGGCCGGAGAGTGCTTCTCGGGCCGCAAACTGCAACCTTGCAGGAATCTCCCAGGTTCCCGGCCCAACAAAAGCCCCCAGACCCAAATGGAGAGGGGCTGCTTGGGGGCCCCCTGGGGGCCCTTCAGGCCAGCTAGGTCTTTGTGTCCTGGCTCCTTCGGTTTGGGAGCTGTTGCTGCAGTTGGGCATGTTGGCCGGAGAGTGCTTCTCGGGCCGCGAACTGCAACCTTGCAGGATTCTCCCAGGTTCCCGGCCCAACGAAAGCCCCCAGACCCAAATTGAGAGGGGCTGCTTGGGGGCCTTCTGGGGGCCCTTCAGGCCAGCTAGGTCTTTGGGTCCTGGCTCCTTCGGTTTGGGAGCTGTTGCTGCAGTTGAGCATGTTGGCCGGAGAGTGCTTCTCGGGCCGCGAACCTCAAACTTGCAGGATTCTCCCAGGTTCCATGCCCAACGAAAGCCCCCAGACCCAAATGGAGAGGGGCTGCTTGGGGCGCCCCTGGGGGCCCTTCAGGCCAGCTAGGTCTTTGGGTCCTGGCTCCTTCGGTTTGGGAGCTGTTGCTGCAGTTGGGCATGTTGGCCGTAGAGTGCTTCTCCGGCCGCGAACTGCAACCTTGCAGGATTCTCCCAGGTTCCCGGCCCAACGAAAGCCCCCAGACCCAAATGGAGAGGGGCTGCTTGGGGGCCCACTTCAGGCCAGCTAGGTCTTTTGGTCCTGGCTCCTTCGGTTTGGGAGCTGTTGCTGCAGTTGGGCATGTTGGCCGGAGAGTGCTTCTCGGGCCGCGAACTGCAACCTTGCAGGAATCTCCCAGGTTCCCGGCCCAACGAAAGCCCCCAGACCCAAATGGAGAGGGGCTGCTTGGGGGCCCCCTGGGGGCCCTTCAGGCCAGCTAGGTCTTTGGGTCCTGGCTCCTTCGCTTTGGGAGCTGTTGCTGCAGTTGGGCATGTTGGCCGGAGAGTGCTTCTCGGGCCGCGAACTGCAACCTTGCAGGAATCTCCCAGGTTCCCGGCCCAACGAAAGCCCCCAGACCCAAATGGAGAGGGGCTGCTTGGGGGCCCCCTGGGGGCCCTTCAGGCCAGCTAGGTCTTTGGGTCCTGGTTCCTTCGCTTTGGGAGCTGTTGCTGCAGTTGAGCATGTTGGCCGGAGAGTGCTTCTCGGGCCGCGAACTGTAACCTTGCAGGTACCTCTCAGGTATAAATGCCCAACGAAAGCCCCCAGACCCAAATTGAGAGGGGCTGCTTGGTGGCCCCCTGGGGGCCCTTCAGGCCAGCTAGGTCTTTGGGTCCTGGCTCCTTCGCTTTGGGAGCTGTTGCTGCAGTTGGGCATGTTGGCCGGAGAGTGCTTCTCGGGCCGCGAACTGCAACCTTGCTGGTATCTCCCAGGTTCTCAGCCTAAAGAAAGACCCCAGACCCAAATTGAGAGGGGCTGCTTGGGGGCCCCCTGGGGGCCCTTCAGGCCAGCTAGGTCTTTGGGTCCTGGCTCCTTCGGTTTGGGAGCTGTTGCTGCAGTTGGGCATGTTGGCTGGAGAGTGCTTCTCGGGCCGCGAACTGCAACCTTGCAGGAATCTCCCAGGTTCCCGGCCCAACGAAAGCCCCCAGACCCAAATGGAGAGGGGCTGCTTGGGGGCCCTTCAGGCCAGCTAGGTCTTTGGGTCCTGGCTCCTTCGGTTTGGGAGCTGTTGCTGCAGTTGGGCATGTTGGCCGGAGAGTGCTTCTCGGGCCGCGAACTGCAACCTTGCAGGAATCTCCCAGGTTCCATGCCCAACGAAAGCCCCCAGACCCAAATGGAGAGGGGCTGCTTGGGGGCCCCCTGGGGGCACTTCAGGCCAGCTAGGTCTTTGGGTCCTGGCTCCTTCGGTTTGGGAGCTGTTGCTGCAGTTGGGCATGTTGGCCGGAGAGTGCTTCTCGGGCCGCGAACTGCAACCTTGCTGGTATCTCCCAGGTTCTCAGCCTAAAGAAAGACCCCAGACCCAAATTGAGAGGGGCTGCTTGGGGGCCCCCTGGGGGCCCTTCAGGCCAGCTAGGTCTTTGGGTCCTGGCTCCTTCGGTTTGGGAGCTGTTGCTGCAGTTGGGCATGTTGGCCGGAGAGTGCTTCTCGGGCCGCGAACTGCAACCTTGCAGGATTCTCCCAGGTTCCCGGCCCAACGAAAGCCCCCAGACCCAAATGGAGAGGGGCTGCTTGGGGCCCCCCTGGGGGCCCTTCAGGCCAGCTAGGTCTTTGGGTCCTGGCTCCTTCGCTTTGGGAGCTGTTGCTGCAGTTGGGCATGTTGGCCGGAGAGTGCTTCTCCGGCCGCGAACTGCAACCTTGCAGGAATCTCCCAGGTTCCCGGCCCAACAAAAGCCCCCAGACCCAAATGGAGAGGGGCTGCTTGGGGGCCCCCTGGGGGCCCTTCAGGCCAGCTAGGTCTTTGGGTCCTGGCTCCTTCGCTTTGGGAGCTGTTGCTGCAGTTGGGCATGTTGGCCGGAGAGTGCTTCTCGGGCCGCGAACTGCAACCTTGCAGGATTCTCCCAGGTTCCCGGCCCAACGAAAGCCCCCAGACCCAAATTGAGAGGGGCTGCTTGGGGCCCCCCTGGGGGCCCTTCAGGCCAGCTAGGTCTTTGGGTCCTGGCTCCTTCGGTTTGGGAGCTGTTGCTGGATATTGGGCATGTTGGCCGGAGAGTGCTTCTCGGGCCGCGAACTGCAACCTTGCTGGTATCTCCCAGGTTCTCAGCCTAAAGAAAGCCCCCAGACCCAAATGGAGAGGGGCTGCTTGGGGGCCCCCTGGGGGCCCTTCAGGCCAGCTAGGTCTTTGGGTCCTGGCTCCTTCGCTTTGGGAGCTGTTGCTGCAGTTGGGCATGTTGGCCGGAGAGTGCTTCTCGGGCCGCGAACTGCAACCTTGCAGGATTCTCCCAGGTTCCCGGCCCAACGAAAGCCCCCAGACCCAAATTGAGAGGGGCTGCTTGGGGCCCCCCTGGGGGCCCTTCAGGCCAGCTAGGTCTTTGGGTCCTGGCTCCTTCGGTTTGGGAGCTGTTGCTGCAGTTGAGCATGTTGGCCGGAGAGTGCTTCTCGGGCCGCGAACTGCAACCTTGCAGGATTCTCCCAGGTTCCATGCCCAACGAAAGCCCCCAGACCCAAATGGAGAGGGGCTGCTTTGGGCGCCCCTGGGGGCCCTTCAGGCCAGCTAGGTCTTTGGGTCCTGGCTCCTTCGGTTTGGGAGCTGTTGCTGCAGTTGGGCATGTTGGCCGGAGAGTGCTTCTCCGGCCGCGAACTGTAATCTTGCAGGTACCTCCCAGGTTCCCGGCCCAACGAAAACCCCCAGACCCAAATGGAGAGGGGCTGCTTGGGGGCCCCCTGGGGGCCCTTCAGGCCAGCTAGGTCTTTGGGTCCTGGCTCCTTCGCTTTGGGAGCTTTTGCTGCAGTTGGGCATGTTGGCCGGAGAGTGCTTCTCGGGCCGCGAACTGCAACCTTGCAGGATTCTCCCAGGTTCCCGGCCCAACGAAAACCTCCAGACCCAAATTGAGAGGGGCTACTTGGGGGCCCCCTGGGGGCCCTTCAGGCCAGCTAGGTCTTTGTGTCCTGGCTCCTTCACTTTGGGAGCTGTTGCTGGATATTTGGCATGTTGGCCGGAGAGTGCTTCTCGGGCCGCGAACTGCAACCTTGCTGGTATCTCCCAGGTTCTCAGCCTAAAGAAAGCCCCCAGACCCAAATGGAGAGGGGCTGCTTGGGGGCCCCCTGGGGGCCTTTCAGGCCTGCTAGGTCTTTGGGTCCTGGCTCCTTCGGTTTGGGAGCTGTTGCTGCAGTTGGGCATGTTGGCCGTAGAGTGCTTCTCCGGCCGCGAACTGCAACATTGCAGGAATCTCCCAGGTTCCCGGCCCAACGAAAGCCCCCAGACCCAAATGGAGAGGGGCTGCTTGGGGGCCCACTTCAGGCCAGCTAGGTCTTTTGGTCCTGGCTCCTTCGGTTTGGGAGCTGTTGCTGCAGTTGGGCATGTTGGCCGGAGAGTGCTTCTCGGGCCGCGAACTGCAACCTTGCAGGATTCTCCCAGGTTCCCGGCCCAACGAAAGCCCCCAGACCC
Source organism: Gallinula chloropus (assembly GCF_964237585.1). Classification (NCBI taxonomy): domain Eukaryota; kingdom Metazoa; phylum Chordata; class Aves; order Gruiformes; family Rallidae; genus Gallinula; species Gallinula chloropus. Next base: position 251,264 of record NW_028168104.1, on the reverse strand, counting down.
AAATGGAGAGGGGCTGCTTGGGGCCCCCCTGGGGGCCCTTCAGGCCAGCTAGGTCTTTGGGTCCTGGCTCCTTCGGTTTGGGAGCTGTTGCTGCAGTTGAGCATGTTGGCCGGAGAGTGCTTCTCGGGCCGCGAACTGTAACCTTGCAGGTACCTCTCAGGTATCAATGCCCAACGAAAGCCCCCAGACCCAAATTGAGAGGGGCTGCTTGGTGGCCCCCTGGGGGCCCTTCAGGCCAGCTAGGTCTTTGGGTCCTGGCTCCTTCGGTTTGGGAGCTGTTGCTGCAGTTGGGCATGTTGGCCGGAGAGTGCTTCTCGGGCCGCGAACTGCAACCTTGCTGGTATCTCCCAGCTTCTCAGCCTAAAGAAAGACCCCAGACCCAAATTGAGAGGGGCTGCTTGGGGGCCCCCTGGGGGCCCTTCAGGCCAGCTAGGTCTTTGGGTCCTGGCTCCTTCGGTTTGGGAGCTGTTGCTGCAGTTGGGCATGTTGGCCGGAGAGTGCTTCTCGGGCCGCGAACTGCAACCTTGCAGGAATCTCCCAGGTTCCCGGCCCAACGAAAGCCCCCAGACCCAAATTGAGAGGGGCTGCTTGGGGGCCCTTCAGGCCAGCTAGGTCTTTGGGTCCTGGCTCCTTCAGTTTGGGAGCTGTTGCTGCAGTTGGGCATGTTGGCCGGAGAGTGCTTCTCGGGCCGCGAACTGCAACCTTGCAGGAATCTCCCAGGTTCCCCGCCCAACGAAAGCCCCCAGACCCAAATGGAGAGGGGCTGCTTGGGGACCCCCTGGGGGCCCTTCAGGCCAGCTAGGTCTTTGGGTCCTGGCTCCTTCGCTTTGGGAGCTGTTGCTGCAGTTGGGCATGTTGGCCGGAGAGTGCTTCTCGGGCCGCGAACTGCAACCTTGCAGGAATCTCCCAGGTTCCCCGCCCAACGAAAGCCCCCAGACCCAAATAGAGAGGAGCTCCTTGGGGGCCCCCTGGGGGCCCTTAAGGCCAGCTAGGTCTTTGGGTCCTGGCTCCTTCGCTTTGGGAGCTGTTGCTGCAGTTGGGCATGTTGGCCGGAGAGTGCTTCTCGGGCCGCGAACTGCAACCTTGCAGGATTCTCCCAGGTTCCATGCCCAACGAAAGCCCCCAGACCCAAATTGAGAGGGGCTGCTTGGGGGCCCCCTGGGGGCCCTTCAGGCCAGCTAGGTCTTTGGGTCCTGGCTCCTTCGGTTTGGGAGCTGTTGCTGCAGTTGGGCATGTTGGCCGGAGAGTGCTTCTCGGGCCGCGAACTGCAACCTTGCAGGATTCTCCCAGGTTCCCGGCCCAACGAAAGCCCCCAGACCCAAATGGAGAGGGGCTGCTTGGGGCCCCCCTGGGGGCCCTTCAGGCCAGCTAGGTCTTTGGGTCCTGGCTCCTTCGGTTTGGGAGCTGTTGCTGCAGTTGGGCATGTTGGCCGGAGAGTGCTTCTCGGGCCGCGAACTGCAACCTTGCAGGAATCTCCCAGGTTCCCGGCCCAACGAAAGCCCCCAGACCCAAATTGAGAGGGGCTGCTTGGGGGCCCCCTGGGGGCCCTTCAGGCCAGTTAGGTCTTTGGGTCCTGGCTCGTTCGCTTTGGGAGCTGTTGCTGCAGTTGAGCATGTTGGCCGGAGAGTGCTTCTCGGGCCGCGAACTGTAACTTGCAGTTACCTCTCAGGTATCCATGCCCAACGAAAGCCCCCAGACCCAAATTGAGAGGGGCTGCTTGGTGGCCCCCTGGGGGCCCTTCAGGCCAGCTAGGTCTTTGGGTCCTGGCTCCTTCGCTTTGGGAGCTGTTGCTGCAGTTGGGCATGTTGGCCGGAGAGTGCTTCTCGGGCCGCGACCTGCAACCTTGAAGGAATCTCCCAGGTTCCCGGCCCAACTAAAGCCCCCAGACCCAAATAGATAGGGGCTGCTTGGTGGCCTTCTGGGGGCCCTTCAGGCCAGCTAGGTCTTTGGGTCCTGGCTCCTTCGCTTTGGGAGCTGTTGCTGGATATTGGGCATGTTGGCCGGAGAGTGCTTCTCGGGCCGCGAACTGCAACCTTGCTGGTATTTCCCAGGTTCTCAGCCTAAAGAAAGCCCCCAGACCCAAATTGAGAGTGGCTGCTTGGGGGCCCCCTGGGGGCACTTCATGCCAGCTAGGTCTTTGGGTCCTGGCTCCTTCGCTTTGGGAGCTGTTGCTGCAGTTGGGCATGTTGGCCGGAGAGTGCTTCTCGGGCCGCGAACTGCAACCTTGCAGGAATCTCCCAGGTTCCCGGCCCAACGAAAGCCCCCAGACCCAAATTGAGAGGGGCTGCTTGGGGGCCCTTCAGGCCAGCTAGGTCTTTGGGTCCTGGCTCCTTGGGTTTGGGAGCTGTTGCTGCAGTTGGGCATGTTGGCCGGAGAGTGCTTCTCGGGCCGCGAACTGCAACCTTGCATGAATCTCCCAGGTTCCCGGCCCAACGAAAGCCCCCAGACCCAAATGGAGAGGGGCTGCTTGGGGACCCCCTGGGGGCCCTTCAGGCCAGCTAGGTCTTTGGGTCCTGGCTCCTTCGGTTTGGGAGCTGTTGCTGCAGTTGGGCATGTTTTGCGGAGAGTGGTTCTTGGGCCGCGAACTGCAACCTTGCAGGAATCTCCCAGGTTACATGCCCAACGAAAGCCCCCAGACCCAAATTGAGAGGGGCTGCTTGGGGCCCCCCTGGGGGCCCTTCAGGCCAGCTAGGTCTTTGGGTCCTGGCTCCTTCGGTTTGGGAGCTGTTGCTGCAGTTGGGCATGTTGGCCGGAGAGTGCTTCTCGGGCCGCGAACTGCAACCTTGCATGAATCTCCCATGTTCCCCGCCCAACGAAAGCCCCCAGACCCAAATGGAGAGGGGCTGCTTGGGGACCCCCTGGGGGCCCTTCAGGCCAGCTAGGTCTTTGGGTCCTGGCTCCTTCGCTTTGGGAGCTGTTGCTGCAGTTGGGCATGTTGGCCGGAGAGTGCTTCTCGGGCCGCGAACTGTAACTTGCAGGTACCTCTCAGGTATACATGCCCAACGAAAGCCCCCAGACCCAAATGGAGAGGGGCTGCTTGGGGGCCCCCTGGGGGCCCTTCAGGCCAGCTAGGTCTTTGGGTCCTGGCTCCTTCGCTTTGGGAGCTGTTGCTGGATATTGGGCATGTTGGCCGGAGAGTGCTTCTCGGGCCGCGAACTGCAACCTTGCTGGTATCACCCAGGTTCTCAGCCTAAAGAAAGCCCCCAGACCCAAATGGAGAGGGGCTGCTCTGGGGCCCCCTGGGGGCCCTTCAGGCCAGCTAGGTCTTTGGGTCCTGGCTCCTTCGCTTTGGGAGCTGTTGCTGCAGTTGGGCATGTTGGCCGGAGAGTGCTTCTCGGGCCGCGAACTGCAACCTTGCAGGATTCTCCCAGGTTCCCGGCCCAACGAAAGCTCCCAGACCCAAATTGAGAGGGGCTGTTTGGGGGCCCCCTGGGGCCCCTTCAGGCCAGCTAGGTCTTTGGGTCCTGGCTCCTTCTGTTTGGGAGCTGTTGCTGCAGTTGGGCATGTTGGCCGGAGAGTGCTTCTCGGGCCGCGAACTGCAACCTTGCAGGATTCTCCCAGGTTCCAGGCCCAACAAAAGCCCCCAGACCCAAATGGAGAGGGGCTGCTTGGGGCCCCCCTGGGGGCCCTTCAGGCCAGCTAGGTCTTTGGGTCCTGGCTCCTTCGGTTTGGGAGCTGTTGCTGCAGTTGGGCATGTTGGCCGGAGAGTGCTTCTCGGGCCGCGAACTGTAACCTTGCAGGAACCTCTCAGGTATACATGCCCAACGAAAGCCCCCAGACCCAAATGGAGAGGAGCTCCTTGGGGGCCCCCTGGGGGCCCTTCAGGCCAGCTAGGTCTTTGGGTCCTGGCTCCTTCGGTTTGGGAGCTGTTGCTGCAGTTGGGCATGTTGGCCGGAGAGTGCTTCTCGGGCCGCGAACTGCAACCTTGCAGGATTCTCCCAGGTTCCCGGCCCAACGAAAGCCCCCAGACCCAAATTGAGAGGGGCTGCTTGGGGGCCCCCTGGGGGCCCTTCAGGCCAGCTAGGTCTTTGGGTCCTGGCTCCTTCGGTTTGGGAGCTGTTGCTGCAGTTGAGCATGTTGGCCGGAGAGTGCTTCTCGGGCCGCGAACTGCAACCTTGCAGGATTCTCCCAGGTTCCATGCCCAACGAAAGCCCCCAGACCCAAATGGAGAGGGGCTGCTTGGGGCGCCCCTGGGGGCCCTTCAGGCCAGCTAGGTCTTTGGGTCCTGGCTCCTTCGCTTTGGGAGCTGTTGCTGCAGTTGGGCATGTTGGCCGGAGAGTGCTTCTCCGGCCGCGAACTGTAATCTTGCAGGTACCTTCCAGGTTCCCGGCCCAACGAAAACCCCCAGACCCAAATGGAGAGGGGCTGCTTGGGGGCCCCCTGGGGGCCCTTCAGGCCAGCTAGGTCTTTGGGTCCTGGCTCCTTCGGTTTGGGAGCTGTTGCTGCAGTTGGGCATGTTGGCCGGAGAGTGCTTCTCCGGCCGCGAACTGCAACCTTGCATGAATCTCCCAGGTTCCCGGCCCAACGAAAGCCCCCAGACCCAAATGGAGAGGGGCTGCTTGGGGACCCCCTGGGGGCACTTCAGGCCAGCTAGGTCTTTGGGTCCTGGCTCCTTCGCTTTGGGAGCTGTTGCTGCAGTTGGGCATGTTGGCCGGAGAGTGCTTCTCGGGCCGCGAACTGCAACCTTGCAGGAATCTCCCAGGTTCCCGGCCCAACGAAAACCTCCAGACCCAAATTGAGAGGGGCTACTTGGGGGCCCCCTGGGGGCCCTTCAGGCCAGCTAGGTCTTTGTGTCCTGGCTCCTTCGCTTTGGGAGCTGTTGCTGGATATTTGGCATGTTGGCCGGAGAGTGCTTCTCGGGCCGCGAACTGCAACCTTGCTGGTATCTCCCAGGTTCTCAGCCTAAAGAAAGCCCCCAGACCCAAATGGAGAGGGGCTGCTTGGGGGCCCCCTGGGGGCCCTTCAGGCCAGCTAGGTCTTTGGGTCCTGGCTCCTTCGGTTTGGGAGCTGTTGCTGCAGTTGGGCATGTTGGCCGGAGAGTGCTTCTCCGGCCGCGAACTGCAACCTTGCAGGAATCTCCAAGGTTCCCGGCCCAACGAAAGCCCCCAGACCCAAATGGAGAGGGGCTGCTTGGGGGCCCACTTCAGGCCAGCTATGTCTTTTGGTCCTGGCTCCTTCGCTTTGGGAGCTGTTGCTGCAGTTGGGCATGTTGGCCGGAGAGTGCTTCTCGGGCCGCGAACTGCAACCTTGCAGGATTCTCCCAGGTTCCCGGCCCAACAAAAGCCCCCAGACCCAAATGGAGAGGGGCTGCTTGGGGGCCCCCTGGGGGCCCTTCAGGCCAGCTAGGTCTTTGGGTCCTGGCTCCTTCGCTTTGGGAGCTGTTGCTGCAGTTGGGCATGTTGGCCGGAGAGTGCTTCTCCGGCCGCGAACTGCAACCTTGCAGGAATCTCCCAGGTTCCATGCCCAACGAAAGCCCCCAGACCCAAATTGAGAGGGGCTGCTTGGGGGCCCCCTGGGGGCCCTTCAGGCCAGCTAGGTCTTTGGGTCCTGGCTCCTTCGCTTTGGGAGCTGTTGCTGCAGTTGGGCATGTTGGCCGGAGAGTGCTTCTCGGGCCGCGAACTGCAACCTTGCAGGTACCTCCCAGGTTCCCGGCCCAACGAAAGCCCCCAGACCCAAATTGAGAGGGGCTGCTTGGGGGCCCCCTGGGGGCCCTTCAGGCCAGCTAGGTCTTTGGGTCCTGGCTCCTTCGGTTTGGGAGCTGTTGCTGCAGTTGGGCATGTTGGCCGGAGAGTGCTTCTCGGGCCGCGAACTGCAACCTTGCAGGATTCTCCCAGGTTCCCGGCCCAACGAAAGCCCCCAGACCCAAATGGAGAGGGGCTGCTTGGGGGCCCCCTGGGGGCCCTTCAGGCCAGCTAGGTCTTTGGGTCCTGGCTCCTTCGCTTTGGGAGCTGTTGCTGCAGTTGGGCATGTTGGCCGGAGAGTGCTTCTCGGGCCGCGAACTGCAACCTTGCAGGATTCTCCCAGGTTCCCGGCCCAACGAAAGCCCCCAGACCCAAATTGAGAGGGGCTGCTTGGGGCCCCCCTGGGGGCCCTTCAGGCCAGCTAGGTCTTTGGGTCCTGGCTCCTTCGCTTTGGGAGCTGTTGCTGCAGTTGAGCATGTTGGCCGGAGAGTGCTTCTCGGGCCTCGAACTGCAACCTTGCAGGAATCTCCCAGTTTCCCGCCCCAACAAAAGCCCCCAGACCCAAATGGAGAGGGGCTGCTTGGGGGCCCCCTGGGGGCCCTTCAGGCCAGCTAGGTCTTTGGGTCCTGGCTCCTTCGGTTTGGGAGCTGTTGCTGCAGTTGGGCATGTTGGCCGGAGAGTGCTTCTCCGGCCGCGAACTGCAACCTTGCAGGTACCTCCCAGGTTCCCGGCCCAACGAAAGCCCCCAGACCCAAATTGAGAGGGGCTGCTTGGGGGCCCCCTGGGGGCCCTTCAGGCCAGCTAGGTCTTTGTGTCCTGGCTCATTCGGTTTGGGAGCTGTTGCTGCAGTTGGGCATGTTGGCCGGAGAGTGCTTCTCGGGACTCGAACTGCAACCTTGCAGGAATCTCCCAGGTTCCCGCCCCAACAAAAGCCCCCAGACCCAAATGGAGAGGGGCTGATTGGGGGCCCCCTGGGGGCCCTTCAGGCCAGCTAGGTCTTTGGGTCCTGGCTCCTTCGGTTTGGGAGCTGTTGCTGCAGTTGGGCATGTTGGCCGGAGAGTGCTTCTCGGGCCGCGAACTGCAACCTTGCAGGTACCTCCCAGGTTCCCGGCCCAACGAAAGCCCCCAGACCCAAATTGAGAGGTGCTGCTTGGGGGCCCCCTGGGGGCCCTTCAGGCCAGCTAGGTCTTTGGGTCCTGGCTCCTTCGGTTTGGGAGCTGTTGCTGCAGTTGGGCATGTTGGCCGGAGAGTGCTTCTCGGGCCGCGAACTGCAACCTTGCAGGATTCTCCCAGGTTCCCGGCCCAACGAAAGCCCCCAGACCCAAATGGAGAGGGGCTGCTTGGGGCCCCCCTGGGGGCCCTTCAGGCCAGCTAGGTCTTTGGGTCCTGGCTCCTTCGCTTTGGGAGCTGTTGCTGCAGTTGGGCATGTTGGCCGGAGAGTGCTTCTCGGGCCGCGAACTGCAACCTTGCAGGTACCTCCCAGGTTCCCGGCCCAACGAAAACCCCCAGACCCAAATGGAGAGGGGCTGCTTGGGGGCCCCCTGGGGGCACTTCAGGCCAGCTAGGTCTTTGGGTCCTGGCTCATTCGGTTTGGGAGCTGTTGCTGCAGTTGGGCATGTTGGCCGGAGAGTGCTTCTCGGGCCTCGAACTGCAACCTTGCAGGAATCTCCCAGTTTCCCGGCCCAACAAAAGCCCCCAGACCCAAATGGAGAGGGGCTGCTTGGGGGAATCTCCCAGTTTCCCGGCCCAACAAAAGCCCCCAGACCCAAATGGAGAGGGGCTGCTTGGGGGCCCCCTGGGGGCCCTTCAGGCCAGCTAGGTCTTTGGGTCCTGGCTCCTTCGGTTTGGGAGCTGTTGCTGCAGTTGGGCATGTTGGCCGGAGAGTGCTTCTCGGGCCGCGAACTGCAACCTTGCAGGATTCTCCCAGGATCCCGGCCCAACGAAAGCCCCCAGACCCAAATGGAGAGGGGCTGCTTGGGGACCCCCTGGGGGCCCTTCAGGCCAGCTAGGTCTTTGGGTCCTGGCTCCTTCGCTTTGGGAGCTGTTGCTGCAGTTGGGCATGTTGGCCGGAGAGTGCTTCTCGGGCCGCGAACTGTAACCTTGCAGGTACCTCTCAGGTATACATGCCCAACGAAAGCCCTCAGACCCAAATTGAGAGGGGCTGCTTGGGGGCCCCCTGGGGGCCCTTCAGGCCAGCTAGGTCTTTGTGTCCTGGCTCATTCGGTTTGGGAGCTGTTGCTGCAGTTGGACATGTTGGCCGGAGAGTGCTTCTCGGGCCTCGAACTGCAACCTTGCAGGATTCTCCCAGGTTCCCGGCCCAACGAAAGCCCCCAGACCCAAATGGAGAGGGGCTGCTTGGGGCCCCCCTGGGGGCCCTTCAGGCCAGCTAGGTCTTTGGGTCCTGGCTCCTTCGGTTTGGGAGCTGTTGCTGCAGTTGGGCATGTTTTGCGGAGAGTGGTTCTTGGGCCGCGAACTGCAACCTTGCAGGAATCTCCCAGGTTCCATGCCCAACGAAAGCCCCCAGACCGAAATTGAGAGGGGCTGCTTGGGGGCCCCCTGGGGGCCCTTCAGGCCAGCTAGGTCTTTGGGTCCTGGCTCCTTCGCTTTGGGAGCTGTTGCTGCAGTTGGGCATGTTGGCCGGAGAGTGCTTCTCGGGCCGCGAACTGCAACCTTGCATGAATCTCCCAGGTTCCCGGCCCAAAGAAAGCCCCCAGACCCAAATGGAGAGGGGCTGCTTGGGGGCCCCCTGGGGGCCCTTCAGGCCAGCTAGGTCTTTGGGTCCTGGCTCCTTCGCTTTGGGAGCTGTTGCTGCAGTTGAGCATGTTGGCCGGAGAGTGCTTCTCGGGCCGCGAACTGTAACCTTGCAGGTACCTCTCAGTTATCCATGCCCAACGAAAGCCCCCAGACCCAAATTGAGAGGGGCTGCTTGGGGGACCATTGGGGGCCCTTCAGGCCAGCTAGGTCTTTGGGTCCTGGCTCCTTCGGTTTGGGAGCTGTTGCTGCAGTTGAGCATGTTGGCCGGAGAGTGCTTCTCGGGCCGCGAACTGCAACCTTGCAGGTACCTCCCAGGTTCCTGGCCCAACGAAAGCCCCCAGACCCAAATTGAGAGGGGCTGCTTGGGGGCCCCCTGGGGGCCCTTCAGGCCAGCTAGGTCTTTGGGTCCTGGCTCCTTCGCTTTGGGAGCTGTTGCTGCAGTTGGGCATGTTGGGCGGAGAGTGCTTCTCGGGCCGCGAACTGCAACCTTGCAGGAATCTCCCAGGTTCCCCGCCCAACGAAAGCCCCCAGACCCAAATGGAGAGGGGCTGCTTGGGGCCCCCCTGGGGGCACTTCAGGCCAGCTAGGTCTTTGGGTCCTGGCTCCTTCGGTTTGGGAGCTGTTGCTGCAGTTGGGCATGTTGGCCGGAGAGTGCTTCTCGGGCCGCGAACTGTAACCTTGCAGGTACCTCTCAGGTATACATGCCCAACGAAAGCCCCCAGACCCAAATGGAGAGGAGCTCCTTGGGGGCCCCCTGGGGGCCCTTCAGGCCAGCTAGGTCTTTGGGTCCTGGCTCCTTCGGTTTGGGAGCTGTTGCTGCAGTTGGGCATGTTGGCTGGAGAGTGCTTCTCAGGCCGCGAACTGCAACCTTGCAGGATTCTCCCAGATTCCCGGCCCAACGAAAGCCCCCAGACCCAAATTGAGAGGGGCTGCTTGGGGCCCCCCTGGGGGCCCTTCAGGCCAGCTAGGTCTTTGGGTCCTGGCTCCTTCGGTTTGGGAGCTGTTGCTGCAGTTGGGCATGTTGGCCGGAGAGTGCTTCTCGGGCCGCGAACTGCAACCTTGCAGGATTCTCCCAGGTTCCATGCCCAACGAAAGCCCCCAGACCCAAATTGAGAGGGGCTGCTTGGGGGCCCCCTGGGGGCCCTTCAGGCCAGCTAGGTCTTTGGGTCCTGGCTCCTTCGCTTTGGGAGCTGTTGCTGCAGTTGGGCATGTTGGCCGGAGAGTGCTTCTCGGGCCGCGAACTGTAACTTGCAGGTACCTCTCAGGTATACATGCCCAACGAAAGCCCCCAGACCCAAATGGAGAGGGGCTGCTTGGTGGCCTTCTGGGGGCCCTTCAGGCCAGCTAGGTCTTTGGGTCCTGGCTCCTTCGCTTTGGGAGCTGTTGCTGGATATTGGGCATGTTGGCCGGAGAGTGCTTCTCGGGCTGCGAACTGCAACCTTGCTGGTATCTCCCAGGTTCTCAGCCTAAAGAAAGCCCCCAGACCCAAATGGAGAGGGGCTGCTCTGGGGCCCCCTGGGGGCCCTTCAGGCCAGCTAGGTCTTTGGGTCCTGGCTCCTTCGCTTTGGGAGCTGTTGCTGCAGTTGGGCATGTTGGCCGTAGAGTGCTTCTCGGGCCGCGAACTGCAACCTTGCAGGATTCTCCCAGGTTCCCGGCCCAACGAAAGCCCCCAGACCCAAATTGAGAGGGGCTGCTTGGGGGCCCCCTGGGGGCCCTTCAGGCCAGCTAGGTCTTTGGGTCCTGGCTCCTTCGGTTTGGGAGCTGTTGCTGCAGTTGGGCATGTTGGCCGGAGAGTGCTTCTCGGGCCGCGAACTGCAACCTTGCAGGAATCTCCCAGGTTCCCGGCCCAACGAAAGCCCCCAGACCCAAATGGAGAGGGGCTGCTTGGGGGCCCCCTGGGGGCCCTTCAGGCCAGCTAGGTCTTTGGGTCCTGGCTCCTTCGCTTTGGGAGCTGTTGCTGCAGTTGGGCATGTTGGCCGGAGAGTGCTTCTCGGGCTGCGAACTGCAACCTTGCATGAATCTCCCAGCTTCTCAGCCTAAAGAAAGACCCCAGACCCAAATTGAGAGGGGCTGCTTGGGGGCCCCCTGGGGGCCCTTCAGGCCAGCTAGGTCTTTGGGTCCTGGCTCCTTCGCTTTGGGAGCTGTTGCTGCAGTTGGGCATGTTGGCCGGAGAGTGCTTCTCGGGCCGTGAACTGCAACCTTGCAGGATTCTCCCAGGTTCCCGGCCCAACGAAAGCCCCCAGACCCAAATGGAGAGGGGCTGCTTGGGGCCCCCCTGGGGGCCCTTCAGGCCAGCTAGGTCTTTGGGTCCTGGCTCCTTCGGTTTGGGAGCTGTTGCTGCAGTTGGGCATGTTGGCCGGAGAGTGCTTCTCGGGCCGCGAACTGCAACCTTGCAGGAATCTCCCAGGTTCCCGGCCCAACGAAAGCCCCCAGACCCAAATAGATAGGGGCTGCTTGGGGCCCCCCTGGGGGCACTTCAGGCCAGCTAGGTCTTTGGGTCCTGGCTCCTTCGGTTTGGGAGCTGTTGCTGCAGTTGGGCATGTTGGCCGGAGAGTGCTTCTCCGGCCGCGAACTGCAACCTTGCAGGAATCTCCCAGGTTCCCGGCCCAACAAAAGCCCCCAGACCCAAATGGAGAGGGGCTGCTTGGGGGCCCCCTGGGGGCCCTTCAGGCCAGCTAGGTCTTTGGGTCCTGGCTCCTTCGGTTTGGGAGCTGTTGCTGCAGTTGGGCATGTTGGCCGGAGAGTGCTTCTCGGGCCGCGAACTGCAACCTTGCAGGATTCTCCCAGGTTCCCGGCCCAACGAAAGCCCCCAGACCCAAATTGAGAGGGGCTGCTTGGGGGCCCCCTGGGGGCCCTTCAGGCCAGCTAGGTCTTTGGGTCCTGGCTCCTTCGGTTTGGGAGCTGTTGCTGCAGTTGAGCATGTTGGCCGGAGAGTGCTTCTCGGGCCGCGAACTGCAACCTTGCAGGATTCTCCCAGGTTCCATGCCCAACGAAAGCCCCCAGACCCAAATGGAGAGGGGCTGCTTGGGGCGCCCCTGGGGGCCCTTCAGGCCAGCTAGGTCTTTGGGTCCTGGCTCCTTCGCTTTGGGAGCTGTTGCTGGATATTGGGCATGTTGGCCGGAGAGTGCTTCTCGGGCCGCGAACTGCAACCTTGCTGGTATCTCCCAGGTTCTCAGCCTAAAGAAAGCCCCCAGACCCAAATGGAGAGGGGCTGCTTGGGTGCCCCCTGGGGGCCCTTCAGGCCAGCTAGGTCTTTGGGTCCTGGCTCCTTCGGTTTGGGAGCTGTTGCTGCAGTTGGGCATGTTGGCCGGAGAGTGCTTCTCGGGCCGCGAACTGTAACTTGCAGGTACCTCTCAGGTATACATGCCCAACGAAAGCCCCCAGACCCAAATGGAGAGGGGCTGCTTGGTGGCCTTCTGGGGGCCCTTCAGGCCAGCTAGGTCTTTGTGTCCTGGCTCCTTCGCTTTGGGAGCTGTTGCTGGATATTGGGCATGTTGGCCGGAGAGTGCTTCTCGGGCCGCGAACTGCAACCTTGCTGGTATCTCCCAGGTTCTCAGCCTAAAGAAAGCCCCCAGACCCAAATGGAGAGGGGCTGCTTGGGTGCCCCCTGGGGGCCCTTCAGGCCAGCTAGGTCTTTGGGTCCTGGCTCCTTCGGTTTGGGAGCTGTTGCTGCAGTTGGGCATGTTGGCCGGAGAGTGCTTCTCGGGCCGCGAACTGCAACCTCGCAGGAATCTCCCAGGTTCCCGGCCCAAAGAAAGCCCCCAGACCCAAATGGAGAGGGGCTGCTTGTGGGCCCCCTAGGGGCCCTTCAGGCCAGCTAGGTCTTTGTGTCCTGGCTCCTTCAGTTTGGGAGCTGTTGCTGCAGTTGTGCATGTTGGCCGGAGAGTGCTTCTCGGGCCGCGAACTGCAACCTTGCAGGATTCTCCCAGGTTCCATGCCCAACGAAAGCCCCCAGACCCAAATTGAGAGGGGCTGTTTGGGGGCCCCCTGGGGGCCCTTCAGGCCAGCTAGGTCTTTGGGTCCTGGCTCCTTCGGTTTGGGAGCTGTTGCTGCAGTTGAGAATGTTGGCCGGAGAGTGCTTCTCGGGCCGCGAACTGCAACCTTGCAGGATTCTCCCAGGTTCCCGGCCCAACGAAAGCCCCCAGACCCAAATTGAGAGGGGCTGCTTGGGGCCCCCCTGGGGGCCCTTCAGGCCAGCTAGGTCTTTGGGTCCTGGCTCCTTCGGTTTGGGAGCTGTTGCTGCAGTTGGGCATGTTGGCCGGAGAGTGCTTCTCGGGCCGCGAACTGCAACCTTGCAGGAATCTCCCAGGTTCCATGCCCAACGAAAGCCCCCAGACCCAAATGGAGAGGGGCTGCTTGGGGGCCCCCTGGGGGCCCTTCAGGCCAGCTAGGTCTTTGGGTCCTGGCTCCTTCGGTTTGGGAGCTGTTGCTGCAGTTGGGCATGTTGGCCGGAGAGTGCTTCTCGGGCCGCGAACTGCAACCTTGCAGGAATCTCCCAGGTTCCCGGCCCAACAAAAGCCCCCAGACCCAAATGGAGAGGGGCTGCTTGGTGGCCCCCTGGGGGCCCTTCAGGCCAGCTAGGTCTTTGGGTCCTGGCTCCTTCGGTTTGGGAGCTGTTGCTGCAGTTGGGCATGTTGGCCGGAGAGTGCTTCTCGGGCCTCGAACTGCAACCTTGCTGGTATCTCCCAGGTTCTCAGCCTAAAGAAAGCCCCCAGACCCAAATGGAGAGGGGCTGCTTGGGGGCCCCCTGGGGGCCCTTCAGGCCAGCTAGGTCTTTGGGTCCTGGCTCCTTCGGTTTGGGAGCTGTTGCTGCAGTTGGGCATGTTGGCCGGAGAGTGCTTCTCGGGCCGCGAACTGCAACCTTGCTGGTATCTCCCAGGTTCTCAGCCTAAAGAAAGACCCCAGACCCAAATGGAGAGGGGCTGCTTGGGGGCCCCCTGGGGGCCCTTCAGGCCAGCTAGGTCTTTGGGTCCTGGCTCCTTCGGTTTGGGAGCTGTTGCTGCAGTTGGGCATGTTGGCCGGAGAGTGCTTCTCGGGCCGCGAACTGCAACCTTGCAGGAATCTCCCAGGTTCCCGGCCCAACGAAAGCCCCCAGACCCAAATGGAGAGGGGCTGCTTGGGGGCCCTTCAGGCCAGCTAGGTCTTTGGGTCCTGGCTCCTTCGGTTTGGGAGCTGTTGCTGCAGTTGGGCATGTTGGCCGGAGAGTGCTTCTCGGGCCACGAACTGCAACCTTGCAGGAATCTCCCAGGTTCCCCGCCCAACGAAAGCCCACAGACCCAAATGGAGAGGGGCTGCTTGGGGGCCCCCTGGGGGCCCTTCAGGCCAGCTAGGTCTTTGGGTCCTGGTTCCTTCGCTTTGGGATCTGTTGCTGCAGTTGGGCATGTTGGCCGGAGAGTGCATCTCCGGCCGCGAACTGCAACCTTGCATGAATCTCCCAGGTTCCCGGCCCAACGAAAGCCCCCAGACCCAAATGGAGAGGGGCTGCTTGGGGACCCCCTGGGGGCACTTCAGGCCAGCTAGGTCTTTGGGTCCTGGCTCCTTCGGTTTGGGAGCTGTTGCTGCAGTTGGGCATGTTGGCCGGAGAGTGCTTCTCGGGCCGCGAACTGCAACCTTGCAGGATTCTCCCAGGTTCCCGGCCCAACGAAAGCCCCCAGACCCAAATGGAGAGGGGCTGCTTGGGGCCTCCCTGGGGGCACTTCAGGCCAGCTAGGTCTTTGGGTCCTGGCTCCTTCGGTTTGGGAGCTGTTGCTGCAGTTGGGCATGTTGGCCGGAGAGTGCTTCTCGGGCCGCGAACTGTAACCTTGCAGGTACCTGTCAGGTATACATGCCCAACGAAAGCCCCCAGACCCAAATGGAGAGGAGCTCCTTGGGGGCCCCCTGGGGGCCCTTCAGGCCAGCTAGGTCTTTGGGTCCTGGCTCCTTCGGTTTGGGAGCTGTTGCTGCAGTTGGGCATGTTGGCTGGAGAGTGCTTCTCAGGCCGCGAACTGCAACCTTGCAGGATTCTCCCAGATTCCCGGCCCAACGAAAGCCCCCAGACCCAAATTGAGAGGGGCTGCTTGGGGCCCCCCTGGGGGCCCTTCAGGCCAGCTAGGTCTTTGGGTCCTGGCTCCTTCGGTTTGGGAGCTGTTGCTGCAGTTGGGCATGTTGGCCGGAGAGTGCTTCTCGGGCCGCGAACTGCAACCTTGCAGGATTCTCCCAGGTTCCATGCCCAACGAAAGCCCCCAGACCCAAATTGAGAGGGGCTGCTTGGGGGCCCCCTGGGGGCCCTTCAGGCCAGCTAGGTCTTTGGGTCCTGGCTCCTTCGCTTTGGGAGCTGTTGCTGCAGTTGGGCATGTTGGCCGGAGAGTGCTTCTCGGGCCGCGAACTGCAACCTTGCAGGATTCTCCCAGCTTCTCAGCCTAAAGAAAGACCCCAGACCCAAATGGAGAGGGGCTGCTTGGGGCCCCCCTGGGGGCCCTTCAGGCCAGCTAGGTCTTTGGGTCCTGGCTCCTTCTGTTTGGGAGCTGTTGCTGCAGTTGGGCATGTTGGCCGGAGAGTGCTTCTCGGGCCGCGAACTGCAACCTTGCAGGAATCTCCCAGGTTCCCGGCCCAACGAAAGCCCCCAGACCCAAATAGATAAGGGCTGCTTGGGGCCCCCCTGGGGGCCCTTCAGGCCAGCTAGGTCTTTGGGTCCTGGCTCCTTCGGTTTGGGAGCTGTTGCTGCAGTTGGGCATGTTGGCCGGAGAGTGCTTCTCCGGCCGCGAACTGCAACCTTGCAGGAATCTCCCAGGTTCCCGGCCCAAGAAAAGCCCCCAGACCCAAATGGAGAGGGGCTGCTTGGGGGCCCCCTGGGGGCCCTTCAGGCCAGCTAGGTCTTTGGGTCCTGGCTCCTTCGGTTTGGGAGCTGTTGCTGCAGTTGGGCATGTTGGCCGGAGAGTGCTTCTCGGGCCGCGAACTGCAACCTTGCAGGATTCTCCCAGGTTCCCGGCCCAACGAAAGCCCCCAGACCCAAATTGAGAGGGGCTGCTTGGGGGCCTCCTGGGGGCCCTTCAGGCCAGCTAGGTCTTTGGGTCCTGGCTCCTTCGGTTTGGGAGCTGTTGCTGCAGTTGAGCATGTTGGCCGGAGAGTGCTTCTCGGGCCGCGAACTGCAACCTTGCAGGATTCTCCCAGGTTCCATGCCCAACGAAAGCCCCCAGACCCAAATGGAGAGGGGCTGCTTGGGGCGCCCCTGGGGGCCCTTCAGGCCAGCTAGGTCTTTGGGTCCTGGCTCCTTCGCTTTGGGAGCTGTTGCTGCAGTTGGGCATGTTGGCCGGAGAGTGCTTCTCCGGCCGCGAACTGTAATCTTGCAGGTACCTCCCAGGTTCCCGGCCCAACGAAAACCCCCAGACCCAAATGGAGAGGGGCTGCTTGGGGGCCCCCTGGGGGCCCTTCAGGCCAGCTAGGTCTTTGGGTCCTGGCTCCTTCGCTTTGGGAGCTGTTGCTGCAGTTGGGCATGTTGGCCGGAGAGTGCTTCTCCGGCCGCGAACTGCAACCTTGCAGGAATCTCCCAGGTTCCCGGCCCAACGAAAGCCCCCAGACCCAAATGGAGAGGGGCTGCTTGGGAACCCCCTGGGGGCACTTCAGGCCAGCTAGGTCTTTGGGTCCTGGCTCCTTCGCTTTGGGAGCTGTTGCTGCAGTTGGGCATTTTGGCCGGAGAGTGCTTCTCGGGCCGCGAACTGCAACCTTGCAGGATTCTCCCAGGTTCCAGGCCCAACGAAAACCTCCAGACCCAAATTGAGAGGGGCTACTTGGGGGCCCCCTGGGGGCCCTTCAGGCCAGCTAGGTCTTTGTGTCCTGGCTCCTTCGCTTTGGGAGCTGTTGCTGGATATTTGGCATGTTGGCCGGAGAGTGCTTCTCGGGCCGCGAACTGCAACCTTGCTGGTATCTCCCAGGTTCTCAGCCTAAAGAAAGCCCCCAGACCCAAATGGAGAGGGGCTGCTTGGGGCCCCCCTGGGGGCCCTTCAGGCCAGCTAGGTCTTTGGGTCCTGGCTCCTTCGGTTTGGGAGCTGTTGCTGCAGTTGGGCATGTTGGCCGGAGAGTGCTTCTCCGGCCGCGAACTGCAACCTTGCAGGAATCTCCCAGGTTCCCGGCCCAACGAAAGCCCCCAGACCCAAATGGAGAGGGGCTGCTTGGGGGCCCACTTCAGGCCAGCTAGGTCTTTTGGTCCTGGCTCCTTCGGTTTGGGAGCTGTTGCTGCAGTTGGGCATGTTGGCCGGAGAGTGCTTCTCGGGCCGCGAACTGCAACCTTGCAGGATTCTCCCAGGTTCCCGGCCCAACAAAAGCCCCCAGACCCAAATGGAGAGGGGCTGCTTGGGGGCCCCCTGGGGGCCCTTCAGGCCAGCTAGGTCTTTGGGTCCTGGCTCCTTCGCTTTGGGAGCTGTTGCTGCAGTTGTGCATGTTGGCCGGAGAGTGCTTCTCGGGCCGCGAACTGCAACCTTGCAGGAATCTCCCAGGTTCCCGGCCCAACAAAAGCCCCCAGACCCAAATTGAGAGGGGCTGCTTGGGGGCCCCCTGGGGACCCTTCAGGCCAGCTAGGTCTTTGGGTCCTGGCTCCTTCGGTTTGGGAGCTGTTGCTGCAGTTGGGCATGTTGGCCGGAGAGTGCTTCTCGGGCCGCGAACTGCAACCTTGCAGGTACCTCCCAGGTTCCCGGCCCAACGAAAGCCCCCAGACCCAAATTGAGAGGGGCTGCTTGGGGCCCCCCTGGGGGCCCTTCAGGCCAGCTAGGTCTTTGGGTCCTGGCTCCTTCGGTTTGGGAGCTGTTGCTGCAGTTGGGCATGTTGGCCGGAGAGTGCTTCTCGGGCCGCGAACTGCAACCTTGCAGGAATCTCCCAGGTTCCCGGCCCAACGAAAGCCCCCAGACCCAAATGGAGAGGGGCTGCTTGGGGGCCCCCTGGGGGCCCTTCAGGCCAGCTAGGTCTTTGGGTCCTGGCTCCTTCGCTTTGGGAGCTGTTGCTGCAGTTGAGCATGTTGGCCGGAGAGTGCTTCTCGGGCCGCGAACTGCAACCTTGCAGGAATCTCCGTTTCCCGCCCCAACAAAAGCCCCCAGACCCAAATGGAGAGGGGCTGCTTGGGGGCCCCCTGGGGGCCCTTCAGGCCAGCTAGGTCTTTGGGTCCTGGCTCCTTCGGTTTGGGAGCTGTTGCTGCAGTTGGGCATGTTGGCCGGAGAGTGCTTCTCCGGCCGCGAACTGCAACCTTGCAGGTACCTCCCAGGTTCCCGGCCCAACGAAAGCCCCCAGACCCAAATTGAGAGGGGCTGCTTGGGGGCCCCCTGGGGGCCCTTCAGGCCAGCTAGGTCTTTGTGTCCTGGCTCCTTCGGTTTGGGAGCTGTTGCTGCAGTTGGGCATGTTGGCCGGAGAGTGCTTCTCGGGCCTCGAACTGCAACCTTGCAGGAATCTCCCAGTTTCCCGGCCCAACAAAAGCCCCCAGACCCAAATGGAGAGGGGCTGCTTGGGGGAATCTCCCAGTTTCCTGGCCCAACAAAAGCCCCCAGACCCAAATGGAGAGGGGCTGCTTGGGGGCCCCCTGGGGCCCCTTCAGGCCAGCTAGGTCTTTGGGTCCTGGCTCCTTCGCTTTGGGAGCTGTTGCTGCAGTTGGGCATGTTGGCCGGAGAGTGCTTCTCGGGCCGCGAACTGCAACCTTGCATGAATCTCCCAGGTTCCCGGCCCAAAGAAAGCCCCCAGACCCAAATGGAGAGGGGCTGCTTGGGGGCCCCCTGGGGGCCCTTCAGGCCAGCTAGGTCTTTGGGTCCTGGCTCCTTCGGTTTGGGAGCTGTTGCTGCAGTTGAGCATGTTGGCCGGAGAGTGCTTCTCGGGCCGCGAACTGTAACCTTGCAGGTACCTCTCAGTTATCCATGCCCAACGAAAGCCCCCAGACCCAAATTGAGAGGGGCTGCTTGGGGGACCATTGGAGGCCCTTCAGGCCAGCTAGGTCTTTGGGTCCTGGCTCCTTCGCTTTGGGAGCTGTTGCTGCAGTTGGGCATGTTGGCCGGAGAGTGCTTCTCGGGCCTCGAACTGCAACCTTGCAGGTACCTCCCAGGTTCCTGGCCCAACGAAAGCCCCCAGACCCAAATGGAGAGGGGCTACTTGGGGGCCCCCTGGGGGCCCTTCAGGCCAGCTAGGTCTTTGGGTCCTGGCTCCTTCGCTTTGGGAGCTGTTGCTGCAGTTGGGCATGTTGGGCGGAGAGTGCTTCTCGGGCCGCGAACTGCAACCTTGCAGGAATCTCCCAGGTTCCCGGCCCAACAAAAGCCCCCAGACCCAAATTGAGAGGGGCTGCTTGGGGGCCCCCTGGGGGCCCTTCAGGCCAGCTAGGTCTTTGGGTCCTGGCTCCTTCGCTTTGGGAGCTGTTGCTGCAGTTGAGCATGTTGGCCGGAGAGTGCTTCTCCGGCCGCGAACTGCAACCTTGCAGGAATCTCCCAGGTTCCCGGCCCAACGAAAGCCCCCAGACCCAAATGGAGAGGGGCTGCTTGGGGGCCCCCTGGGGGCCCTTCAGGCCAGCTAGGTCTTTGGGTCCTGGTTCCTTCGCTTTGGGAGCTGTTGCTGCAGTTGAGCATGTTGGCCGGAGAGTGCTTCTCGGGCCGCGAACTGCAACCTTGCATGAATCTCCCAGGTTCCCCGCCCAACGAAAGCCCCCAGACCCAAATGCAGAGGGGCTGCTTGGGGCCCCCCTGGGGGCCCTTCAGGCCAGCTAGGTCTTTGGGTCCTGGCTCCTTCGGTTTGGGAGCTGTTGCTGCAGTTGGGCATGTTGGCCGGAGAGTGCTTCTCGGGCCGCGAACTGCAACCTTGCAGGATTCTCCCAGGTTCCCGGCCCAACGAAAGCCCCCAGACCCAAATGGAGAGGGGCTGCTTGGGGGCCCCCTGGGGGCCCTTCAGGCCAGCTAGGTCTTTGGGTCCTGGCTCCTTCGGTTTGGGAGCTGTTGCTGCAGTTGGGCATGTTGGCCGGAGAGTGCTTCTCCGGCCGCGAACTGCAACCTTGCAGGTACCTCCCAGGTTCCCGGCCCAACGAAAGCCCCCAGACCCAAATTGAGAGGGGCTGCTTGGGGGCCCCCTGGGGGCCCTTCAGGCCAGCTAGGTCTTTGTGTCCTGGCTCATTCGGTTTGGGAGCTGTTGCTGCAGTTGGGCATGTTGGCCGGAGAGTGCTTCTCGGGCCTCGAACTGCAACCTTGCAGGAATCTCCCAGTTTCCCGCCCCAACAAAAGCCCCCAGACCCAAATGGAGAGGGGCTGCTTGGGGGCCCCCTGGGGGCCCTTCAGGCCAGCTAGGTCTTTGGGTCCTGGCTCCTTCGGTTTGGGAGCTGTTGCTGCGGTTGGGCATGTTGGCCGGAGAGTGCTTCTCGGGCCGCGAACTGCAACCTTGCAGGATTCTCCCAGGTTCCCGGCCCAACGAAAGCCCCCAGACCCAAATTGAGAGGTGCTGCTTGGGGGCCCCCTGGGGGCCCTTCAGGCCAGCTAGGTCTTTGGGTCCTGGCTCCTTCGGTTTGGGAGCTGTTGCTGCAGTTGGGCATGTTGGCCGGAGAGTGCTTCTCGGGCCGCGAACTGCAACCTTGCAGGATTCTCCCAGGTTCCCGGCCCAACGAAAGCCCCCAGACCCAAATTGAGAGGGGCTGCTTGGGGCCCCCCGGGGGCCCTTCAGGCCAGCTAGGTCTTTGGGTCCTGGCTCCTTCGCTTTGGGAGCTGTTGCTGCAGTTGGGCATGTTGGCCGGAGAGTGCTTCTCGGGCCGCGAACTGCAACCTTGCAGGTACCTCCCAGGTTCCCGGCCCAACGAAAGCCCCCAGACCCAAATTGAGAGGGGCTGCTTGGGGGCCCCCTGGGGGCCCTTCAGGCCAGCTAGGTCTTTGGGTCCTGGCTCCTTCGGTTTGGGAGCTGTTGCTGCAGTTGGGCATGTTGGCCGGAGAGTGCTTCTCGGGCCGCGAACTGCAACCTTGCAGGAATCTCCCAGTTTCCCGGCCCAACAAAAGCCCCCAGACCCAAATGGAGAGGGGCTGCTTGGGGGAATCTCCCAGTTTCCTGGCCCAACAAAAGCCCCCAGACCCAAATGGAGAGGGGCTGCTTGGGGGCCCCCTGGGGCCCCTTCAGGCCAGCTAGGTCTTTGGGTCCTGGCTCCTTCGCTTTGGGAGCTGTTGCTGCAGTTGGGCATGTTGGCCGGAGAGTGCTTCTCGGGCCGCGAACTGCAACCTTGCATGAATCTCCCAGGTTCCCGGCCCAAAGAAAGCCCCCAGACCCAAATGGAGAGGGGCTGCTTGGGGGCCCCCTGGGGGCCCTTCAGGCCAGCTAGGTCTTTGGGTCCTGGCTCCTTCGGTTTGGGAGCTGTTGCTGCAGTTGAGCATGTTGGCCGGAGAGTGCTTCTCGGGCCGCGAACTGTAACCTTGCAGGTACCTCTCAGTTATCCATGCCCAACGAAAGCCCCCAGACCCAAATTGAGAGGGGCTGCTTGGGGGACCATTGGGGGCCCTTCAGGCCAGCTAGGTCTTTGGGTCCTGGCTCCTTCGCTTTGGGAGCTGTTGCTGCAGTTGGGCATGTTGGCCGGAGAGTGCTTCTCGGGCCGCGAACTGCAACCTTGCTGGTACCTCCCAGGTTCCTGGCCAAACGAAAGCCCCCAGACCCAAATGGAGAGGGGCTGATTGGGGGCCCCCTGGGGGCCCTTCAGGCCAGCTAGGTCTTTGGGTCCTGGCTCCTTCGCTTTGGGAGCTGTTGCTGCAGTTGGGCATGTTGGGCGGAGAGTGCTTCTCGGGCCGCGAACTGCAACCTTGCAGGAATCTCCCAGGTTCCCGGCCCAACAAAAGCCCCCAGACCCAAATTGAGAGGGGCTGCTTGGGGGCCCCCTGGGGGCCCTTCAGGCCAGCTAGGTCTTTGGGTGCTGGCTCCTTCGCTTTGGGAGCTGTTGCTGCAGTTGAGCATGTTGGCCGGAGAGTGCTTCTCCGGCCGCGAACTGCAACCTTGCAGGAATCTCCCAGGTTCCCGGCCCAACGAAAGCCCCCAGACCCAAATGGAGAGGGGCTGCTTGGGGGCCCCCTGGGGGCCCTTCAGGCCAGCTAGGTCTTTGGGTCCTGGTTCCTTCGCTTTGGGAGCTGTTGCTGCAGTTGAGCATGTTGGCCGGAGAGTGCTTCTCGGGCCGCGAACTGCAACCTTGCATGAATCTCCCAGGTTCCCCGCCCAACGAAAGCCCCCAGACCCAAATGGAGAGGGGCTGCTTGGGGCCCCCCTGGGGGCACTTCAGGCCAGCTAGGTCTTTGGGTCCTGGCTCCTTCGGTTTGGGAGCTGTTGCTGCAGTTGGGCATGTTGGCCGGAGAGTGCTTCTCGGGCCGCGAACTGTAACCTTGCAGGTACCTCTCAGGTATACATGCCCAACGAAAGCCCCCAGACCCAAATGGAGAGGAGCTCCTTGGGGGCCCCCTGGGGGCCCTTCAGGCCAGCTAGGTCTTTGGGTCCTGGCTCCTTCGGTTTGGGAGCTGTTGCTGCAGTTGGGCATGTTGGCCGGAGAGTGCTTCTCGGGCCGCGAACTGCAACCTTGCAGGAATCTCCCAGTTTCCCGCCCCAACAAAAGCCCCCAGACCCAAATGGAGAGGGGCTGCTTGGGGGCCCCCTGGGGGCCCTTCAGGCCAGCTAGGTCTTTGGGTCTTGGCTCCTTCGGTTTGGGAGCTGTTGCTGCGGTTGGGCATGTTGGCCGGAGAGTGCTTCTCGGGCCGCGAACTGCAACCTTGCAGGATTCTCCCAGGTTCCCGGCCCAACGAAAGCCCCCAGACCCAAATTGAGAGGTGCTGCTTGGGGGCCCCCTGGGGGCCCTTCAGGCCAGCTAGGTCTTTGGGTCCTGGCTCCTTCGGTTTGGGAGCTGTTGCTGCAGTTGGGCATGTTGGCCGGAGAGTGCTTCTCGGGCCGCGAACTGCAACCTTGCAGGATTCTCCCAGGTTCCCGGCCCAACAAAAGCCCCCAGACCCAAATTGAGAGGGGCTGCTTGGGGCCCCCCGGGGGCCCTTCAGGCCAGCTAGGTCTTTGGGTCCTGGCTCCTTCGCTTTGGGAGCTGTTGCTGCAGTTGGGCATGTTGGCCGGAGAGTGCTTCTCGGGCCGCGAACTGCAACCTTGCAGGTACCTCCCAGGTTCCCGGCCCAACGAAAACCCCCAGACCCAAATGGAGAGGGGCTGCTTGGGGGCCCCCTGGGGGCACTTCAGGCCAGCTAGGTCTTTGTGTCCTGGCTCATTCGGTTTGGGAGCTGTTGCTGCAGTTGGGCATGTTGGCCGCAGAGTGCTTCTCGGGCCGCGAACTGCAACCTTGCAGGTACCTCTCAGGTATACATGCCCAACGAAAGCCCCCAGACCCAAATGGAGAGGAGCTCCTTGGGGGCCCCCTGGGGGCCCTTCAGGCCAGCTAGGTCTTTGGGTCCTGGCTCCTTCGGTTTGGGAGCTGTTGCTGCAGTTGGGCATGTTGGCTGGAGAGTGCTTCTCGGGCCGCGAACTGCAAACTTGCAGGATTCTCCCAGATTCCCGGCCCAACGAAAGCCCCCAGACCCAAATTGAGAGGGGCTGCTTGGGGCCCCCCTGGGGGCCCTTCAGGCCAGCTAGGTCTTTGGGTCCTGGCTCCTTCGGTTTGGGAGCTGTTGCTGCAGTTGGGCATGTTGGCCGGAGAGTGCTTCTCGGGCCGCGAACTGCAACCTTGCAGGATTCTCCCAGGTTCCATGCCCAACGAAAGCCCCCAGACCCAAATTGAGAGGGGCTGCTTGGGGGCCCCCTGGGGGCCCTTCAGGCCAGCTAGGTCTTTGGGTCCTGGCTCCTTCGCTTTGGGAGCTGTTGCTGCAGTTGGGCATGTTGGCCGGAGAGTGCTTCTCGGGCCGCGAACTGCAACCCTGCAGGTACCTCCCAGGTTCCCGGCCCAACGAAAGCCCCCAGACCCAAATGGAGAGGGGCTGCTTGGGGGCCCCCTGGGGGCCCTTCAGGCCAGCTAGGTCTTTGGGTCCTGGCTCCTTCGGTTTGGGAGCTGTTGCTGCAGTTGGGCATGTTGGCCGGAGAGTGCTTCTCCGGCCGCGAACTGCAACCTTGCAGGAATCTCCCAGGTTCCCGGCCCAACGAAAGCCCCCAGACCCAAATTGAGAGGGGCTGCTTGGGGCCCCCCCGGGGGCCCTTCAGGCCAGCTAGGTCTTTGGGTCCTGGCTCCTTCGGTTTGGGAGCTGTTGCTGCAGTTGTGCATGTTGGCCGGAGAGTGCTTCTCGGGCCGCGAACTGCAACCTTGCATGAATCTCCCATGTTCCCCGCCCAACGAAAGCCCCCAGACCCAAATGGAGAGGGGCTGCTTGGGGACCCCCTGGGGGCACTTCAGGACAGCTAGGTCTTTGGGTCCTGGCTCCTTCGCTTTGGGAGCTGTTGCTGCAGTTGGGCATGTTGGCCGGAGAGTGCTTCTCGGGCCGCGAACTGTAACCTTGCAGGTACCTCTCAGGTATACATGCCCAACGAAAGCCCCCAGACCCAAATGGAGAGGGGCTGCTTGGTGGCCTTCTGGGGGCCCTTCAGGCCAGCTAGGTCTTTGGGTCCTGGCTCCTTCGCTTTGGGAGCTGTTGCTGGATATTGGGCATGTTGGCCGGAGAGTGCTTCTCGGGCCGCGAACTGCAACCTTGCTGGTATCTCCCAGGTTCTCAGCCTAAAGAAAGCCCCCAGACCCAAATGGAGAGGGGCTGCTCTGGGGCCCCCTGGGGGCCCTTCAGGCCAGCTAGGTCTTTGTGTCCTGGCTCCTTCGCTTTGGGAGCTGTTGCTGCAGTTGGGCATGTTGGCCGGAGAGTGCTTCTCGGGCCGCGAACTGCAACCTTGCAGGATTCTCCCAGGTTCCCGGCCCAACGAAAGCCCCCAGACCCAAATTGAGAGGGGCTGCTTGGGGCCCCCCTGGGGGCCCTTCAGGCCAGCTAGGTCTTTGGGTCCTGGCTCCTTCGGTTTGGGAGCTGTTGCTGCAGTTGGGCATGTTGGCCGGAGAGTGCTTCTCGGGCCGCGAACTGCAACCTTGCAGGAATCTCCCAGGTTCCATGCCCAACGAAAGCCCCCAGACCCAAATGGAGAGGGGCTGCTTGGGGGCCCCCTGGGGGCCCTTCAGGCCAGCTAGGTCTTTGGGTCCTGGCTCCTTCGGTTTGGGAGCTGTTGCTGCAGTTGGGCATGTTGGCCGGAGAGTGCTTCTCGGGCCGCGAACTGCAACCTTGCAGGATTCTCCCAGGTTCCCGGCCCAACGAAAGCCCCCAGACCCAAATTGAGAGGGGCTGCTTGGGGGCCCCCTGGGGGCCCTTCAGGCCAGCTAGGTCTTTGGGTCCTGGCTCCTTCGGTTTGGGAGCTGTTGCTGCAGTTGGGCATGTTGGCCGGAGAGTGCTTCTCGGGCCGCGAACTGTAATCTTGCAGGTACCTCCCAGGTTCCCGGCCCAACGAAAACCCCCAGACCCAAATGGAGAGGGGCTGCTTGGGGGCCCCCTGGGGGCCCTTCAGGCCAGCTAGGTCTTTGGGTCCTGGCTCCTTCGCTTTGGGAGCTGTTGCTGCAGTTGGGCATGTTGGCCGGAGAGTGCTTCTCGGGCCGCGAACTGCAACCTTGCTGGTATCTCCCAGGTTCTCAGCCTAAAGAAAGCCCCCAGACCCAAATGGAGAGGGGCTGCTTGGGGGCCCCCTGGGGGCCCTTCAGGCCAGCTAGGTCTTTGGGTCCTGGCTCCTTCGGTTTGGGAGCTGTTGCTGCAGTTGGGCATGTTGGCCGGAGAGTGCTTCTCCGGCCGCGAACTGCAACCTTGCAGGAATCTCCCAGGTTCCCGGCCCAACGAAAGCCCCCAGACCCAAATGGAGAGGGGCTGCTTGGGGGCCCACTTCAGGCCAGCTAGGTCTTTTGGTCCTGGCTCCTTCGGTTTGGGAGCTGTTGCTGCAGTTGGGCATGTTGGCCGGAGAGTGCTTCTCGGGCCGCGAACTGCAACCTTGCAGGATTCTCCCAGGTTCCCGGCCCAACAAAAGCCCCCAGACCCAAATGGAGAGGGGCTGCTTGGGGGCCCCCTGGGGGCCCTTCAGGCCAGCTAGGTCTTTGGGGCCTGGCTCCTTCGCTTTGGGAGCTGTTGCTGCAGTTGGGCATGTTGGCCGGAGAGTGCTTCTCGGGCCGCGAACTGCAACCTTGCAGGATTCTCCCAGGTTCCCGGCCCAACGAAAGCCCCCAGACCCAAATTGAGAGGGGCTGCTTGGGGGCCCCCTGGGGGCACTTCAGGCCAGCTAGGTCTTTGGGTCCTGGCTCCTTCGCTTTGGGAGCTGTTGCTGCAGTTGGGCATGTTGGCCGGAGAGTGCTTCTCGGGCCGCGAACTGCAACCTTGCAGGATTCTCCCAGGTTCCCGGCCCAACAAAAGCCCCCAGACCCAAATGGAGAGGGGCTGCTTGGGGGCCCCCTGGGGGCCCTTCAGGCCAGCTAGGTCTTTGGGGCCTGGCTCCTTCGCTTTGGGAGCTGTTGCTGCAGTTGGGCATGTTGGCCGGAGAGTGCTTCTCGGGCCGCGAACTGCAACCTTGCAGGATTCTCCCAGGTTCCCGGCCCAACGAAAGCCCCCAGACCCAAATTGAGAGGGGCTGCTTGGGGACCCCCTGGGGGCACTTCAGGCCAGCTAGGTCTTTGGGTCCTGGCTCCTTCGCTTTGGGAGCTGTTGCTGCAGTTGGGCATGTTGGCCGGAGAGTGCTTCTCGGGCCGCGAACTGCAACCTTGCAGGTATCTCCCAGGTTCCCGGCCCAACGAAAGCCCCCAGACCCAAATTGAGAGGGGCTGCTTGGGGGCCCCCTGGGGGCCCTTCAGGCCAGCTAGGTCTTTGGGTCCTGGCTCATTCGGTTTGGGAGCTGTTGCTGTAGTTGAGCATGTTGGCCGGAGAGTGCTTCTCGGGCCGCGAACTGCAACCTTGCAGGAATCTCCCAGGTTCCCGGCCCAACGAAAGCCCCCAGACCCAAATGGAGAGGGGCTGCTTGGGGCGCCCCTGGGGGCCCTTCAGGCCAGCTAGGTCTTTGGGTGCTGGCTCCTTCGCTTTGGGAGCTGTTGCTGCAGTTGGGCATGTTGGCCGGAGAGTGCTTCTCGGGCCGCGAACTGCAACCTTGCAGGTACCTCCCAGGTTCCCGGCCCAACGAAAGCCCCCAGACCCAAATGGAGAGGGGCTGCTTGGGGGCCCCCTGGGGGCCCTTCAGGCCAGCTAGGTCTTTGGGTCCTGGTTCCTTCGCTTTGGGAGCTGTTGCTGCAGTTGGGCATGTTGGCCGGAGAGTGCTTCTCCGGCCGCGAACTGCAACCTTGCATGAATCTCCCAGGTTCCCGGCCCAATGAAAGCCCCCAGACCCAAATGGAGAGGGGCTGCTTTGGGACCCCCTGGGGGCACTTCAGGCCAGCTAGGTCTTTGGGTCCTGGCTCCTTCGCTTTGGGAGCTGTTGCTGCAGTTGGGCATGTTGGCCGGAGAGTGCTTCTCCGGCCGCGAACTGCAACCTTGCAGGAATCTCCCAGGTTCCATGCCCAACGAAAGCCCCCAGACCCAAATTGAGAGGGGCTGCTTGGGGGCCCCCTGGGGGCCCTTCAGGCCAGCTAGGTCTTTGGGTCCTGGTTCCTTCGCTTTGGGAGCTGTTGCTGCAGTTGGGCATGTTGGCCGGAGAGTGCTTCTCGGGCCGCGAACTGCAACCTTGCAGGTACCTCCCAGGTTCCCGGCCCAACGAAAACCCCCAGACCCAAATGGAGAGGGGCTGCTTGGGGGCCCCCTGGGGGCACTTCAGGCCAGCTAGGTCTTTGTGTCCTGGCTCATTCGGTTTGGGAGCTGTTGCTGCAGTTGGGCATGTTGGCCGGAGAGTGCTTCTCGGGCCGCGAACTGCAACCTTGCAGGTACCTCTCAGGTATACATGCCCAACGAAAGCCCCCAGACCCAAATGGAGAGGAGCTCCTTGGGGGCCCCCTGGGGGCCCTTCAGGCCAGCTAGGTCTTTGGGTCCTGGCTCCTTCGGTTTGGGAGCTGTTGCTGCAGTTGGGCATGTTGGCTGGAGAGTGCTTCTCGGGCCGCGAACTGCAAACTTGCAGGATTCTCCCAGATTCCCGGCCCAACGAAAGCCCCCAGACCCAAATTGAGAGGGGCTGCTTGGGGCCCCCCTGGGGGCCCTTCAGGCCAGCTAGGTCTTTGGGTCCTGGCTCCTTCGGTTTGGGAGCTGTTGCTGCAGTTGGGCATGTTGGCCGGAGAGTGCTTCTCGGGCCGCGAACTGCAACCTTGCAGGATTCTCCCAGGTTCCATGCCCAACGAAAGCCCCCAGACCCAAATTGAGAGGGGCTGCTTGGGGGCCCCCTGGGGGCCCTTCAGGCCAGCTAGGTCTTTGGGTCCTGGCTCCTTCGCTTTGGGAGCTGTTGCTGCAGTTGGGCATGTTGGCCGGAGAGTGCTTCTCGGGCCGCGAACTGCAACCCTGCAGGTACCTCCCAGGTTCCCGGCCCAACGAAAGCCCCCAGACCCAAATGGAGAGGGGCTGCTTGGGGGCCCCCTGGGGGCCCTTCAGGCCAGCTAGGTCTTTGGGTCCTGGCTCCTTCGGTTTGGGAGCTGTTGCTGCAGTTGGGCATGTTGGCCGGAGAGTGCTTCTCCGGCCGCGAACTGCAACCTTGCAGGAATCTCCCAGGTTCCCGGCCCAACGAAAGCCCCCAGACCCAAATTGAGAGGGGCTGCTTGGGGCCCCCCCGGGGGCCCTTCAGGCCAGCTAGGTCTTTGGGTCCTGGCTCCTTCGGTTTGGGAGCTGTTGCTGCAGTTGTGCATGTTGGCCGGAGAGTGCTTCTCGGGCCGCGAACTGCAACCTTGCATGAATCTCCCATGTTCCCCGCCCAACGAAAGCCCCCAGACCCAAATGGAGAGGGGCTGCTTGGGGACCCCCTGGGGGCACTTCAGGACAGCTAGGTCTTTGGGTCCTGGCTCCTTCGCTTTGGGAGCTGTTGCTGCAGTTGGGCATGTTGGCCGGAGAGTGCTTCTCGGGCCGCGAACTGTAACCTTGCAGGTACCTCTCAGGTATACATGCCCAACGAAAGCCCCCAGACCCAAATGGAGAGGGGCTGCTTGGTGGCCTTCTGGGGGCCCTTCAGGCCAGCTAGGTCTTTGGGTCCTGGCTCCTTCGCTTTGGGAGCTGTTGCTGGATATTGGGCATGTTGGCCGGAGAGTGCTTCTCGGGCCGCGAACTGCAACCTTGCTGGTATCTCCCAGGTTCTCAGCCTAAAGAAAGCCCCCAGACCCAAATGGAGAGGGGCTGCTCTGGGGCCCCCTGGGGGCCCTTCAGGCCAGCTAGGTCTTTGTGTCCTGGCTCCTTCGCTTTGGGAGCTGTTGCTGCAGTTGGGCATGTTGGCCGTAGAGTGCTTCTCGGGCCGCGAACTGCAACCTTGCAGGATTCTCCCAGGTTCCCGGCCCAACGAAAGCCCCCAGACCCAAATTGAGAGGGGCTGCTTGGGGCCCCCCTGGGGGCCCTTCAGGCCAGCTAGGTCTTTGGGTCCTGGCTCCTTCGGTTTGGGAGCTGTTGCTGCAGTTGGGCATGTTGGCCGGAGAGTGCTTCTCGGGCCGCGAACTGCAACCTTGCAGGAATCTCCCAGGTTCCATGCCCAACGAAAGCCCCCAGACCCAAATGGAGAGGGGCTGCTTGGGGGCCCCCTGGGGGCCCTTCAGGCCAGCTAGGTCTTTGGGTCCTGGCTCCTTCGGTTTGGGAGCTGTTGCTGCAGTTGGGCATGTTGGCCGGAGAGTGCTTCTCGGGCCGCGAACTGCAACCTTGCAGGATTCTCCCAGGTTCCCGGCCCAACGAAAGCCCCCAGACCCAAATTGAGAGGGGCTGCTTGGGGGCCCCCTGGGGGCCCTTCAGGCCAGCTAGGTCTTTGGGTCCTGGCTCCTTCGCTTTGGGAGCTGTTGCTGCAGTTGGGCATGTTGGCCGGAGAGTGCTTCTCCGGCCGCGAACTGTAATCTTGCAGGTACCTCCCAGGTTCCCGGCCCAACGAAAACCCCCAGACCCAAATGGAGAGGGGCTGCTTGGGGGCCCCCTGGGGGCCCTTCAGGCCAGCTAGGTCTTTGGGTCCTGGCTCCTTCGCTTTGGGAGCTGTTGCTGCAGTTGGGCATGTTGGCTGGAGAGTGCTTCTCGGGCCGCGAACTGCAACCTTGCTGGTATCTCCCAGGTTCTCAGCCTAAAGAAAGCCCCCAGACCCAAATGGAGAGGGGCTGCTTGGGGGCCCCCTGGGGGCCCTTCAGGCCAGCTAGGTCTTTGGGTCCTGGCTCCTTCGGTTTGGGAGCTGTTGCTGCAGTTGGGCATGTTGGCCGGAGAGTGCTTCTCCGGCCGCGAACTGCAACCTTGCAGGAATCTCCCAGGTTCCCGGCCCAACGAAAGCCCCCAGACCCAAATGGAGAGGGGCTGCTTGGGGGCCCACTTCAGGCCAGCTAGGTCTTTTGGTCCTGGCTCCTTCGGTTTGGGAGCTGTTGCTGCAGTTGGGCATGTTGGCCGGAGAGTGCTTCTCGGGCCGCGAACTGCAACCTTGCAGGATTCTCCCAGGTTCCCGGCCCAACAAAAGCCCCCAGACCCAAATGGAGAGGGGCTGCTTGGGGGCCCCCTGGGGGCCCTTCAGGCCAGCTAGGTCTTTGGGGCCTGGCTCCTTCGCTTTGGGAGCTGTTGCTGCAGTTGGGCATGTTGGCCGGAGAGTGCTTCTCGGGCCGCGAACTGCAACCTTGCAGGATTCTCCCAGGTTCCCGGCCCAACGAAAGCCCCCAGACCCAAATTGAGAGGGGCTGCTTGGGGCCCCCTGGGGGCCCTTCAGGCCAGCTAGGTCTTTGGGTCCTGGCTCCTTCGCTTTGGGAGCTGTTGCTGCAGTTGAGCATGTTGGCCGGAGAGTGCTTCTCGGGCCTCGAACTGCAACCTTGCAGGAATCTCCCAGTTTCCCGCCCCAACAAAAGCCCCCAGACCCAAATTGAGAGGGGCTGCTTGGGGGCCCCCTGGGGGCCCTTCAGGCCAGCTAGGTCTTTGGGTCCTGGCTCCTTCGGTTTGGGAGCTGTTGCTGCAGTTGGGCATGTTGGCCGGAGAGTGCTTCTCGGGCCGCGAACTGCAACCTTGCAGGTACCTCCCAGGTTCCCGGCCCAACGAAAGCCCCCAGACCCAAATTGAGAGGGGCTGCTTGGGGGCCCCCTGGGGGCCCTTCAGGCCAGCTAGGTCTTTGTGTCCTGGCTCATTCGGTTTGGGAGCTGTTGCTGCAGTTGGGCATGTTGGCCGGAGAGTGCTTCTCGGGCCTCGAACTGCAACCTTGCAGGAATCTCCCAGTTTCCCGCCCCAACAAAAGCCCCCAGACCCAAATGGAGAGGGGCTGCTTGGGGGCCCCCTGGGGGCCCTTCAGGCCAGCTAGGTCTTTGGGTCCTGGCTCCTTCGGTTTGGGAGCTGTTGCTGCAGTTGGGCATGTTGGCCGGAGAGTGCTTCTCGGGCCGCGAACTGCAACCTTGCAGGATTCTCCCAGGTTCCCGGCCCAACGAAAGCCCCCAGACCCAAATTGAGAGGTGCTGCTTGGGGGCCCCCTGGGGGCCCTTCAGGCCAGCTAGGTCTTTGGGTCCTGGCTCCTTCGCTTTGGGAGCTGTTGCTGCAGTTGGGCATGTTGGCCGGAGAGTGCTTCTCGGGCCTCGAACTGCAACCTTGCAGGAATCTCCCAGGTTCCCGGCCGAACAAAAGCCCCCAGACCCAAATGGAGAGGGGCTGCTTGGGGGCCCTTCAGGCCAGCTAGGTCTTTGGGTCCTGGCTCCTTCGGTTTGGGAGCTGTTGCTGCAGTTGGGCATGTTGGCCGGAGAGTGCTTCTCGGGCCACGAACTGCAACCTTGCAGGAATCTCCCAGGTTCCCCGCCCAACGAAAGCCCCCAGACCCAAATGGAGAGGGGCTGCTTGGGGACCCCCTGGGGGCACTTCAGGCCAGCTAGGTCTTTGGGTCCTGGCTCCTTCGCTTTGGGAGCTGTTGCTGCAGTTGGGCATGTTGGCCGGAGAGTGCTTCTCGGGCCGCGAACTGCAACCTTGCAGGTATCTCCCAGGTTCCCGGCCCAACGAAAGCCCCCAGACCCAAATTGAGAGGGGCTGCTTGGGGGCCCCCTGGGGGCCCTTCAGGCCAGCTAGGTCTTTGGGTCCTGGCTCATTCGGTTTGGGAGCTGTTGCTGTAGTTGAGCATGTTGGCCGGAGAGTGCTTCTCGGGCCGCGAACTGCAACCTTGCAGGATTCTCCCAGGTTCCCGGCCCAACGAAAGCCCCCAGACCCAAATGGAGAGGGGCTGCTTGGGGCGCCCCTGGGGGCCCTTCAGGCCAGCTAGGTCTTTGGGTCCTGGCTCCTTCGCTTTGGGAGCTGTTGCTGCAGTTGGGCATGTTGGCCGGAGAGTGCTTCTCGGGCCGCGAACTGCAACCTTGCAGGTACCTCCCAGGTTCCCGGCCCAACGAAAGCCCCCAGACCCAAATGGAGAGGGGCTGCTTGGGGGCCCCCTGGGGGCCCTTCAGGCCAGCTAGGTCTTTGGGTCCTGGTTCCTTCGCTTTGGGAGCTGTTGCTGCAGTTGGGCATGTTGGCCGGAGAGTGCTTCTCCGGCCGCGAACTGCAACCTTGCATGAATCTCCCAGGTTCCCGGCCCAATGAAAGCCCCCAGACCCAAATGGAGAGGGGCTGCTTTGGGACCCCCTGGGGGCACTTCAGGCCAGCTAGGTCTTTGGGTCCTGGCTCCTTCGCTTTGGGAGCTGTTGCTGCAGTTGGGCATGTTGGCCGGAGAGTGCTTCTCGGGCCGCGAACTGCAACCTTGCAGGATTCTCCCAGGTTCCCGGTCCAACGAAAACCCCCAGACCCAAATTGAGAGGGGCTACTTGGGGGCCCCCTGGGGGCCCTTCAAGCCAGCTAGGTCTTTGTGTCCTGGCTCATTCGGTTTGGGAGCTGTTGCTGCAGTTGGGCATGTTGGCCGGAGAGTGCTTCACGGGCCTCGAACTGCAACCTTGCAGGAATCTCCCAGGTTCCCGGCCCAACAAAAGCCCCCAGACCCAAATTGAGAGGGGCTGCTTGGGGGCCCCCTGGGGGCCCTTCAGGCCAGCTAGGTCTTTGGGTCCTGGCTCCTTCGCTTTGGGAGCTGTTGCTGCAGTTGGGCATGTTGGCCGGAGAGTGCTTCTCCGGCCGCGAACTGCAACCTTGCAGGAATCTCCCAGGTTCCATGCCCAACGAAAGCCCCCAGACCCAAATTGAGAGGGGCTGCTTGGGGGCCCCCTGGGGGCCCTTCAGGCCAGCTAGGTCTTTGGGTCCTGGCTCCTTCGGTTTGGGAGCTGTTGCTGCAGTTGGGCATGTTGGCCGGAGAGTGCTTCTCGGGCCGTGAACTGCAACCTTGCAGGTACCTCCCAGGTTCCCGGCCCAACGAAAGCCCCCAGACCCAAATGGAGAGGGGCTGCTTGGGGCCCCCCTGGGGGCCCTTCAGGCCAGCTAGGTCTTTGGGTCCTGGCTCCTTCGGTTTGGGAGCTGTTGCTGCAGTTGGGCATGTTGGCCGGAGAGTGCTTCTCGGGCCTCGAACTGCAACCTTGCAGGATTCTCCCAGGTTCCCGGCCCAACGAAAGCCCCCAGACCCAAATGGAGAGGGGCTGCTTGGGGGCCCCCTGGGGGCCCTTCAGGCCAGCTAGGTCTTTGTGTCCTGGCTCCTTCGGTTTGGGAGCTGTTGCTGCAGTTGGGCATGTTGGCCGGAGAGTGCTTCTCGGGCCGCGAACTGCAACCTTGCAGGATTCTCCCAGGTTCACGGACCAACGAAAGCCCCCAGACCCAAATGGAGAGGGGCTGCTTGGGGACCCCCTGGGGGCCCTTCAGGCCAGCTAGGTCTTTGGGTCCTGGCTCCTTCGCTTTGGGAGCTGTTGCTGCAGTTGGGCATGTTGGCCGGAGAGTGCTTCTCGGGCCGCGAACTGCAACCTTGCAGGAATCTCCCAGGTTCCCGGCCCAACGAAAGCCCCCAGACCCAAATTGAGAGGGGCTGCTTGGGGGCCCCCTGGGGGCCCTTCAGGCCAGCTAGGTCTTTGGGTCCTGGCTCCTTCGGTTTGGGAGCTGTTGCTGCAGTTGAGCATGTTGGCCGGAGAGTGCTTCTCGGGCCGCGAACTGTAACCTTGCAGGTACCTCTCAGGTATCCATGCCCAACGAAAGCCCCCAGACCCAAATTGAGAGGGGCTGCTTGGGGGCCCCCTGGGGGCACTTCAGGCCAGCTAGGTCTTTGGGTCCTGGCTCCTTCGGTTTGGGAGCTGTTGCTGCAGTTGGGCATGTTGGCCGGAGAGTGCTTCTCGGGCCGCGAACTGCAACCTTGCAGGAATCTCCCAGGTTCCCGGCCCAACAAAAGCCCCCAGACCCAAATGGAGAGGGGCTGCTTGGGGTCCCCCTGGGGGCCCTTCAGGCCAGCTAGGTCTTTGGGTCCTGGCTCCTTCGGTTTGGGAGCTGTTGCTGCAGTTGGGCATGTTGGCCGGAGAGTGCTTCTCGGGCCGCGAACTGCAACCTTGCAGGAATCTCCCAGGTTCCCGGCCCAACGAAAGCCCCCAGACCCAAATTGAGAGGGGCTGCTTGGGGGCCCCCTGGGGGCCCTTCAGGCCAGCTAGGTCTTTGGGTCCTGGCTCCTTCGGTTTGGGAGCTGTTGCTGCAGTTGGGCATGTTGGCCGGAGAGTGCTTCTCGGGCCGCGAACTGCAACCTTGCAGGTACCTCCCAGGTTCCCGGCCCAACGAAAGCCCCCAGACCCAAATGGAGAGGGGCTGCTTGGGGCCCCCCTGGGGGCCCTTCAGGCCAGCTAGGTCTTTGGGTCCTGGCTCCTTCGCTTTGGGAGCTGTTGCTGCAGTTGGGCATGTTGGCCGGAGAGTGCTTCTCGGGCCGCGAACTGCAACCTTGCAGGAATCTCCCAGGTTCCATGCCCAACGAAAGCCCCCAGACCCAAATTGAGAGGGGCTGCTTGGGGGCCCCCTGGGGGCACTTCAGGCCAGCTAGGTCTTTGGGTCCTGGCTCCTTCCCTTTGGGAGCTGTTGCTGCAGTTGGGCATGTTGGCCGGAGAGTGCTTCTCGGGCCGCGAACTGCAACCTTGCAGGAATCTCCCAGGTTCCCGGCCCAACGAAAGCCCCCAGACCCAAATGGAGAGGGGCTGCTTGGGGGCCCCCTGGGGGCCCTTCAGGCCAGCTAGGTCTTTGGGTCCTGGCTCCTTCGGTTTGGAAGCTGTTGCTGCAGTTGGGCATGTTGGCCGGAGAGTGCTTCTCGGGCCGCGAACTGCAACCTTGCAGGATTCTCCCAGGTTCCATGCCCAACGAAAGCCCCCAGACCCAAATTGAGAGGTGCTGCTTGGGGGCCCCCTGGGGGCCCTTCAGGCCAGCTAGGTCTTTGGGTCCTGGCTCCTTCGGTTTGGGAGCTGTTGCTGCAGTTTAGCATGTTGGCCGGAGAGTGCTTCTCGGGCCGCGAACTGCAACCTTGCAGGATTCTCCCAGGTTCCCGGCCCAACGAAAGCCCCCAAACCCAAATGGAGAGGGGCTGCTTGGGGCGCCCCTGGGGGCCCTTCAGGCCAGCTAGGTCTTTGGGTCCTGGCTCCTTCGGTTTGGGAGCTGTTGCTGCAGTTGGGCATGTTGGCCGGAGAGTGCTTCTCGGGCCGCGAACTGCAACCTTGCAGGTACCTCCCAGGTTCCCGGCCCAACGAAAGCCCCTGCCGCAACTGAGAGACGGGACACCGCTTAATGTAAGCAAGTGATCGGTTTATTGCACACATACAGCAGCTTATATATTTTCTAAGTGCGTCAAGCTTAGCGAGCTTTAAATTGATTGGATAATATAAAACCGTCAGAAGGCTTTTTACAGGTTACTGATGTCTTCAGGGTTAAAGGTTATCTTCACACCGCAGCTGCAGTTACACCGTCAACACAATGGAATGCTCCTCGCTTCATGATGTTTTGAGACGCCCCGTTCTTCGGGTCTCCCACAGCCTTCACAGCCTTCGTCCGACCAAGGCTATCAGGCCTCCCACAACTCATCCGACCAAGGCTATCAGATCTTGGTCGCTTGCTCCACTGTGCAATTTCGCAGCTGCAGAATCATCGTCTGCTTTTCCCACATCTCCCCCGTTCTGTTGAACAATAAGAACCTTGTGAATAGCATTAGATATCATTGTCTGTACACACTGTAAAAAGCAGGGCAAAAGTATTAAAAACAACAAAATAACAAGTACTACATATAGCATTGTTTTGATTAAGCTTCTTATCCACCCTGTAAAGCCCCAGCTAGAAAATAGCTGGTCTAGCCAGTCCCATCTATCATCTTCTCGGAGTTTCATAACTCCGTTCTTAAGTTGTTGTATGCTGGCGTGGATTGATTCCGAGTGGTCTGAAAGATTCATACAACACATGCCTTCAAAATCCTCACAGCCATGTCCTTGAGCTAAATGCAAAAAATCTATAGCAGCACGATTTTGCAAAGTTGCATGTCGTACACTATCTACATCAAGCAAAAGACCAGAAAGCGCTTTACTAGTAGCATTGGTCTGCTTTGTTAGCCAGCATCCCAATTTGTCCAAGGTGCCGAGTGCTTTTGCAGACACGACACCAGGGGCAAGGAATGAGGCCGTAAAGCGTTGTCCAATTATCAAGTGGCAATCCTACCAGACAGGTAGAAAAGGGATTTTCTGGGGAGGCAGTAGCCAGACAAAGAGTGTCTTGACCTGTTAGGTTGGCCAGTGTAACCCATATGTTAACCTTAGGGAAAAATGGGGGAAAAGGATTAGCTTTCACTGCGGCTCCAAACAAAAGCAAAAGGAGTATCATGATAGTAGTTTTCAAGTAGGCAGTGAAACGTCCGCGTCCGGTTCTTCGGCTGGGGTCGTCGTCAGTGGTTCTCTAAAGGGTTTAACGTTCCTCGCCGGGATCCACCGCGGACCACGTTCTGTGGAAACACAAGCATAACCCCTTCCCCAAGTGACAAGCGGATAAGGGCCTAAAATTTGTCCTGTTTCTAGGTCTCTTATCAAAACTGGTGCCTTTTTTGATTCTGTGAATTCTTGGCTCATATTAAAATGTCTAACAATAGGAGGATTTTGATCCATCAAGGAACAATTTAAAAAATTAAAAACATATAATGCTTTCTGTAATCTTTCTCCTGGGGTTGCCTGCTTCATTCCCCCTTTCTGTTTTTGTAAAATATTTTTTAAAGATTGGTGGGAGCGCTCAATGAGAGATTGACCGGTAGGGGAATGAGGTATTCCTGTAATATGTGTAATGCCCCAGGTATTGAAAAAGTTTTGTATAGTAGCAGAAATATATGCAGGTCCATTGTCTGTTTTTATTTTTTGGGGTATGCCTAAAGTGGCAAAGGCTTGTAAAAAGTGGCGTTTAGCATCGCGAGCCTTCTCTCCCATATGACAGGATGCATACAAGGCTCCCGAAAAGGTGTCTATTGAAACATGTATATATTTTTGTTTTCCAAATTCTGGATAGTGTGTGACATCAGTTTGCCATAACTGTAAGGCTTGCAGTCCTCGGGGGTTAATTCCACCCGCGACTGATGGGAAAGACACTCGTTGGCAATCAGGACATGTAGCAATAATTTCTGTTGCCTGTTGTGTAGTGAGGTTGAAGGAGCGTTTTAATGCTCCGGCATTCTGGTGGAAAAAAGAATGGCTAAGCCTTGCTTGAGCAAAGAGATCTGGGAGAATTTGTGCAGTAAGGGTTAATAAGTCAGCTTGTCTATTTCCTTCTGCAATATAGCCTGGTAAGGTGGTATGTGAGCGGACATGCATAATAAAATAAGGAGTTATCCTAGAATCCAACAAGGCAATAAGTTCCTGTAACAGATCAAATAAAAGAGAGTTAGAAACATCTTTCAAAACAGCGGCTTCTGCACGTTGAACTATTCCTGTAACATAGGCAGAATCAGTAATTATGTTAAGTGGTTCTGACCATTTACGGAAAACACGTACAACTGCTGCAAGTTCTACAATTTGTGGTGAGCCCGGTACTAGAGAAATGTCTGAGTTCCAGTTTTGGGTTTGTTGGTCCCACCAGATAATGACAGACTTATGAGTTTTTCCGGACCCATCCGTAAATACTGTGAAAGCTTCCAGAGGTGTCTCACTTCGCTTTGGTTTCTGTGACAGTTGAAAGTCAAGGTGTAAGAGTTTATGAGCTGGTAGGTGAGAAGAGATTTGTCCAGAGTAGTCTGCGAGGGCCATGGCAAAGACGTCTGACCGGTGGTATAGCCACGAAAGGTAAGCCTTGACTACTGGTAGGTATATGTGTACAAAGTCAATTCCTGCTAAGGCTAGTAATCGTTGACGCGCTTTAAGAATCAGAGAGGCAAACATCTCATGTTGTGTAAGTATAGTTTTTGAGGGTTGGTGTGATAAAAATATCCATTCAATGATTATCAATGGGTCTTTTTGTGTAATATCCCATTGGAAAATGAGGGCGTATGGCTGTCGTGCAGGATTTAAAATTGCTAAATAAAAAGGAAGGTTTAAGTCACAACGGTGTGCCTGTCTAGACTCAATAGCCTCAGTCACCTTTGCAATAGCCATCTGAGATAGTTTGTCTAATGTTCTCGGAGCACAAATGTTACTGTCTCCCTTCAGGAGTTTAAAAAGAGGATCAAGATCAGAGTTTGTGATTCCCAATAGTGGACGAACCCAGTTTATGGTTCCCAGGAGTTTTTGCACATCATTCAGAGTGGTAATTTTTGTGTTTAGGGTAAGTGGCTGAGGTACTATGGTTTTTGATCGTATTAGCCAGCCCAAATATTTCCATGGGGATATTGATTGAACCTTTTCAGAGGCAATACAGAATCCAGCTGCATTTACAGCTTTAATGACAAGGGCTACGGCCTTCTGCATGTCTTCTTCATGTAGGGCAGCTACAAGGATGTCGTCCATATAATGGTATATTAAAATTGCAGGCATGGACTTCCTTATTGGGCTTAAAATTTTTGCTACGTACCATTGGCAAATTGTTGGACTGTTTTTCATTCCTTGTGGCAGCACTACCCAATGGAATCGGCGTAAAGGCTCTTGTACATTGACGCTTGGAACTGAAAAGGCAAATTTAGGTGCATCCTGAGGGTGCAAAGGTATGTTAAAGAAACAATCTTTTAAATCAATCACTGTAAGATGCCAATCCCGAGGTAACATGGTTGGTGAGGGGAGCCCCGGTTGGAGGGGTCCCATATCTTCCATAGCGTCATTAATTTTTCTAAGATCATGAAGTAGGCGCCACTTGCCATTGGGTTTTTTGATAACAAAAACAGGAGAATTCCAGGGACTGACCGAGGGTAACACATGACCCTTTTTTAATTGTTCCTCTACTAGGTCATTTAGAGCGCGCAATTTCTCAATAGGAAGGGTCTCATAGCTGCAAAGG
Source organism: Gallinula chloropus (assembly GCF_964237585.1). Classification (NCBI taxonomy): domain Eukaryota; kingdom Metazoa; phylum Chordata; class Aves; order Gruiformes; family Rallidae; genus Gallinula; species Gallinula chloropus. The sequence goes on along the minus strand of NW_028168104.1, from coordinate 212,488 downwards.
CAGCGACCATAGTCTCAAATTTATGATCCATTGTCCCTATGCGATTGCATGCCTCAATCATTTCAATTAAAGTAGGATTCCTGTTTGGTAAAGCCTGTAAGACTCGTTTACAGTCCACATTAGCATTCTCTACAGCCAGTTTTAAAAGTAGTATTTCTCTCGCTTCCTTGTTGTCAATCTGTTTCTCTAACGCCATGCTCAGTCTATCTATAAATTGCATATAAGACTCACGAGGTTCCTGTATTATAGCAGTAAAGGCTTTTTGTGGTTTTTGAGTATCGGGGGTCTTTAAAAGTGCCTTTTTTGCTTCCTCGCGTACAGCTCTCAGAGCTTCCCTTGGGACCTCTCTGGCTTGGGTTATGGGGTCGGCGTACTGCCCCGTCCCCGTTAAATGCTCCAAAGTTAATGCAGCCATATTAGGATCATTATGTCCTACATAGCTAGTCAGGAGGGTTTGTAACCCCTGTCTCCATTGAGATTCCCACAAGGTGTATTGCGTGGGTGTACACAGTAATTGTGCGAGAGCTTTGAGATCATGGGGTGTCATAGTATAAGTATCCAAAACTGACGATAGCATAGTAACAAAGTAGGGAGAAGATAAACCGTGCTCCGTAGCCGTGCGACGCAATTCCTTAATCACAGAAAAAGACAGAGGTTCCCACTGAGCCCTGCGCCCGAGCCCTTGATACATGACCGGTGCTACGATTTTTTGTGCCATTTCCAAGTCCCCTTCCCGTAACGCTTGCCGTTTGATTTTGGTCCATACGTTGTGCGGGTCAGGGGGGAACAAATCAGGCTCATCCTCCGGGTCCGAAGGACCAGGATCAAAGGGGTCGTCTTCAGGAGGGTAATTTACTAATCCCCCTTTATTTGAGGATGGCTTTGGCACAAATGAAGGGTCGGTTTCGGGGGAGGGAGGGAGTTCCGGTGGGGCTAAAGGAGCGACAGGGGAATCGTCCCCGTCAGAGTCTTTTCCAGGCGATTGATTCGCTCTATTAGAGCGCTCTTGCTCTTTTAAAGTTTCAAATATAATTCTCCACCAAGGGAGCAGTTTTTGCGCCTGGGGGTCACCCTTTGTGGCTCCGTCCCAAAGTTTAACACCCACGGAGTCCCATATATCCGTTGTAAAAATATTTGATGCAGTGACAGTGGGGATTTTAACCTGGACCCACTTCAAAGTGCATTTAAGATCGTGACCCGAAATAGTCTTATCATGTTTAGCTAATAAAGCTTTCATAAGTTCATATACGTCTCTTTCTACGGGAGTCGAAACTTGCCCTCCCATCTGGATTACCCGCAGCTCACCTCTCTTCCCCGAGGGATTGTTTGCCGGCTCCTGCTTCCTTTCAGCAGCGTACTCTGTAGTTCTGCGGGAGTTGCGACCGGCTGCCAGATAGGCAGTTCTCCAGTTCCTTGGAGTGCCGAGTCGTCTGGTCCGCTTCGGATCGAATCATGTCCTCCGGTCCACTTAGGATCGAATCACGTCGTCCGGTCCGTTTTAGATCGAATCACGTCGGGGTCACCATTTGCCGCAACTGAGAGACGGGACACCGCTTAATGTAAGCAAGTGATCGGTTTATTGCACACATACAGCAGCTTATATATTTTCTAAGTGCGTCAAGCTTAGCGAGCTTTAAATTGATTGGATAATATAAAACCGTCAGAAGGCTTTTTACAGGTTACTGATGTCTTCAGGGTTAAAGGTTATCTTCACACCGCAGCTGCAGTTACACCGTCAACACAATGGAATGCTCCTCGCTTCATGATGTTTTGAGACGCCCCGTTCTTCGGGTCTCCCACAGCCTTCACAGCCTTCGTCCGACCAAGGCTATCAGGCCTCCCACAACTCATCCGACCAAGGCTATCAGATCTTGGTCGCTTGCTCCACTGTGCAATTTCGCAGCTGCAGAATCATCGTCTGCTTTTCCCACAAGCCCCCAGACCCAAATGGAGAGGGGCTGCTTGGGGACCCCCTGGGGGCACTTCAGGCCAGCTAGGTCTTTGGGTCCTGGCTCCTTCGCTTTGGGAGCTGTTGCTGCAGTTGGGCATGTTGGCCGGAGAGTGCTTCTCGGGCCGCGAACTGCAACCTTGCAGGATTCTCCCAGGTTCCCGGCCCAACAAAAACCCCCAGACCCAAATTGAGAGGGGCTACTTGGGGGCCCCCTGGGGGCCCTTCAAGCCAGCTAGGTCTTTGTGTCCTGGCTCATTCGGTTTGGGAGCTGTTGCTGCAGTTGGGCATGTTGGCCGGAGAGTGCTTCACGGGCCTCGAACTGCAACCTTGCAGGAATCTCACAGGTTCCCGGCCCAACGAAAGCCCCCAGACCCAAATTGAGAGGGGCTGCTTGGGGGCCCCCTGGGGGCCCTTCAGGCCAGCTAGGTCTTTGGGTCCTGGCTCCTTCGCTTTGGGAGCTGTTGCTGCAGTTGGGCATGTTGGCCGGAGAGTGCTTCTCCGGCCGCGAACTGCAACCTTGCAGGAATCTCCCAGGTTCCATGCCCAACGAAAGCCCCCAGACCCAAATTGAGAGGGGCTGCTTGGGGGCCCCCTGGGGGCCCTTCAGGCCAGCTAGGTCTTTGGGTCCTGGCTCCTTCGGTTTGGGAGCTGTTGCTGCAGTTGGGCATGTTGGCCGGAGAGTGCTTCTCGGGCCGCGAACTGCAACCTTGCAGGATTCTCCCAGGTTCCCGGCCCAACGAAAGCCCCCAGACCCAAATGGAGAGGGGCTGCTTGGGGCCCCCCTGGGGGCCCTTCAGGCCAGCTAGGTCTTTGGGTCCTGGCTCCTTCGGTTTGGGAGCTGTTGCTGCAGTTGGGCATGTTGGCCGGAGAGTGCTTCTCGGGCCGCGAACTGCAACCTTGCAGGATTCTCCCAGGTTCCCGGCCCAACGAAAACCCCCAGACCCAAATGGAGAGGGGCTGCTTGGGGGCCCCCTGGGGGCCCTTCAGGCCAGCTAGGTCTTTGGGTCCTGGCTCCTTCGGTTTGGGAGCTGCTGCTGCAGTTGGGCATGTTGGCCGGAGAGTGCTTCTCGGGCCGCGAACTGCAACCTTGCAGGATTCTCCCAGGTTCCCGGCCCAACGAAAGCCCCCAGATACAAATTGAGAGGGGCTGCTTGGTGGCCCCCTGGGGGCACTTCAGGCCAGCTAGGTCTTTGTGTCCTGGCTCATTCGCTTTGGGATCTGTTGCTGCAGTTGGGCATGTTGGCCGGAGAGTGCTTCTCGGGCCTCGAACTGCAACCTTGCAGGAATCTCCCAGTTTCCCGGCCCAACAAAAGCCCCCAGACCCAAATGGAGAGGGGCTGCTTGGGGGCCCCCTGGGGGCCCTTCAGGCCAGCTAGGTCTTTGGGTCCTGGCTCCTTCGGTTTGGGAGCTGTTGCTGCAGTTGGGCATGTTGGCCGGAGAGTGCTTCTCGGGCCGCGAACTGCAACCTTGCAGGATTCTCCCAGGTTCCCGGCCCAACGAAAGCCCCCAGACCCAAATGGAGAGGGGCTGCTTGGGGGCCCCCTGGGGGCCCTTCAGGCCAGCTAGGTCTTTGGGTCCTGGCTCCTTCGGTTTGGGAGCTGTTGCTGCAGTTGGGCATGTTGGCCGGAGAGTGCTTCTCGGGCCGCGAACTGTAACCTTGCAGGATTCTCACAGGTTCCCGGCCCAACGAAAGCCCCCAGACCCAAATTGAGAGGGGCTGCTTGGGGCCCCCCTGGGGGCCCTTCAGGCCAGCTAGGTCTTTGGGTCCTGGCTCCTTCGGTTTGGGAGCTGTTGCTGCAGTTGGGCATGTTGGCCGGAGAGTGCTTCTCGGGCCGCGAACTGCAACCTTGCAGATACCTCCCAGGTTCCCGGCCCAACGAAAACCCCCAGACCCAAATGGAGAGGGGCTGCTTGGGGGCCCCCTGGGGGCACTTCAGGCCAGCTAGGTCTTTGGGTCCTGGCTCCTTCGCTTTGGGAGCTGTTGCTGCAGTTGGGCATGTTGGCCAGAGAGTGCTTCTCCGGCCGCGAACTGCAACCTTGCATGAATCTCCCAGGTTCCCCGCCCAACGAAAGCCCCCAGACCCAAATGGAGAGGGGCTGCTTGGGGGCCCCCTGGGGGCCCTTCAGGCCAGCTAGGTCTTTGGGTCCTGGCTATTTCGGTTTGGGAGCTGTTACTGCAGTTGGGCATGTTGGCCGGAGAGTGCTTCTCGGGCCGCGAACTGCAACCTTGCAGGAATCTCCCAGGTTCCATGGCCAACGAAAGCCCCCAGACCCAAATTGAGAGGGGCTGCTTGGGGGCCCCCTGGGGGCCCTTCAGGCCAGCTAGGTCTTTGGGTCCTGGCTCCTTCGGTTTGGGAGCTGTTGCTGCAGTTGGGCATGTTGGCCGGAGAGTGCTTCTCGGGCCGCGAACTGCAACCTTGCAGGTACCTCCCAGGTTCCCGGCCCAACGAAAGCCCCCAGACCCAAATTGAGAGGGGCTGCTTGGGGGCACCCTGGGGGCCCTTCAGGCCAGCTAGGTCTTTGGGTCCTGGCTCCTTCGGTTTGGGAGCTGTTGCTGCAGTTGGGAATGTTGGCCGGAGAGTGCTTCTCGGGCCGCGAACTGCAACCTTGCAGAATTCTTGCAGGTTCCCGGCCCAACGAAAGCCCCCAGACCCAAATGGAGAGGGGCTGCTTGGGGGCCCCCTGGGGGCCCTTCAGGCCAGCTAGGTCTTTGGGTCCTGGCTCCTTCGGTTTGGGAGCTGTTGCTGCAGTTGGGCATGTTGGCCGGAGAGTGCTTCTCGGGCCGCGAACTGCAACCTTGCAGGATTCTCCCAGGTTCCCGGCCCAACGAAAGCCCCCAGACCCAAATGGAGAGGGGCTGCTTGGGGGCCCCCTGGGGGCCCTTCAGGCCAGCTAGGTCTTTGGGTCCTGGCTCCTTCGGTTTGGGAGCTGTTGCTGCAGTTGGGAATGTTGGCCGGAGAGTGCTTCTCGGGCCGCGAACTGCAACCTCGCAGGATTCTCCCAGGTTCCCGGCCCAAAGAAAGCCCCCAGACCCAAATGGAGAGGGGCTGCTTGTGGGCCCCCTGGGGGCCCTTCAGGCCAGCTAGGTCTTTGTGTCCTGGCTCCTTCAGTTTGGGAGCTGTTGCTGCAGTTGGGCATGTTGGCCGGAGAGTGCTTCTCGGGCCGCGAACTGCAACCTTGCAGGATTCTCCCAGGTTCCCGGCCCAACGAAAGCCCCCAGACCCAAATTGAGAGGGGCTGCTTGGGGGCCCCCTGGGGGCCCTTCAGGCCAGCTAGGTCTTTGGGTCCTGGCTCCTTCGCTTTGGGAGCTGTTGCTGCAGTTGGGCATGTTGGCCGGAGAGTGCTTCTCGGGCCGCGAACTGCAACCTTGCAGGTACCTCCCAGGTTCCCAGCCCAACGAAAGCCCCCAGACCCAAATGGACAGGGGCTGCTTGGGGGCCCCCTGGGGGCCCTTCAGGCCAGCTAGGTCTTTGGGTCCTGGCTCCTTCGGTTTGGGAGCTGTTGCTGCAGTTGAGCATGTTGGCCGGATAGTGCTTCTCGGGCCGCGAACTGTAACCTTGCAGGTACCTCTCAGGTATCCATGCCCAACGAAAGCCCCCAGACCCAAATGGAGAGGGGCTGCTTGGGGCCCCCCTGGGGGCCCTTCAGGCCAGCTAGGTCTTTGTGTCCTGGCTCCTTCGGTTTGGGAGCTGTTGCTGCAGTTGGGCATGTTGGCCGGAGAGTGCTTCTTGGGCCGCGAACTGCAACCTTGCAGGTACCTCCCAGGTTCCCGGCCCAACGAAAACCCCCAGACCCAAATGGAGTGGGGCTGCTTGGGGGCCCCCTGGGGGCCCTTCAGGCCAGCTAGGTCTTTGGGTCCTGGCTCCTTCGGTTTGGGAGCTGTTGCTGCAGTTGGGCATGTTGGCCGGAGAGTGCTTCTCGGGCTGCGAACTGTAACTTGCAGGTACCTCTCAGGTATACATGCCCAACGAAAGCCCCCAGACCCAAATGGAGAGGGGCTGCTTGGTGGCCTTCTGGGGGCCCTTCAGGCCAGCTAGGTCTTTGGGTCCTGGCTCCTTCGCTTTGGGAGCTGTTGCTGGATATTGGACATGTTGGCCGGAGAGTGCTTCTCGGGCCGCGAACTGCAACCTTGCTGGTATCTCCCAGGTTCTCAGCCTAAAGAAAGCCCCCAGACCCAAATGGAGAGGGGCTGCTTGGGGGCCCCCTGGGGGCACTTCAGGCCAGCTAGGTCTTTGGGTCCTGGCTCCTTCGCTTTGGGAGCTGTTGCTGCAGTTGGGCATGTTGGCCGGAGAGTGCTTCTCGGGCCGCGAACTGCAACCTTGCAGGATTCTCCCAGGTTCCCGGCCCAACGAAAGCCCCCAGACCCAAATGGAGAGGGGCTGCTTGGGGCCCTCCTGGGGGCCCTTCAGGCCAGCTAGGTCTTTGGGTCCTGGCTCCTTCGGTTTGGGAGCTGTTGCTGCAGTTGGGCATGTTGGCCGGAGAGTGCTTCTCGGGCCGCGAACTGCAACCTTGCAGGAATCTCCCATGTTCCATGCCCAACGAAAGCCCCCAGACCCAAATGGAGAGGGGCTGCTTGGGGGCCCCCTGGGGGCCCTTCAGGCCAGCTAGGTCTTTGGGTCCTGGCTCCTTCGGTTTGGGAGCTGTTGCTGCAGTTGAGCATGTTGGCCGGAGAGTGCTTCTCGGGCCGCGAACTGTAACCTTGCAGGTACCTCTCAGGTATCAATGCCCAACGAAAGCCCCCAGACCCAAATTGAGAGGGGCTGCTTGGTGGCCCCCTGGGGGCCCTTCAGGCCAGCTAGGTCTTTGGGTCCTGGCTCCTTCGCTTTGGGAGCTGTTGCTGCAGTTGGGCATGTTGGCCGGAGAGTGCTTCTCGGGCCGTGAACTGCAACCTTGCTGGTATCTCCCAGGTTCTCAGCCTAAAGAAAGCCCCCAGACCCAAATGGAGAGGGGCTGCTTGGGGGCCCCCTGGGGGCCCTTCAGGCCAGCTAGGTCTTTGGGTCCTGGCTCCTTCGCTTTGGGAGCTGTTGCTGCAGTTGGGCATGTTGGCCGGAGAGTGCTTCTCGGGCCGCGAACTGCAACCTTGCTGGTATCTCCCAGGTTCTCAGCCTAAAGAAAGACCCCAGACCCAAATAGAGAGGGGCTGCTTGGGGGCCCCCTGGGGGCCCTTCAGGCCAGCTAGGTCTTTGGGTCCTGGCTCCTTCGCTTTGGGAGCTGTTGCTGCAGTTGGGCATGTTGGCCGGAGAGTGCTTCTCGGGCCGCGAACTGCAACCTTGCAGGAATCTCCCAGGTTCCCGGCCCAACGAAAGCCCCCAGACCCAAATTGAGAGGGGCTGCTTGGGGGCCCTTCAGGCCAGCTAGGTCTTTGGGTCCTGGCTCCTTCGGTTTGGGAGCTGTTGCTGCAGTTGAGCATGTTGGCCGGAGAGTGCTTCTCGGGCCGCGAACTGCAACCTTGCATGAATCTCCCAGGTTCCCCGCCCAACGAAAGCCCCCAGACCCAAATGGAGAGGGGCTGCTTGGGGACCCCCTGGGGGCACTTCAGGCCAGCTAGGTCTTTGGGTCCTGGCTCCTTCGCTTTGGGAGCTGTTGCTGCAGTTGGGCATGTTGGCCGGAGAGTGCTTCTCGGGCCGCGAACTGTAACCTTGCAGGTACCTCTCAGGTATACATGTCCAACGAAAGCCCCCAGACCCAAATGGAGAGGGGCTGCTTGGGGGCCCCCTGGGGGCACTTCAGGCCAGCTAGGTCTTTGGGTCCTGGCTCCTTCGGTTTGGGAGCTGTTGCTGCAGTTGGGCATGTTGGCCGGAGAGTGCTTCTCGGGCCGCGAACTGCAACCTTGCAGGAATCTCCCAGGTTCCCGGCCCAACAAAAGCCCCCAGACCCAAATGGAGAGGGGCTGCTTGGGGGCCCCCTGGGGGCACTTCAGGCCAGCTAGGTCTTTGGGTCCTGGCTCCTTCGGTTTGGGAGCTGTTGCTGCAGTTGGGCATGTTGGCCGGAGAGTGCTTCTCGGGCCGCGAACTGCAACCTTGCAGGAATCTCCCAGGTTCCCGGCCCAACGAAAGCCTCCAGACCCAAATTGAGAGGGGCTGCTTGGGGGCCCCCTGGGGGCCCTTCAGGCCAGCTAGGTCTTTGGGTCCTGGCTCCTTCGGTTTGGGAGCTGTTGCTGCAGTTGGACATGTTGGCCGGAGAGTGCTTCTCGGGCCGCGAACTGCAACCTTGCTTGTACCTCCCAGGTTCCCGGCCCAACGAAAGCCCCCAGACCCAAATGGAGAGGGGCTGCTTGGGGCCCCCCTGGGGGCCCTTCAGGCCAGCTAGGTCTTTGGGTCCTGGCTCCTTCGGTTTGGGAGCTGTTGCTGCAGTTGGGCATGTTGGCCGGAGAGTGCTTCTCGGGCCGCGAACTGCAACCTTGCAGGAATCTCCCAGGTTCCATGCCCAACGAAAGCCCCCAGACCCAAATTGAGAGGGGCTGCTTGGGGGCCCCCTGGGGGCCCTTCAGGCCAGCTAGGTCTTTGGGTCCTGGCTCCTTCGGTTTGGGAGCTGTTGCTGCAGTTGTGCATGTTGGCCGGAGAGTGCTTCTCGGGCCGCGAACTGTAACCTTGCAGGTACCTCTCAGGTATACATGTCCAACGAAAGCCCCCAGACCCAAATGGAGAGGGGCTGCTTGGGGGCCCCCTGGGGGCACTTCAGGCCAGCTAGGTCTTTGGGTCCTGGCTCCTTCGGTTTGGGAGCTGTTGCTGCAGTTGGGCATGTTGGCCGGAGAGTGCTTCTCGGGCCGCGAACTGCAACCTTGCAGGAATCTCCCAGGTTCCCGGCCCAACGAAAGCCCCCAGACCCAAATGGAGAGGGGCTGCTTGGGGGCCCCCTGGGGGCCTTTCAGGCCAGCTAGGTCTTTGGGTCCTGGCTCCTTCGGTTTGGAAGCTGTTGCTGCAGTTGGGCATGTTGGCCGGAGAGTGCTTCTCGGGCCGCGAACTGCAACCTTGCAGGAATCTCCCAGGTTCCCGGCCCAACGAAAGCCCCCAGACCCAAATTGAGAGGGGCTGCTTGGGGGCCCCCTGGGGGCCCTTCAGGCCAGCTAGGTCTTTGAATCCTGGCTCCTTCGGTTTGGGAGCTGTTGCTGCAGTTGGGCATGTTGGCCGGAGAGTGCTTCTCGGGCCGCGAACTGCAACCTTGCAGGAATCTCCCAGGTTCCCGGCCCAACGAAAGCCCCCAGACCCAAATTGAGAGGGGCTGCTTGGGGGCCCCCTGGGGGCCCTTCAGGCCAGCTAGGTCTTTGGGTCCTGGCTCCTTCGGTTTGGGAGCTGTTGCTGCAGTTGGGCATGTTGGCCGGACAGTGCTTCTCGGGCCGCGAACTGCAACCTTGCAGGATTCTCCCAGGTTCCCGGCCCAACGAAAGCCCCCAGACCCAAATGGAGAGGGGCTGCTTGGGGCCCCCCTGGGGGCCCTTCAGGCCAGCTAGGTCTTTGGGTCCTGGCTCCTTCGGTTTGGGAGCTGTTGCTGCAGTTGGGCATGTTGGCCGGAGAGTGCTTCTCGGGCCGCGAACTGCAACCTTGCAGGAATCTCCCAGGTTCCATGCCCAACGAAAGCCCCCAGACCCAAATTGAGAGGGGCTGCTTGGGGGCCCCCTGGGGGCACTTCAGGCCAGCTAGGTCTTTGGGTCCTGGCTCCTTCGCTTTGGGAGCTGTTGCTGCAGTTGGGCATGTTGGCCGGAGAGTGCTTCTCAGGCCGCGAACTGCAACCTTGCAGGAATCTCCCAGGTTCCCGGCCCAACGAAAGCCCCCAGACCCAAATTGAGAGGGGCTACTTGGGGGCCCCCTGGGGGCCCTTCAGGCCAGCTAGGTCTTTGGGTCCTGGCTCCTTCGGTTTGGGAGCTGTTGCTGCAGTTGGGCATGTTGGCCGGAGAGTGCTTCTCGGGCCGCGAACTGCAACCTTGCAGGTTCCTCCCAGGTTCCCGGCCCAACGAAAGCCCCCAGACCCAAATTGAGAGGGGCTGCTTGGGGGCCCCCTGGGGGCCCTTCAGGCCAGCTAGGTCTTTGGGTCCTGGCTCCTTCGGTTTGGGAGCTGTTGCTGCAGTTGAGCATGTTGGCCGGAGAGTGCTTCTCGGGCCTTGAAATGCAACCTTGCAGGATTCTCCCAGGTTCCCGGCCCAACGAAAGCTCCCAGACCCAAATGGAGAGGGGCTGCTTGGGGCGCCCCTGGGGGCCCTTCAGGCCAGCTAGGTCTTTGGGTCCTGGCTCCTTCGGTTTGGGAGCTGTTGCTGCAGTTGGGCATGTTGGCCGGAGAGTGCTTCTCGGGCCGCGAACTGCAACCTTGCAGGTACCTCCCAGGTTCCCGGCCCAACGAAAGCCCCCAGACCCAAATGGAGAGGGGCTGCTTGGGGGCCCCCTGGGGGCCCTTCAGGCCAGCTAGGTCTTTGGGTCCTGGTTCCTTCGCTTTGGGAGCTGTTGCTGCAGTTGGGCATGTTGGCCGGAGAGTGCTTCTCGGGCCGCGAACTGCAACCTTGCATGAATCTCCCAGGTTCCCGGCCCAACGAAAGCCCCCAGACCCAAATGGAGAGGGGCTGCTTGGGGACCCCCTGGGGGCACTTCAGGCCAGCTAGGTCTTTGGGTCCTGGCTCCTTCGCTTTGGGAGCTGTTGCTGCAGTTGGGCATGTTGGCCGGAGAGTGCTTCTCGGGCCGCGAACTGCAACCTTGCAGGATTCTCCCAGGTTCCCGGCCCAACGAAAACCCCCAGACCCAAATTGAGAGGGGCTACTTGGGGGCCCCCTGGGGGCCCTTCAAGCCAGCTAGGTCTTTGTGTCCTGGCTCATTCGGTTTGGGAGTTGTTGCTGCAGATGGGCATGTTGGCCGGAGAGTGCTTCACGGGCCTCGAACTGCAACCTTGCAGGAATCTCCCAGGTTCCCGGCCCAACAAAAGCCCCCAGACCCAAATGGAGAGGGGCTGCTTGGGGGCCCCCTGGGGGCCCTTCAGGCCAGCTAGGTCTTTGGGTCCTGGCTCCTTCGCTTTGGGAGCTGTTGCTGCAGTTGGGCATGTTGGCCGGAGAGTGCTTCTCCGGCCGCGAACTGCAACCTTGCAGGAATCTCCCAGGTTCCCAGCCCAACGAAAGCCCCCAGACCCAAATTGAGAGGGGCTGCTTGGGGGCCCCCTGGGGGCCCTTCAGGCCAGCTAGGTCTTTGGGTCCTGGCTCCTTCGGTTTGGGAGCTGTTGCTGCAGTTGGGCATGTTGGCCGGAGAGTGCTTCTCGGGCCGCGAACTGCAACCTTGCAGGTACCTCCCAGGTTCCCGGCCCAACGAAAGCCCCCAGACCCAAATGGAGAGGGGCTGCTTGGGGCCCCCCTGGGGGCCCTTCAGGCCAGCTAGGTCTTTGGGTCCTGGCTCCTTCGGTTTGGGAGCTGTTGCTGCAGTTGGGCATGTTGGCCGGAGAGTGCTTCTCGGGCCGCGAACTGCAACCTTGCAGGTACCTCCCAGGTTCCCGGCCCAACGAAAGCCCCCAGACCCAAATTGAGAGGGGCTGCTTGGGGGCCCCCTGGGGGCCCTTCAGGCCAGCTAGGTCTTTGGGTCCTGGCTCCTTCGCTTTGGGAGCTGTTGCTGCAGTTGGGCATGTTGGCCGGAGAGTGCTTCTCCGGCCGCGAACTGCAACCTTGCAGGATTCTCCCAGGTTCCCGGCCCAACGAAAGCCCCCAGACCCAAATTGAGAGGGGCTGCTTGGGGCCCCCCTGGGGGCCCTTCAGGCCAGCTAGGTCTTTGGGTCCTGGCTCCTTCGGTTTGGGAGCTGTTGCTGCAGTTGGGCATGTTGGCTGGAGAGTGATTCTCGGGCCGCGAACTGCAACCTTGCAGGAATCTCCCAGGTTCCCGGCCCAACGAAAGCCCCCAGACCCAAATTGAGAGGGGCTGCTTGGGGGCCCCCTGGGGGCCCTTCAGGCCAGCTAGGTCTTTGGGTCCTGGCTCCTTCGGTTTGGGAGCTGTTGCTGCAGTTGGGCATGTTGGCCGGAGAGTGCTTCTCGGGCCGCGAACTGCAACCTTGCAGGATTCTCCCAGGTTCCCGGCCCAACGAAAGCCCCCAGACCCAAATGGAGAGGGGCTGCTTGGGGGCCCCCTGGGGGCCCTTCAGGCCAGCTAGGTCTTTGGGTCCTGGCTCCTTCGCTTTGGGAGCTGTTGCTGCAGTTGAGCATGTTGGCCGGAGAGTGCTTCTCGGGCCGCGAACTGCAACCTTGCAGGATTCTCCCAGGTTCCCGGCCCAACGAAAGCCCCCAGACCCAAATGGAGAGGGGCTGCTTGGGGCGCCCCTAGGGGCCCTTCAGGCCAGCTAGGTCTTTGGGTCCTGGCTCCTTCGGTTTGGGAGCTGTTGCTGCAGTTGGGCATGTTGGCCGGAGAGTGCTTCTCGGGCCGCGAACTGCAACCTTGCAGGTACCTCCCAGGTTCCCGGCCCAACGAAAGCCCCCAGACCCAAATGGAGAGGGGCTGCTTGGGGGCCCCCTGGGGGCCCTTCAGGCCAGCTAGGTCTATGGGTCCTGGTTCCTTCGCTTTGGGAGCTGTTGCTGCAGTTGGGCATGTTGGCCGGAGAGTGCTTCTCGGGCCGCGAACTGCAACCTTGCATGAATCTCCCAGGTTCCCGGCCCAACGAAAGCCCCCAGACCCAAATGGAGAGGGGCTGCTTGGGGACCCCCTGGGGGCCCTTCAGGCCAGCTAGGTCTTTGGGTCCTGGCTCCTTCGGTTTGGGAGCTGTTGCTGCAGTTGGGCATGTTGGCCGGAGAGTGCTTCTCGGGCCGCGAACTGCAACCTTGCAGGATTCTCCCAGGTTCCCGGCCCAACGAAAGCCCCCAGACCCAAATGGAGAGGGGCTGCTTGGGGACCCCCTGGGGGCCCTTCAGGCCAGCTAGGTCTTTGGGTCCTGGCTCCTTCGCTTTGGGAGCTGTTGCTGCAGTTGGGCATGTTGGCCGGAGAGTGCTTCTCGGGCCGCGAACTGCAACCTTGCAGGATTCTCCCAGGTTCCCGGCCCAACGAAAACCCCCAGACCCAAATTGAGAGGGGCTACTTGGGGGCCCCCTGGGGGCCCTTCAAGCCAGCTAGGTCTTTGTGTCCTGGCTCATTCGGTTTGGGAGCTGTTGCTGCAGTTGGGCATGTTGGCCGGAGAGTGCTTCTCGGGCCGCGAACTGCAACCTTGCAGGAATCTCCCAGGTTCCCGGCCCAACAAAAGCCCCCAGACCCAAATGGAGAGGGGCTGCTTGGGGGCCCCCTGGGGGCACTTCAGGCCAGCTAGGTCTTTGGGTCCTGGCTCCTTCGCTTTGGGAGCTGTTGCTGCAGTTGGGCATGTTGGCCGGAGAGTGCTTCTCCGGCCGCGAACTGCAACCTTGCAGGAATCTCCCAGGTTCCATACCCAACGAAAGCCCCCAGACCCAAATTGAGAGGGGCTGCTTGGGGGCCCCCTGGGGGCCCTTCAGGCCAGCTAGGTCTTTGGGTCCTGGCTCCTTCGCTTTGGGAGCTGTTACTGCAGTTGAGCATGTTGGCCGGAGAGTGCTTCTTGGGCCGCGAACTGCAACCTTGCAGGTACCTCCCAGGTTCCCGGCCCAACGAAAGCCCCCAGACCCAAATTGAGAGGGGCTGCTTGGGGCCCCCCTGGGGGCCCTTCAGGCCAGCTAGGTCTTTGGGTCCTGGCTCCTTCGCTTTGGGAGCTGTTGCTGCAGTTGGGCATGTTGGCCGGAGAGTGCTTCTCGGGCCGCGAACTGCAACCTTGCAGGAATCTCCCAGGTTCCCGGCCCAACGAAAGCCCCCAGACCCAAATTGAGAGGGGCTGCTTGGGGGCCCCCTGGGGGCCCTTCAGGCCAGCTAGGTCTTTGGGTCCTGGCTCCTTCGGTTTGGGAGCTGTTGCTGCAGTTGAGCATGTTGGCCGGAGAGTGATTCTCGGGCCGCGAACTGTAACCGTGCTGGTACCTCTCAGGTATCCATGCCCAACGAAAGCCCCCAGACCCAAATTGAGAGGGGCTGCTTGGTGGCCCCCTGGGGGCCCTTCAGGCCAGCTAGGTCTTTGTGTCCTGGCTCCTTCGTTTTGGGAGCTGTTGCTGCAGTTGGGCATGTTGGCCGGAGAGTGCTTCTCCGGCCGCGAATTGCAACCTTGCAGGTACCTCTCAGGTATACATGCCCAACGAAAGCCCCCAGACCCAAATTGAGAGGGGCTACTTGGGGGCCCCCTGGGGGCCCTTCAGGCCAGCTAGGTCTTTGGGTCCTGGCTCCTTCGGTTTGGGAGCTGTTGCTGCAGTTGGGCATGTTGGCCGGAGAGTGCTTCTCGGGCCGCGAACTGCAACCTTGCAGGATTCTCCCAGGTTCCCGGCCCAACGAAAGCCCCCAGACCCAAATTGAGAGGGGCTGCTTGGGGGCCCCCTGGGGGCCCTTCAGGCCAGCTAGGTCTTTGGGTCCTGGCTCCTTCGGTTTGGGAGCTGTTGCTGCAGTTGGGCATGTTGGCCGGAGAGTGCTTCTCGGGCCGCGAACTGCAACCTTGCAGGTACCTCCCAGGTTCCCGGCCCAACGAAAGCCCCCAGACCCAAATGGAGAGGGGCTGCTTGGGGCCCCCCTGGGGGCCCTTCAGGCCAGCTAGGTCTTTGGGTCCTGGCTCCTTCGGTTTGGGAGCTGTTGCTGCAGTTGGGCATGTTGGCCGGAGAGTGCTTCTCGGGCCGCGAACTGCAACCTTGCAGGTACCTCCCAGGTTCCCGGCCCAACGAAAGCCCCCAGACCCAAATTGAGAGGGGCTGCTTGGGGGCCCCCTGGGGGCCCTTCAGGCCAGCTAGGTCTTTGGGTCCTGGCTCCTTCGCTTTGGGAGCTGTTGCTGCAGTTGGGCATGTTGGCCGGAGAGTGCTTCTCCGGCCTCGAACTGCAACCTTGCAGGATTCTCCCAGGTTCCCGGCCCAACGAAAGCCCCCAGACCCAAATTGAGAGGGGCTGCTTGGGGCCCCCCTGGGGGCCCTTCAGGCCAGCTAGGTCTTTGGGTCCTGGCTCCTTCGGTTTGGGAGCTGTTGCTGCAGTTGGGCATGTTGGCTGGAGAGTGATTCTCGGGCCGCGAACTGCAACCTTGCAGGAATCTCCCAGGTTCCCGGCCCAACGAAAGCCCCCAGACCCAAATTGAGAGGGGCTGCTTGGGGGCCCCCTGGGGGCCCTTCAGGCCAGCTAGGTCTTTGGGTCCTGGCTCCTTCGGTTTGGGAGCTGTTGCTGCAGTTGGGCATGTTGGCCGGAGAGTGCTTCTCGGGCCGCGAACTGCAACCTTGCAGGATTCTCCCAGGTTCCCGGCCCAACGAAAGCCCCCAGACCCAAATGGAGAGGGGCTGCTTGGGGGCCCCCTGGGGGCCCTTCAGGCCAGCTAGGTCTTTGGGTCCTGGCTCCTTCGCTTTGGGAGCTGTTGCTGCAGTTGAGCATGTTGGCCGGAGAGTGCTTCTCGGGCCGCGAACTGCAACCTTGCAGGATTCTCCCAGGTTCCCGGCCCAACGAAAGCCCCCAGACCCAAATGGAGAGGGGCTGCTTGGGGCGCCCCTGGGGGCCCTTCAGGCCAGCTAGGTCTTTGGGTCCTGGCTCCTTCGGTTTGGGAGCTGTTGCTGCAGTTGGGCATGTTGGCCGGAGAGTGCTTCTCGGGCCGCGAACTGCAACCTTGCAGGTACCTCCCAGGTTCCCGGCCCAACGAAAGCCCCCAGACCCAAATGGAGAGGGGCTGCTTGGGGGCCCCCTGGGGGCCCTTCAGGCCAGCTAGGTCTATGGGTCCTGGTTCCTTCGCTTTGGGAGCTGTTGCTGCAGTTGGGCATGTTGGCCGGAGAGTGCTTCTCGGGCCGCGAACTGCAACCTTGCATGAATCTCCCAGGTTCCCGGCCCAACGAAAGCCCCCAGACCCAAATGGAGAGGGGCTGCTTGGGGACCCCCTGGGGGCCCTTCAGGCCAGCTAGGTCTTTGGGTCCTGGCTCCTTCGCTTTGGGAGCTGTTGCTGCAGTTGGGCATGTTGGCCGGAGAGTGCTTCTCGGGCCGCGAACTGCAACCTTGCAGGATTCTCCCAGGTTCCCGGCCCAACGAAAGCCCCCAGACCCAAATGGAGAGGGGCTGCTTGGGGACCCCCTGGGGGCCCTTCAGGCCAGCTAGGTCTTTGGGTCCTGGCTCCTTCGCTTTGGGAGCTGTTGCTGCAGTTGGGCATGTTGGCCGGAGAGTGCTTCTCGGGCCGCGAACTGCAACCTTGCAGGATTCTCCCAGGTTCCCGGCCCAACGAAAACCCCCAGACCCAAATTGAGAGGGGCTACTTGGGGGCCCCCTGGGGGCCCTTCAAGCCAGCTAGGTCTTTGTGTCCTGGCTCATTCGGTTTGGGAGCTGTTGCTGCAGTTGGGCATGTTGGCCGGAGAGTGCTTCTCGGGCCGCGAACTGCAACCTTGCAGGAATCTCCCAGGTTCCCGGCCCAACAAAAGCCCCCAGACCCGAATGGAGAGGGGCTGCTTGGGGGCCCCCTGGGGGCACTTCAGGCCAGCTAGGTCTTTGGGTCCTGGCTCCTTCGCTTTGGGAGCTGTTGCTGCAGTTGGGCATGTTGGCCGGAGAGTGCTTCTCCGGCCGCGAACTGCAACCTTGCAGGAATCTCCCAGGTTCCATACCCAACGAAAGCCCCCAGACCCAAATTGAGAGGGGCTGCTTGGGGGCCCCCTGGGGGCCCTTCAGGCCAGCTAGGTCTTTGGGTCCTGGCTCCTTCGCTTTGGGAGCTGTTACTGCAGTTGGGCATGTTGGCCGGAGAGTGCTTCTTGGGCCGCGAACTGCAACCTTGCAGGTACCTCCCAGGTTCCCGGCCCAACGAAAGCCCCCAGACCCAAATTGAGAGGGGCTGCTTGGGGGCCCCCTGGGGGCCCTTCAGGCCAGCTAGGTCTTTGTGTCCTGGCTCCTTCGGTTTGGGAGCTGTTGCTGCAGTTGAGCATGTTGGCCGGAGAGTGCTTCTCGGGGCGCGAACTGTAACCGTGCTGGTACCTCTCAGGTATCCATGCCCAACGAAAGCCCCCAGACCCAAATTGAGAGGGGCTGCTTGGTGGCCCCCTGGGGGCCCTTCAGGCCAGCTAGGTCTTTGTGTCCTGGCTCCTTCGTTTTGGGAGCTGTTGCTGCAGTTGGGCATGTTGGCCGGAGAGTGCTTCTCCGGCCGCGAATTGCAACCTTGCAGGTACCTCTCAGGTATACATGCCCAACGAAAGCCCCCAGACCCAAATTGAGAGGGGCTACTTGGGGGCCCCCTGGGGGCCCTTCAGGCCAGCTAGGTCTTTGGGTCCTGGCTCCTTCGGTTTGGGAGCTGTTGCTGCAGTTGGGCATGTTGGCCGGAGAGTGCTTCTCGGGCCGCGAACTGCAACCTTGCAGGATTCTCCCAGGTTCCCGGCCCAACGAAAGCCCCCAGACCCAAATGGAGAGGGGCTGCTTGGGGTCCCCCTGGGGGCCCTTCAGGCCAGCTAGGTCTTTGGGTCCTGGCTCCTTCGGTTTGGGAGCTGTTGCTGCAGTTGGGCATGTTGGCCGGAGAGTGCTTCTCGGGCCGCGAACTGCAACCTTGCAGGATTCTCCCAGGTTCCCGGCCCAACGAAAGCCCCCAGACCCAAATTGAGAGGGGCTGCTTGGGGGCCCCCTGGGGGCCCTTCAGGCCAGCTAGGTCTTTGGGTCCTGGCTCCTTCGGTTTGGGAGCTGTTGCTGCAGTTGGGAATGTTGGCCGGAGAGTGCTTCTCGGGCCTCGAACTGCAACCTTGCAGGATTCTCCCAGGTTCCCGGCCCAACGAAAGCCCCCACACCCAAATGGAGAGGGGCTGCTTGGGGGCCCCCTGGGGGCCCTTCAGGCCAGCTAGGTCTTTGGGTCCTGGCTCCTTCGCTTTGGGAGCTGTTGCTGCAGTTGGGCATGTTGGCCGGAGAGTGCTTCTCGGGCCTCGAACTGCAACCTTGCAGGTACCTCCCAGGTTCCCGGCCCAACGAAAGCCCCCAGACCCAAATGGAGAGGGGCTGCTTGGGGGCCCCCTGGGGGCCCTTCAGGCCAGCTAGGTCTTTGGGTCCTGGCTCCTTCGCTTTGGGAGCTGTTGCTGCAGTTGGGCATGTTGGCCGGAGAGTGCTTCTCGGGCCGCGAACTGCAACCTTGCAGGAATCTCCCAGGTTCCCGGCCCAACGAAAGCCCCCAGACCCAAATGGAGAGGGGCTGCTTGGGGCCCCCCTGGAGGCACTTCAGGCCAGCTAGGTCTTTGGGTCCTGGCTCCTTCGCTTTGGGAGCTGTTGCTGCAGTTGGGCATGTTGGCCGGAGAGTGCTTCTCGGGCCGCGAACTGTAACCTTGCAGGTACCTCTCAGGTATACATGCCCAACGAAAGCCCCCAGACCCAAATTGAGAGGGGCTACTTGGGGGCACCCTGGGGGCCCTTCAGGCCAGCTAGGTCTTTGTGTCCTGGCTCATTCGGTTTGGGAGATGTTGCTGCAGTTGGGCATGTTGGCCGGAGAGTGCTTCTCGGACCGCGAACTGCAACCTTGCAGGAATCTCCCAGGTTCCCGGCCCAACGAAAGCCCCCAGACCCAAATTGAGAGGGGCTGCTTGGGGGCCCCCTGGGGGCCCTTCAGGCCAGCTAGGTCTTTGGGTCCTGGCTCCTTCGGTTTGGGAGCTGTTGCTGCAGTTGGGCATGTTGGCCGGAGAGTGCTTCTCGGGCCGCGAACTGCAACCTTGCAGAAATCTCCCAGGTTCCCGGCCCAACGAAAGCCCCCAGACCCAAATTGAGAGGGGCTGCTTGGGGGCCCCCTGGGGGCCCTTCAGGCCAGCTAGGTCTTTGGGTCCTGGCTCCTTCGCTTTGGGAGCTGTTGCTGCAGTTGGGCATGTTGGCCGGAGAGTGCTTCTCGGGCCGCGAACTGCAACCTTGCTGGTATCTCCCAGGTTCTCAGCCTAAAGAAAGCCCCCAGACCCAAATGGAGAGGGGCTGCTTGGGGGCCCCCTGGGGGCCCTTCAGGCCAGCTAGGTCTTTGGGTCCTGGCTCCTTCGGTTTGGGAGCTGTTGCTGCAGTTGGGCATGTTGGCCGTAGAGTGCTTCTCGGGCCGCGAACTGCAACCTTGCAGGAATCTCCCAGGTTCCCGGCCCAACGAAGGCCCCCAGACCCAAATGGAGAGGGGCTGCTTGGGGGCCCCCTGGGGGCCCTTCAGGCCAGCTAGGTCTTTGGGTCCTGGCTCCTTCGGTTTGGGAGCTGTTGCTGCAGTTGGGCATGTTGGCCGGAGAGTGCTTCTCGGGCCGCGAACTGTAACCTTGCAGGTACCTCTCAGGTATACATGCCCAACGAAAGCCCCCAGACCCAAATTGAGAGGGGCTGCTTGGGGGCCCCCTGGGGGCACTTCAGGCCAGCTAGGTCTTTGTGTCCTGGCTCCTTCGGTTTGGGAGCTGTTGCTGCAGTTGGGCATGTTGGCCGGAGAGTGCTTCTCGGGCCGCGAACTGCAACCTTGCAGGATTCTCCCAGGTTCCCGGCCCAACGAAAGCCCCCAGACCCAAATGGAGAGGGGCTGCTTGGGGGCCCCCTGGGGGCCCTTCAGGCCAGCTAGGTCTTTGGGTCCTGGCTCCTTCGCTTTGGGAGCTGTTGCTGCAGTTGGGCATGTTGGCTGGAGAGTGCTTCTCGGGCCGCGAACTGTAACTTGCAGGTACCTCTCAGCTATACATGCCCAACGAAAGCCCCCAGACCCAAATTGAGAGGGGCTGCTTGGTGGCCTTCTGGGGGCCCTTCAGGCCAGCTAGGTCTTTGTGTCCTGGCTCCTTCGCTTTGGGAGCTGTTGCTGGATATTGGGCATGTTGGCCGGAGAGTGCTTCTCGGGCCGTGAACTGCAACCTTGCTGGTATCTCCCAGGTTCTCAGCCTAAAGAAAGCCCCCAGACCCAAATGGAGAGGGGCTGCTTGGGGGCCCCCTGGGGGCCCTTCAGGCCAGCTAGGTCTTTGGGTCCTGGCTCCTTCGGTTTGGGAGCTGTTGCTGCAGTTGGGCATGTTGGCCGGAGAGTGCTTCTCGGGCCGCGAACTGCAACCTTGCAGGATTCTCCCAGGTTCCCGGCCCAACGAAAGCCCCCAGACCCAAATGGAGAGGGGCTGCTTGGGGTCCCCCTGGGGGCCCTTCAGGCCAGCTAGGTCTTTGGGTCCTGGCTCCTTCGGTTTGGGAGCTGTTGCTGCAGTTGGGCATGTTGGCCGGAGAGTGCTTCTCGGGCCGCGAACTGCAACCTTGCAGGATTCTCCCAGGTTCCCGGCCCAACGAAAGCCCCCAGACCCAAATTGAGAGGTGCTGCTTGGGGGCCCCCTGGGGGCCCTTCAGGCCAGCTAGGTCTTTGGGTCCTGGCTCCTTCGGTTTGGGAGCTGTTGCTGCAGTTGGGCATGTTGGCCGGAGAGTGCTTCTCGGGCCTCGAACTGCAACCTTGCAGGATTCTCCCAGGTTCCCGGCCCAACGAAAGCCCCCAGACCCAAATGGAGAGGGGCTGCTTGGGGGCCCCCTGGGGGCCCTTCAGGCCAGCTAGGTCTTTGGGTCCTGGCTCCTTCGCTTTGGGAGCTGTTGCTGCAGTTGGGCATGTTGGCCGGAGAGTGCTTCTCGGGCCTCGAACTGCAACCTTGCAGGTACCTCCCAGGTTCCCGGCCCAACGAAAGCCCCCAGACCCAAATGGAGACGGGCTGCTTGGGGGCCCCCTGGGGGCCCTTCAGGCCAGCTAGGTCTTTGGGTCCTGGCTCCTTCGCTTTGGGAGCTGTTGCTGCAGTTGGGCATGTTGGCCGGAGAGTGCTTCTCGGGCCGCGAACTGCAACCTTGCAGGAATCTCCCAGGTTCCCGGCCCAACGAAAGCCCCCAGACCCAAATGGAGAGGGGCTGCTTGGTGGCCCCCTGGGGGCCCTTCAGGCCAGCTAGGTCTTTGGGTCCTGGCTCCTTCGGTTTGGCAGCTGTTGCTGCAGTTGTACATGTTGGCCGGAGAGTGCTTCTCGGGCCGCGAACTGCAACCTTGCATGAATCTCCCAGGTTCCCCGCCCAACGAAAGCCCCCAGACCCAAATGGAGAGGGGCTGCTTGGGGCCCCCCTGGGGGCTCTTCAGGCCAGCTAGGTCTTTGGGTCCTGGCTCCTTCGCTTTGGGAGCTGTTGCTGCAGTTGAGCATGTTGGCCGGAGAGTGCTTCTCGGGCCGCGAACTGTAACCTTGCAGGTACCTCTCAGGTATACATGCCCAACGAAAGCCCCCAGACCCAAATTGAGAGGGGCTACTTGGGGGCACCCTGGGGGCCCTTCAGGCCAGCTAGGTCTTTGTGTCCTGGCTCATTCGGTTTGGGAGATGTTGCTGCAGTTGGGCATGTTGGCCGGAGAGTGCTTCTCGGGCCTCGAACTGCAACCTTGCAGAAATCTCCCAGGTTCCCCGCCCAACAAAAGCCCCCAGACCCAAATGGAGAGGGGCTGCTTGGGGGCCCCCTGGGGGCCCTTCAGGCCAGCTAGGTCTTTGGGTCCTGGCTCCTTCGCTTTGGGAGCTGTTGCTGCAGTTGGGCATGTTGGCCGGAGAGTGCTTCTCGGGCCGCGAACTGCAACCTTGCAGGAATCTCCCAGGTTCCCGGCCCAACGAAAGCCCCCAGACCCAAATTGAGAGGGGCTGCTTGGGGGCCCCCTGGGGGCCCTTCAGGCCAGCTAGGTCTTTGGGTCCTGGCTCCTTCGGTTTGGGAGCTGTTGCTGCAGTTGGGCATGTTGGCTGGAGAGTGCTTCTCGGGCCGCGTACTGTAACTTGCAGGTACCTCTCAGGTATACATGCCCAACGAAAGCCCCCAGACCCAAATGGAGAGGGGCTGCTTGGTGGCATTCTGGGGGCCCTTCAGGCCAGCTAGGTCTTTGTGTCCTGGCTCCTTCGCTTTGGGATCTGTTGCTGGATATTGGGCATGTTGGCCGGAGAGTGCTTCTCGGGCCGCGAACTGCAACCTTGCAGGAATCAACCAGGTTCCCGGCCCAACGAAAGCCCCCAGACCCAAATTGAGAGGGGCTGCTTGGGGGCCCCCTGGGGGCCCTTCAGGCCAGCTAGGTCTTTGGGTCCTGGCTCCTTCGCTTTGGGAGCTGTTGCTGCAGTTGGGCATGTTGGCTGGAGAGTGCTTCTCGGGCCGCGAACTGTAACCTTGCAGGTACCTCTCAGCTATACATGCCCAACGAAAGCCCCCAGACCCAAATGGAGAGGGGCTGCTTGGTGGCCTTCTGGGGGCCCTTCAGGCCAGCTAGGTCTTTGTGTCCTGGCTCCTTCGCTTTGGGAGCTGTTGCTGGATATTGGGCATGTTGGCCGGAGAGTGCTTCTCGGGCCGCGAACTGCAACCTTGCAGGATTCTCCCAGGTTCCCGGCCCAACGAAAGCCCCCAGACCCAAATGGAGAGGGGCTGCTTGGGGTCCCCCTGGGGGCCCTTCAGGCCAGCTAGGTCTTTGGGTCCTGGCTCCTTCGGTTTGGGAGCTGTTGCTGCAGTTGGGCATGTTGGCCGGAGAGTGCTTCTCGGGCCGCGAACTGCAACCTTGCAGGATTCTCCCAGGTTCCCGGCCCAACGAAAGCCCCCAGACCCAAATTGAGAGGTGCTGCTTGGGGGCCCCCTGGGGGCCCTTCAGGCCAGCTAGGTCTTTGGGTCCTGGCTCCTTCGCTTTGGGAGCTGTTGCTGCAGTTGGGCATGTTGGCCGGAGAGTGCTTCTCGGGCCGCGAACTGCAACCTTGCAGGATTCTCCCAGGTTCCCGGCCCAACGAAAGCCCCCAGACCCAAATGGAGAGGGGCTGCTTGGGGGCCCCCTGGGGGCCCTTCAGGCCAGCTAGGTCTTTGGGTCCTGGCTCCTTCGCTTTGGGAGCTGTTGCTGCAGTTGGGCATGTTGGCCGGAGAGTGCTTCTCGGGCCTCGAACTGCAACCTTGCAGGTACCTCCCAGGTTCCCGGCCCAACGAAAGCCCCCAGACCCAAATGGAGACGGGCTGCTTGGGGGCCCCCTGGGGGCCCTTCAGGCCAGCTAGGTCTTTGGGTCCTGGCTCCTTCGCTTTGGGAGCTGTTGCTGCAGTTGGGCATGTTGGCCGGAGAGTGCTTCTCGGGCCGCGAACTGCAACCTTGCATGAATCTCCCAGGTTCCCGGCCCAACGAAAGCCCCCAGACCCAAATTGAGAGGGGCTGCTTGGTGGCCCCCTGGGGGCCCTTCAGGCCAGCTAGGTCTTTGGGTCCTGGCTCCTTCGCTTTGGGAGCTGTTGCTGCAGTTGGGCATGTTGGCCGGAGAGTGCTTCTCGGGCCGCGAACTGCAACCTTGCAGGTACCTCCCAGGTTCCTGGCCCAACGAAAGCCCCCAGACCCAAATGGAGAGGGGCTGCTTGGGGCCCCCCTGGAGGCACTTCAGGCCAGCTAGGTCTTTGTGTCCTGGCTCCTTCGCTTTGGGAGCTGTTGCTGCAGTTGAGCATGTTGGCCGGAGAGTGCTTCTCGGGCCGCGAACTGTAACCTTGCAGGTACCTCTCAGGTATACATGCCCAACGAAAGCCCCCAGACCCAAATTGAGAGGGGCTACTTGGGGGCACCCTGGGGGCCCTTCAGGCCAGCTAGGTCTTTGTGTCCTGGCTCATTCGGTTTGGGAGATGTTGCTGCAGTTGGGCATGTTGGCCGGAGAGTGCTTCTCGGGCCTCGAACTGCAACCTTGCAGAAATCTCCCAGGTTCCCGGCCTAACAAAAGCCCCCAGACCCAAATGGAGAGGGGCTGCTTGGGGGCCCCCTGGGGGCCCTTCAGGCCAGCTAGGTCTTTGGGTCCTGGCTCCTTCGCTTTGGGAGCTGTTGCTGCAGTTGGGCATGTTGGCCGGAGAGTGCTTCTCGGGCCGCGAACTGCAACCTTGCAGGAATCTCCCAGGTTCCCGGCCCAACGAAAGCCCCCAGACCCAAATTGAGAGGGGCTGCTTGGGGGCCCCCTGGGGGCCCTTCAGGCCAGCTAGGTCTTTGGGTCCTGGCTCCTTCGCTTTGGGAGCTGTTGCTGCAGTTGGGCATGTTGGCTGGAGAGTGCTTCTCGGGCCGCGTACTGTAACTTGCAGGTACCTCTCAGGTATACATGCCCAACGAAAGCCCCCAGACCCAAATGGAGAGGGGCTGCTTGGTGGCCTTCTGGGGGCCCTTCAGGCCAGCTAGGTCTTTGTGTCCTGGCTCCTTCGCTTTGGGAGCTGTTGCTGGATATTGGGCATGTTGGCCGGAGAGTGCTTCTCGGGCCGCGAACTGCAACCTTGCTGGTATCTCCCAGGTTCTCAGCCTAAAGAAAGCCCCCAGACCCAAATGGAGAGGGGCTGCTTGGGTGCCCCCTGGGGGCCCTTCAGGCCAGCTAGGTCTTTGGGTCCTGGCTCCTTCGCTTTGGGAGCTGTTGCTGCAGTTGGGCATGTTGGCCGGAGAGTGCTTCTCGGGCCGCGAACTGCAACCTTGCAGGAATCTCCCAGGTTCCCGGCCCAACGAAGGCCCCCAGACCCAAATGGAGAGGGGCTGCTTGGGGGCCCCCTGGGGGCCCTTCAGGCCAGCTAGGTCTTTGGATCCTGGCTCCTTCGCTTTGGGAGCTGTTGCTGCAGTTGGGCATGTTGGCCGGAGAGTGCTTCTCGGGCCGCGAACTGTAACCTTGCAGGTACCTCTCAGGTATACATGCCCAACGAAAGCCCCCAGACCCAAATTGAGAGGGGCTGCTTGGGGGCCCCCTGGGGGCACTTCAGGCCAGCTAGGTCTTTGTGTCCTGGCTCCTTCGGTTTGGGAGCTGTTGCTGCAGTTGGGCATGTTGGCCGGAGAGTGCTTCTCGGGCCGCGAACTGCAACCTTGCAGGAATCTCCCAGGTTCCCGGCCCAACGAAAGCCCCCAGACCCAAATGGAGAGGGGCTGCTTGGGGGCCCCCTGGGGGCCCTTCAGGCCAGCTAGGTCTTTGGGTCCTGGCTCCTTCGCTTTGGGAGCTGTTGCTGCAGTTGGGCATGTTGGCCGGAGAGTGCTTCTCGGGCCGCGAACTGCAACCTTGCAGGAATCTCCCAGGTTCCCGGCCCACCGAAAGCCCCCAGACACAAATGGAGAGGGGCTGCTTGGGGGCCTCCTGGGGGCTCTTCAGGCCAGCTAGGTCTTTGGGTCCTGGCTCCTTCGGTTTGGGAGCTGTTGCTGCAGTTGGGCATGTTGGCCGGAGAGTGCTTCTCGGGCCGCGAACTGCAACCTTGCAGGTACCTCCCAGGTTCCCGGCCCAACTAAAGCCCCCAGACCCAAATGGAGAGGAGCTGCTTGGGGGACCCCTGGGGGCCCTTCAGGCCAGCTAGGTCTTTGGGTCCTGGCTCCTTCGATTTGGGAGCTGTTGCTGCAGTTGGGCATGTTGGCCGGAGAGTGCTTCTCGGGCTGCGAACTGCAACCTCGCAGGATTCTCCCAGGTTCCCCGCCCAACGAAAGCCCCCAGACCCAAATGGAGAGGGGCTGCTTGTGGGCCCCCTGGGGGCCCTTCAGGCCAGCTAGGTCTTTGTGTCCTAGCTCCTTCAGTTTGGGAGCTGTTGCTGCAGTTGGGCATGTTGGCCGGAGAGTGCTTCTCGGGCCGCGAACTGCAACCTTGCAGGATTCTCCCAGGTTCCCGGCCCAACGAAAGCCCCCAGACCCAAATTGAGAGGTGCTGCTTGGGGGCCCCCTGGGGGCCCTTCAGGCCAGCTAGGTCTTTGGGTCCTGGCTCCTTCGGTTTGGGAGCTGTTGCTGCAGTTGGGAATGTTGGCCGGAGAGTGCTTCTCGGGCCGCGAACTGCAACCTTGCAGGATTCTCCCAGGTTCCCGGCCCAACGAAAGCCCCCAGACCCAAATGGAGAGGGGCTGCTTGGGGGCCCCCTGGGGGCCCTTCAGGCCAGCTAGGTCTTTGGGTCCTGGCTCCTTCGGTTTGGGAGCTGTTGCTGCAGTTGGGCATGTTGGCCGGAGAGTGCTTCTCGGGCCGCGAACTGCAACCTTGCAGGATTCTCCCAGGTTCCCGGCCCAACGAAAGCCCCCAGACCCAAATGGAGAGGGGCTGCTTGGGGTCCCCCTGGGGGCCCTTCAGGCCAGCTAGGTCTTTGGGTCCTGGCTCCTTCGGTTTGGGAGCTGTTGCTGCAGTTGGGCATGTTGGCCGGAGAGTGCTTCTCGGGCCGCGAACTGCAACCTTGCAGGATTCTCCCAGGTTCCCGGCCCAACGAAAGCCCCCAGACCCAAATTGAGAGGTGCTGCTTGGGGGCCCCCTGGGGGCCCTTCAGGCCAGCTAGGTCTTTGGGTCCTGGCTCCTTCGGTTTGGGAGCTGTTGCTGCAGTTGGGCATGTTGGCCGGAGAGTGCTTCTCGGGCCTCGAACTGCAACCTTGCAGGATTCTCCCAGGTTCCCGGCCCAACGAAAGCCCCCAGACCCAAATGGAGAGGGGCTGCTTGGGGGCCCCCTGGGGGCCCTTCAGGCCAGCTAGGTCTTTGGGTCCTGGCTCCTTCGCTTTGGGAGCTGTTGCTGCAGTTGGGCATGTTGGCCGGAGAGTGCTTCTCGGGCCTCGAACTGCAACCTTGCAGGTACCTCCCAGGTTCCCGGCCCAACGAAAGCCCCCAGACCCAAATGGAGACGGGCTGCTTGGGGGCCCCCTGGGGGCCCTTCAGGCCAGCTAGGTCTTTGGGTCCTGGCTCCTTCGCTTTGGGAGCTGTTGCTGCAGTTGGGCATGTTGGCCGGAGAGTGCTTCTCGGGCCGCGAACTGCAACCTTGCAGGAATCTCCCAGGTTCCCGGCCCAACGAAAGCCCCCAGACCCAAATGGAGAGGGGCTGCTTGGTGGCCCCCTGGGGGCCCTTCAGGCCAGCTAGGTCTTTGGGTCCTGGCTCCTTCGGTTTGGCAGCTGTTGCTGCAGTTGTACATGTTGGCCGGAGAGTGCTTCTCGGGCCGCGAACTGCAACCTTGCATGAATCTCCCAGGTTCCCCGCCCAACGAAAGCCCCCAGACCCAAATGGAGAGGGGCTGCTTGGGGCCCCCCTGGGGGCTCTTCAGGCCAGCTAGGTCTTTGGGTCCTGGCTCCTTCGCTTTGGGAGCTGTTGCTGCAGTTGAGCATGTTGGCCGGAGAGTGCTTCTCGGGCCGCGAACTGTAACCTTGCAGGTACCTCTCAGGTATACATGCCCAACGAAAGCCCCCAGACCCAAATTGAGAGGGGCTACTTGGGGGCACCCTGGGGGCCCTTCAGGCCAGCTAGGTCTTTGTGTCCTGGCTCATTCGGTTTGGGAGATGTTGCTGCAGTTGGGCATGTTGGCCGGAGAGTGCTTCTCGGGCCTCGAACTGCAACCTTGCAGAAATCTCCCAGGTTCCCCGCCCAACAAAAGCCCCCAGACCCAAATGGAGAGGGGCTGCTTGGGGGCCCCCTGGGGGCCCTTCAGGCCAGCTAGGTCTTTGGGTCCTGGCTCCTTCGCTTTGGGAGCTGTTGCTGCAGTTGGGCATGTTGGCCGGAGAGTGCTTCTCGGGCCGCGAACTGCAACCTTGCAGGAATCTCCCAGGTTCCCGGCCCAACGAAAGCCCCCAGACCCAAATTGAGAGGGGCTGCTTGGGGGCCCCCTGGGGGCCCTTCAGGCCAGCTAGGTCTTTGGGTCCTGGCTCCTTCGGTTTGGGAGCTGTTGCTGCAGTTGGGCATGTTGGCTGGAGAGTGCTTCTCGGGCCGCGTACTGTAACTTGCAGGTACCTCTCAGGTATACATGCCCAACGAAAGCCCCCAGACCCAAATGGAGAGGGGCTGCTTGGTGGCATTCTGGGGGCCCTTCAGGCCAGCTAGGTCTTTGTGTCCTGGCTCCTTCGCTTTGGGATCTGTTGCTGGATATTGGGCATGTTGGCCGGAGAGTGCTTCTCGGGCCGCGAACTGCAACCTTGCAGGAATCAACCAGGTTCCCGGCCCAACGAAAGCCCCCAGACCCAAATTGAGAGGGGCTGCTTGGGGGCCCCCTGGGGGCCCTTCAGGCCAGCTAGGTCTTTGGGTCCTGGCTCCTTCGCTTTGGGAGCTGTTGCTGCAGTTGGGCATGTTGGCTGGAGAGTGCTTCTCGGGCCGCGAACTGTAACCTTGCAGGTACCTCTCAGCTATACATGCCCAACGAAAGCCCCCAGACCCAAATGGAGAGGGGCTGCTTGGTGGCCTTCTGGGGGCCCTTCAGGCCAGCTAGGTCTTTGTGTCCTGGCTCCTTCGCTTTGGGAGCTGTTGCTGGATATTGGGCATGTTGGCCGGAGAGTGCTTCTCGGGCCGCGAACTGCAACCTTGCAGGATTCTCCCAGGTTCCCGGCCCAACGAAAGCCCCCAGACCCAAATGGAGAGGGGCTGCTTGGGGTCCCCCTGGGGGCCCTTCAGGCCAGCTAGGTCTTTGGGTCCTGGCTCCTTCGGTTTGGGAGCTGTTGCTGCAGTTGGGCATGTTGGCCGGAGAGTGCTTCTCGGGCCGCGAACTGCAACCTTGCAGGATTCTCCCAGGTTCCCGGCCCAACGAAAGCCCCCAGACCCAAATTGAGAGGTGCTGCTTGGGGGCCCCCTGGGGGCCCTTCAGGCCAGCTAGGTCTTTGGGTCCTGGCTCCTTCGCTTTGGGAGCTGTTGCTGCAGTTGGGCATGTTGGCCGGAGAGTGCTTCTCGGGCCGCGAACTGCAACCTTGCAGGATTCTCCCAGGTTCCCGGCCCAACGAAAGCCCCCAGACCCAAATGGAGAGGGGCTGCTTGGGGGCCCCCTGGGGGCCCTTCAGGCCAGCTAGGTCTTTGGGTCCTGGCTCCTTCGCTTTGGGAGCTGTTGCTGCAGTTGGGCATGTTGGCCGGAGAGTGCTTCTCGGGCCTCGAACTGCAACCTTGCAGGTACCTCCCAGGTTCCCGGCCCAACGAAAGCCCCCAGACCCAAATGGAGACGGGCTGCTTGGGGGCCCCCTGGGGGCCCTTCAGGCCAGCTAGGTCTTTGGGTCCTGGCTCCTTCGCTTTGGGAGCTGTTGCTGCAGTTGGGCATGTTGGCCGGAGAGTGCTTCTCGGGCCGCGAACTGCAACCTTGCATGAATCTCCCAGGTTCCCGGCCCAACGAAAGCCCCCAGACCCAAATTGAGAGGGGCTGCTTGGTGGCCCCCTGGGGGCCCTTCAGGCCAGCTAGGTCTTTGGGTCCTGGCTCCTTCGCTTTGGGAGCTGTTGCTGCAGTTGGGCATGTTGGCCGGAGAGTGCTTCTCGGGCCGCGAACTGCAACCTTGCAGGTACCTCCCAGGTTCCTGGCCCAACGAAAGCCCCCAGACCCAAATGGAGAGGGGCTGCTTGGGGCCCCCCTGGAGGCACTTCAGGCCAGCTAGGTCTTTGTGTCCTGGCTCCTTCGCTTTGGGAGCTGTTGCTGCAGTTGAGCATGTTGGCCGGAGAGTGCTTCTCGGGCCGCGAACTGTAACCTTGCAGGTACCTCTCAGGTATACATGCCCAACGAAAGCCCCCAGACCCAAATTGAGAGGGGCTACTTGGGGGCACCCTGGGGGCCCTTCAGGCCAGCTAGGTCTTTGTGTCCTGGCTCATTCGGTTTGGGAGATGTTGCTGCAGTTGGGCATGTTGGCCGGAGAGTGCTTCTCGGGCCTCGAACTGCAACCTTGCAGAAATCTCCCAGGTTCCCGGCCTAACAAAAGCCCCCAGACCCAAATGGAGAGGGGCTGCTTGGGGGCCCCCTGGGGGCCCTTCAGGCCAGCTAGGTCTTTGGGTCCTGGCTCCTTCGCTTTGGGAGCTGTTGCTGCAGTTGGGCATGTTGGCCGGAGAGTGCTTCTCGGGCCGCGAACTGCAACCTTGCAGGAATCTCCCAGGTTCCCGGCCCAACGAAAGCCCCCAGACCCAAATTGAGAGGGGCTGCTTGGGGGCCCCCTGGGGGCCCTTCAGGCCAGCTAGGTCTTTGGGTCCTGGCTCCTTCGCTTTGGGAGCTGTTGCTGCAGTTGGGCATGTTGGCTGGAGAGTGCTTCTCGGGCCGCGTACTGTAACTTGCAGGTACCTCTCAGGTATACATGCCCAACGAAAGCCCCCAGACCCAAATGGAGAGGGGCTGCTTGGTGGCCTTCTGGGGGCCCTTCAGGCCAGCTAGGTCTTTGTGTCCTGGCTCCTTCGCTTTGGGAGCTGTTGCTGGATATTGGGCATGTTGGCCGGAGAGTGCTTCTCGGGCCGCGAACTGCAACCTTGCTGGTATCTCCCAGGTTCTCAGCCTAAAGAAAGCCCCCAGACCCAAATGGAGAGGGGCTGCTTGGGTGCCCCCTGGGGGCCCTTCAGGCCAGCTAGGTCTTTGGGTCCTGGCTCCTTCGCTTTGGGAGCTGTTGCTGCAGTTGGGCATGTTGGCCGGAGAGTGCTTCTCGGGCCGCGAACTGCAACCTTGCAGGAATCTCCCAGGTTCCCGGCCCAACGAAGGCCCCCAGACCCAAATGGAGAGGGGCTGCTTGGGGGCCCCCTGGGGGCCCTTCAGGCCAGCTAGGTCTTTGGATCCTGGCTCCTTCGCTTTGGGAGCTGTTGCTGCAGTTGGGCATGTTGGCCGGAGAGTGCTTCTCGGGCCGCGAACTGTAACCTTGCAGGTACCTCTCAGGTATACATGCCCAACGAAAGCCCCCAGACCCAAATTGAGAGGGGCTGCTTGGGGGCCCCCTGGGGGCACTTCAGGCCAGCTAGGTCTTTGTGTCCTGGCTCCTTCGGTTTGGGAGCTGTTGCTGCAGTTGGGCATGTTGGCCGGAGAGTGCTTCTCGGGCCGCGAACTGCAACCTTGCAGGAATCTCCCAGGTTCCCGGCCCAACGAAAGCCCCCAGACCCAAATGGAGAGGGGCTGCTTGGGGGCCCCCTGGGGGCCCTTCAGGCCAGCTAGGTCTTTGGGTCCTGGCTCCTTCGGTTTGGGAGCTGTTGCTGCAGTTGGGCATGTTGGCCGGAGAGTGCTTCTCGGGCCGCGAACTGCAACCTTGCAGGAATCTCCCAGGTTCCCGGCCCACCGAAAGCCCCCAGACACAAATGGAGAGGGGCTGCTTGGGGGCCTCCTGGGGGCTCTTCAGGCCAGCTAGGTCTTTGGGTCCTGGCTCCTTCGGTTTGGGAGCTGTTGCTGCAGTTGGGCATGTTGGCCGGAGAGTGCTTCTCGGGCCGCGAACTGCAACCTTGCAGGTACCTCCCAGGTTCCCGGCCCAACTAAAGCCCCCAGACC
Source organism: Gallinula chloropus (assembly GCF_964237585.1). NCBI lineage: Eukaryota > Metazoa > Chordata > Aves > Gruiformes > Rallidae > Gallinula > Gallinula chloropus. The sequence continues at coordinate 181,459 of NW_028168104.1, read as the reverse complement.
CAAATGGAGAGGAGCTGCTTGGGGGACCCCTGGGGGCCCTTCAGGCCAGCTAGGTCTTTGGGTCCTGGCTCCTTCGATTTGGGAGCTGTTGCTGCAGTTGGGCATGTTGGCCGGAGAGTGCTTCTCGGGCTGCGAACTGCAACCTCGCAGGATTCTCCCAGGTTCCCCGCCCAACGAAAGCCCCCAGACCCAAATGGAGAGGGGCTGCTTGTGGGCCCCCTGGGGGCCCTTCAGGCCAGCTAGGTCTTTGTGTCCTAGCTCCTTCAGTTTGGGAGCTGTTGCTGCAGTTGGGCATGTTGGCCGGAGAGTGCTTCTCGGGCCGCGAACTGCAACCTTGCAGGATTCTCCCAGGTTCCCGGCCCAACGAAAGCCCCCAGACCCAAATTGAGAGGTGCTGCTTGGGGGCCCCCTGGGGGCCCTTCAGGCCAGCTAGGTCTTTGGGTCCTGGCTCCTTCGGTTTGGGAGCTGTTGCTGCAGTTGGGAATGTTGGCCGGAGAGTGCTTCTCGGGCCGCGAACTGCAACCTTGCAGGATTCTCCCAGGTTCCCGGCCCAACGAAAGCCCCCAGACCCAAATGGAGAGGGGCTGCTTGGGGGCCCCCTGGGGGCCCTTCAGGCCAGCTAGGTCTTTGGGTCCTGGCTCCTTCGCTTTGGGAGCTGTTGCTGCAGTTGGGCATGTTGGCCGGAGAGTGCTTCTCGGGCCGCGAACTGCAACCTTGCATGAATCTCCCAGGTTCCCGGCCCAACGAAAGCCCCCAGACCCAAATGGAGAGGGGCTGCTTGGGGGCCCCCTGGGGGCCCTTCAGGCTAGCTAGGTCTTTGTGTCCTGGCTCCTTCGGTTTGGGAGCTGTTGCTGCAGTTGAGCATGTTGGCCGGAGAGTGCTTCTCGGGCCGCGAACTGCAACCTTGCATGAATCTCCCATGTTCCCCGCCCAACGAAAGCCCCCAGACCCAAATGGAGAGGGGCTGCTTGGGGCCCCCCTGGGGGCACTTCAGGCCAGCTAGGTCTTTGGGTCCTGGCTCCTTCGCTTTGGGAGCTGTTGCTGCAGTTGGGCATGTTGGCCGGAGAGTGCTTCTCGGGCCGCGAACTGTAACCTTGCAGGTACCTCTCAGGTATACATGCCCAACGAAAGCCCCCAGACCCAAATTGAGAGGGGCTACTTGGGGGCACCCTGGGGGCCCTTCAGGCCAGCTAGGTCTTTGTGTCCTGGCTCATTCGGTTTGGGAGATGTTGCTGCAGTTGGGCATGTTGGCCGGAGAGTGCTTCTCGGGCCGCGAACTGCAACCTTGCAGAAATCTCCCAGGTTCCCGGCCCAACAAAAGCCCCCAGACCCAAATGGAGAGGGGCTGCTTGGGGACCCCCTGGGGGCCCTTCAGGCCAGCTAGGTCTTTGGGTCCTGGCTCCTTCGGTTTGGGAGCTGTTGCTGCAGTAGGGCATGTTGGCCGGAGAGTGCTTCTCGGGCCGCGAACTGCAACCTTGCAGGAATCTCCCAGGTTCCCGGCCCAACGAAAGCCCCCAGACCCAAATTGAGAGGGGCTGCTTGGGGGCCCCCTGGGGGCCCTTCAGGCCAGCTAGGTCTTTGGGTCCTGGCTCCTTCGCTTTGGGAGCTGTTGCTGCAGTTGGGCATGTTGGCTGGAGAGTGCTTCTCGGGCCGCGAACTGTAACTTGCAGGTACCTCTCAGGTATACATGCCCAACGAAAGCCCCCAGACCCAAATGGAGAGGGGCTGCTTGGTGGCCTTCTGGGGGCCCTTCAGGCCAGCTAGGTCTTTGGGTCCTGGCTCCTTCGGTTTGGGAGCTGTTGCTGCAGTTGGGCATGTTGGCCGGAGAGTGCTTCTCGGGCCGCGAACTGCAACCTTGCAGGTACCTCCCAGGTTCCCGGCCCAACTAAAGCCCCCAGACCCAAATGGAGAGGAGCTGCTTGGGGGACCCCTGGGGGCCCTTCAGGCCAGCTAGGTCTTTGGGTCCTGGCTCCTTCGGTTTGGGAGCTGTTGCTGCAGTTGGGCATGTTGGCCGGAGAGTGCTTCTCGGGCTGCGAACTGCAACCTCGCAGGATTCTCCCAGGTTCCCGGCCCAAAGAAAGCCCCCAGACCCAAATGGAGAGGTGCTGCTTGGGGGCCCCCTGGGGGCCCTTCAGGCCAGCTAGGTCTTTGTGCCCTGGCTCCTTCAGTTTGGGAGCTGTTGCTGCAGTTGGGCATGTTGGCCGGAGAGTGCTTCTCGGGCCGCGAACTGCAACCTTGCAGGATTCTCCCAGGTTCCCGGCCCAACGAAAGCCCCCAGACCCAAATGGAGAGGGGCTGCTTGGGGGCCCCCTGGGGGCCCTTCAGGCCAGCTAGGTCTTTGGGTCCTGGCTCCTTCGCTTTGGGAGCTGTTGCTGCAGTTGGGCATGTTGGCCGGAGAGTGCTTCTCGGGCCGCGAACTGCAACCTTGCAGGATTCTCCCAGGTTCCCGGCCCAACGAAAGCCCCCAGACCCAAATTGAGAGGGGCTGCTTGGGGGCCCCCTGGGGGCCCTTCAGGCCAGCTAGGTCTTTGGGTCCTGGCTCCTTCGCTTTGGGAGCTGTTGCTGCAGTTGAGCATGTTGGCCGGAGAGTGCTTCTCGGGCCGCGAACTGTAACCTTGCAGGTACCTCTCAGGTATCCATGCCCAACGAAAGCCCCCAGACCCAAATGGAGAGGGGCTGCTTGGGGCCCCCCTGGGGGCCCTTCAGGCCAGCTAGGTCTTTGGGTCCTGGCTCCTTCGGTTTGGGAGCTGTTGCTGCAGTTGGGCATGTTGGCCGGAGAGTGCTTCTCGGGCCGCGAACTGCAACCTTGCAGGATTCTCCCAGGTTCCCGGCCCAACGAAAACCCCCAGACCCAAATGGAGAGGGGCTGCTTGGGGGCCCCCTGGGGGCCCTTCAGGCCAGCTAGGTCTTTGGGTCCTGGCTCCTTCGGTTTGGGAGCTGTTGCTGCAGTTGGGCATGTTGGCCGGAGAGTGCTTCTCGGGCCGCGAACTGCAACCTTGCTGGTATCTCCCAGGTTCTCAGCCTAAAGAAAGCCCCCAGACCCAAATTGAGAGGGGCTGCTTGGGGGCCCCCTGGGGGCCCTTCAGGCCAGCTAGGTCTTTGGGTCCTGGCTCCTTCGCTTTGGGAGCTGTTGCTGCAGTTGGGCATGTTGGCCGGAGAGTGCTTCTCGGGCCGCGAACTGCAACCTTGCTGGTATCTCCCAGGTTCTCAGCCTAAAGAAAGACCCCAGACCCAAATTGAGAGGGGCTGCTTGGGGGCCCCCTGGGGGCCCTTCAGGCCAGCTAGGTCTTTGGGTCCTGGCTCCTTCGCTTTGGGAGCTGTTGCTGCAGTTGGGCATGTTGGCCGGAGAGTGCTTCTCGGGCCGCGAACTGCAACCTTGCAGGAATCTCCCAGGTTCCCGGCCCAACGAAAGCCCCCAGACCCAAATTGAGAGGGGCTGCTTGGGGGCCCTTCAGGCCAGCTAGGTCTTTGGGTCCTGGCTCCTTCGGTTTGGGAGCTGTTGCTGCAGTTGAGCATGTTGGCCGGAGAGTGCTTCTCGGGCCGCGAACTGCAACCTTGCAGGAATCTCCCAGGTTCCCCGCCCAACGAAAGCCCCCAGACCCAAATGGAGAGGGGCTGCTTGGGGACCCCCTGGGGGCACTTCAGGCCAGCTAGGTCTTTGGGTCCTGGCTCCTTCGCTTTGGGAGCTGTTGCTGCAGTTGGGCATGTTGGCCGGAGAGTGCTTCTCGGGCCGCGAACTGTAACCTTGCAGGTACCTCTCAGGTATACATGCCCAACGAAAGCCCCCAGACCCAAATGGAGAGGGGCTGCTTGGGGGCCCCCTGGGGGCACTTCAGGCCAGCTAGGTCTTTGTGTCCTGGCTCCTTCGGTTTGGGAGCTGTTGCTGCAGTTGGGCATGTTGGCCGGAGAGTGCTTCTCGGGCCGCGAACTGCAACCTTGCAGGAATCAACCAGGTTCCCGGCCCAACGAAAGCCCCCAGACCCAAATGGAGAGGGGCTGCTTGGGGGCCCCCTGGGGGCCCTTCAGGCCAGCTAGGTCTTTGGGTCCTGGCTCCTTCGGTTTGGGAGCTGTTGCTGCAGTTGGGCATGTTGGCCGGAGAGTGCTTCTCGGGCCGCGAACTGCAACCTTGCAGGAATCTCCCAGGTTCCCGGCCCAACGAAAGCCCCCAGACCCAAATTGAGAGGGGCTGCTTGGGGGCCCCCTGGGGGCCCTTCAGGCCAGCTAGGTCTTTGGGTCCTGGCTCCTTCGGTTTGGGAGCTGTTGCTGCAGTTGGGCATGTTGGCCGGAGAGTGCTTCTCGGGCCGCGAACTGCAAACTTGCAGGATTCTCCCAGGTTCCCGGCCCAACGAAAGCCCCCAGACCCAAATGGAGAGGGGCTGCTTGGGGCCCCCCTGGGGGCCCTTCAGGCCAGCTAGGTCTTTGGGTCCTGGCTCCTTCGGTTTGGGAGCTGTTGCTGCAGTTGGGCATGTTGGCCGGAGAGTGCTTCTCGGGCCGCGAACTGCAACCTTGCAGGAATCTCCCAGGTTCCATGCCCAACGAAAGCCCCCAGACCAAAATTGAGAGGGGCTGCTTGGGGGCCCCCTGGGGGCCCTTCAGGCCAGCTAGGTCTTTGGGTCCTGGCTCCTTCGGTTTGGGAGCTGTTGCTGCAGTTGGGCATGTTGGCCGGAGAGTGCTTCTCGGGCCGCGAACTGCAAACTTGCAGGAATCTCCCAGGTTCCCGGCCCAACGAAAGCCCCCAGACCCAAATTGAGAGGGGCTACTTGGGGGCCCCCTGGGGGCCCTTCAGGCCAGCTAGGTCTTTGGGTCCTGGCTCCTTCGCTTTGGGAGCTGTTGCTGCAGTTGGGCATGTTGGCCGGAGAGTGCTTCTCGGGCCGCGAACTGCAACCTTGCAGGATTCTCCCAGGTTCCATGTCCAACGAAAGCCCCCAGACCCAAATTGAGAGGGGCTGCTTGGGGGCCCCCTGGGGGCCTTTCAGGCCAGCTAGGTCTTTGGGTCCTGGCTCCTTCGGTTTGGGAGCTGTTGCTGCAGTTGAGCATGTTGGATGGAGAGTGCTTCTCGGGCCGCGAACTGCAACCTTGCAGGATTCTCCCAGGTTCCCGGCCCAACGAAAGCCCCCAGACCCAAATGGACAGGGGCTGCTTGGGGGCCCCCTGGGGGCCCTTCAGGCCAGCTAGGTCTTTGGGTCCTGGCTCCTTCGGTTTGGGAGCTGTTGCTGCAGTTGAGCATGTTGGCCGGAGAGTGCTTCTCGGGCCGCGAACTGTAACCTTGCAGGTACCTCTCAGGTATCCATGCCCAACGAAAGCCCCCAGACCCAAATGGAGAGGGGCTGCTTGGGGCCCCCCTGGGGGCCCTTCAGGCCAGCTAGGTCTTTGGGTCCTGGCTCCTTCGGTTTGGGAGCTGTTGCTGCAGTTGGGCATGTTGGCCGGAGAGTGCTTCTCGGGCCGCGAACTGCAACCTTGCAGGTACCTCCCAGGTTCCCGGCCCAACGAAAACCCCCAGACCCAAATGGAGAGGGGCTGCTTGGGGGCCCCCTGGGGGCCCTTCAGGCCAGCTAGGTCTTTGGGTCCTGGCTCCTTCGGTTTGGGAGCTGTTGCTGCAGTTGGGCATGTTGGCCGGAGAGTGCTTCTCGGGCCGCGAACTGCAACCTTGCTGGTATCTCCCAGGTTCTCAGCCTAAAGAAAGCCCCCAGACCCAAATTGAGAGGGGCTGCTTGGGGGCCCCCTGGGGGCCCTTCAGGCCAGCTAGGTCTTTGGGTCCTGGCTCCTTCGCTTTGGGAGCTGTTGCTGCAGTTGGGCATGTTGGCCGGAGAGTGCTTCTCGGGCCGCGAACTGCAACCTTGCTGGTATCTCCCAGGTTCTCAGCCTAAAGAAAGACCCCAGACCCAAATTGAGAGGGGCTGCTTGGGGGCCCCCTGGGGGCCCTTCAGGCCAGCTAGGTCTTTGGGTCCTGGCTCCTTCGCTTTGGGAGCTGTTGCTGCAGTTGGGCATGTTGGCCGGAGAGTGCTTCTCGGGCCGCGAACTGCAACCTTGCAGGAATCTCCCAGGTTCCCGGCCCAACGAAAGCCCCCAGACCCAAATTGAGAGGGGCTGCTTGGGGGCCCTTCAGGCCAGCTAGGTCTTTGGGTCCTGGCTCCTTCGGTTTGGGAGCTGCTGCTGCAGTTGAGCATGTTGGCCGGAGAGTGCTTCTCGGGCCGCGAACTGCAACCTTGCAGGAATCTCCCAGGTTCCCCGCCCAACGAAAGCCCCCAGACCCAAATGGAGAGGGGCTGCTTGGGGACCCCCTGGGGGCACTTCAGGCCAGCTAGGTCTTTGGGTCCTGGCTCCTTCGCTTTGGGAGCTGTTGCTGCAGTTGGGCATGTTGGCCGGAGAGTGCTTCTCGGGCCGCGAACTGTAACCTTGCAGGTACCTCTCAGGTATACATGCCCAACGAAAGCCCCCAGACCCAAATGGAGAGGGGCTGCTTGGGGGCCCCCTGGGGGCCCTTCAGGCCAGCTAGGTCTTTGTGTCCTGGCTCCTTCGGTTTGGGAGCTGTTGCTGCAGTTGGGCATGTTGGCCGGAGAGTGCTTCTCGGGCCGCGAACTGCAACCTTGCAGGAATCAACCAGGTTCCCGGCCCAACGAAAGCCCCCAGACCCAAATTGAGAGGGGCTGCTTGGTGGCCCCCTGGGGGCCCTTCAGGCCAGCTAGGTCTTTGGGTCCTGGCTCCTTCGGTTTGGGAGCTGTTGCTGCAGTTGGGCATGTTGGCCGGAGAGTGCTTCTCGGGCCGCGAACTGCAACCTTGCAGGAATCTCCCAGGTTCCCGGCCCAACGAAAGCCCCCAGACCCAAATTGAGAGGGGCTGCTTGGGGGCCCCCTGGGGGCCCTTCAGGCCAGCTAGGTCTTTGGGTCCTGGCTCCTTCGGTTTGGGAGCTGTTGCTGCAGTTGGGCATGTTGGCCGGAGAGTGCTTCTCGGGCCGCGAACTGCAAACTTGCAGGATTCTCCCAGGTTCCCGGCCCAACGAAAGCCCCCAGACCCAAATGGAGAGGGGCTGCTTGGGGCCCCCCTGGGGGCCCTTCAGGCCAGCTAGGTCTTTGGGTCCTGGCTCCTTCGGTTTGGGAGCTGTTGCTGCAGTTGGGCATGTTGGCCGGAGAGTGCTTCTCGGGCCGCGAACTGCAACCTTGCAGGAATCTCCCAGGTTCCATGCCCAACGAAAGCCCCCAGACCAAAATTGAGAGGGGCTGCTTGGGGGCCCCCTGGGGGCCCTTCAGGCCAGCTAGGTCTTTGGGTCCTGGCTCCTTCGGTTTGGGAGCTGTTGCTGCAGTTGGGCATGTTGGCCGGAGAGTGCTTCTCGGGCCGCGAACTGCAAACTTGCAGGAATCTCCCAGGTTCCCGGCCCAACGAAAGCCCCCAGACCCAAATGGAGAGGGGCTACTTGGGGGCCCCCTGGGGGCCCTTCAGGCCAGCTAGGTCTTTGGGTCCTGGCTCCTTCGCTTTGGGAGCTGTTGCTGCAGTTGGGCATGTTGGCCGGAGAGTGCTTCTCGGGCCGCGAACTGCAACCTTGCAGGATTCTCCCAGGTTCCATGTCCAACGAAAGCCCCCAGACCCAAATTGAGAGGGGCTGCTTGGGGCCCCCCTGGGGGCCTTTCAGGCCAGCTAGGTCTTTGGGTCCTGGCTCCTTCGGTTTGGGAGCTGTTGCTGCAGTTGAGCATGTTGGATGGAGAGTGCTTCTCGGGCCGCGAACTGCAACCTTGCAGGATTCTCCCAGGTTCCCGGCCCAACGAAAGCCCCCAGACCCAAATGGAGAGGGGCTGCTTGGGGCGCCCCTGGGGGCCCTTCAGGCCAGCTAGGTCTTTGGGTCCTGGCTCCTTCGGTTTGGGAGCTGTTGCTGCAGTTGGGCATGTTGGCCGGAGAGTGCTTCTCGGGCCGCGAACTGCAACCTTGCAGGTACCTCCCAGGTTCCCGGCCCAACGAAAGCCCCCAGACCAAAATGGAGAGGGGCTGCTTGGGGGCCCCCTGGGGGCCCTTCAGGCCAGCTAGGTCTTTGGGTCCTGGTTCCTTCGCTTTGGGAGCTGTTGCTGCAGTTGGGCATGTTGGCCGGAGAGTGCTTCTCGGGCCGCGAACTGCAACCTTGCATGAATCTCCCAGGTTCCCGGCCCAACGAAAGCCCCCAGACCCAAATGGAGAGGGGCTGCTTGGGGACCCCCTGGGGGCACTTCAGGCCAGCTAGGTCTTTGGGTCCTGGCTCCTTCGCTTTGGGAGCTGTTGCTGCAGTTGGGCATGTTGGCCGGAGAGTGCTTCTCGGGCCGCGAACTGCAACCTTGCAGGATTCTCCCAGGTTCCCGGCCCAACGAAAACCCCCAGACCCAAATTGAGAGGGGCTACTTGGGGGCCCCCTGGGGGCCCTTCAAGCCAGCTAGGTCTTTGTGTCCTGGCTCATTCGGTTTGGGAGCTGTTGCTGCAGTTGGGCATGTTGGCCGGAGAGTGCTTCACGGGCCTCGAACTGCAACCTTGCAGGATTCTCCCAGGTTCCATGCCCAACGAAAGCCCCCAGACCCAAATTGAGAGGGGCTGCTTGGGGGCCCCCTGGGGGCCCTTCAGGCCAGCTAGGTCTTTGGGTCCTGGCTCCTTCGGTTTGGGAGCTGTTGCTGCAGTTGGGCATGTTGGCCGGAGAGTGCTTCTCGGGCCGCGAACTGCAACCTTGCAGGAATCTCCCAGGTTCCCGGCCCAACGAAAGCCCCCAGACCCAAATTGAGAGGGGCTGCTTGGGGGCCCCCTGGGGGCCCTTCAGGCCAGCTAGGTCTTTGGGTCCTGGCTCCTTCGGTTTGGGAGCTGTTGCTGCAGTTGGGCATGTTGGCCGGAGAGTGCTTCTCGGGCCGCGAACTGCAACGTTGCAGGAATCTCCCAGGTTCCCGGCCCAACGAAAGCCCCCAGACCCAAATTGAGAGGGGCTGCTTGGGGGCCCCCTGGGGGCCCTTCAAGCCAGCTAGGTCTTTGGGTCCTGGCTCATTCGGTTTGGGAGCTGTTGCTGCAGTTGGGCATGTTGGCCGGAGAGTGCTTCACGGGCCTCGAACTGCAACCTTGCAGGAATCTCCCAGGTTCCATGCCCAACGAAAGCCCCCAGACCCAAATTGAGAGGGGCTGCTTGGGGGCCCCCTGGGGGCCCTTCAGGCCAGCTAGGTCTTTGGGTCCTGGCTCCTTCGGTTTGGGAGCTGTTGCTGCAGTTGGGCATGTTGGCCGGAGAGTGCTTCTCGGGCCGCGAACTGCAACCTTGCAGGAATCTCCCAGGTTCCCGGCCCAACGAAAGCCCCCAGACCCAAATTGAGAGGGGCTGCTTGGGGGCCCCCTGGGGGCCCTTCAGGCCAGCTAGGTCTTTGGGTCCTGGCTCCTTCGGTTTGGGAGCTGTTGCTGCAGTTGGGCATGTTGGCCGGAGAGTGCTTCTCGGGCCGCGAACTGCAACCTTGCAGGAATCAACCAGGTTCCCGGCCCAACGAAAGCCCCCAGACCCAAATTGAGAGGGGCTGCTTGGTGGCCCCCTGGGGGCCCTTCAGGCCAGCTAGGTCTTTGGGTCCTGGCTCCTTCGGTTTGGGAGCTGTTGCTGCAGTTGGGCATGTTGGCCGGAGAGTGCTTCTCGGGCCGCGAACTGCAACCTTGCAGGAATCTCCCAGGTTCCCGGCCCAACGAAAGCCCCCAGACCCAAATTGAGAGGGGCTGCTTGGGGGCCCCCTGGGGGCCCTTCAGGCCAGCTAGGTCTTTGGGTCCTGGCTCCTTCGGTTTGGGAGCTGTTGCTGCAGTTGGGCATGTTGGCCGGAGAGTGCTTCTCGGGCCGCGAACTGCAAACTTGCAGGATTCTCCCAGGTTCCCGGCCCAACGAAAGCCCCCAGACCCAAATGGAGAGGGGCTGCTTGGGGCCCCCCTGGGGGCCCTTCAGGCCAGCTAGGTCTTTGGGTCCTGGCTCCTTCGGTTTGGGAGCTGTTGCTGCAGTTGGGCATGTTGGCCGGAGAGTGCTTCTCGGGCCGCGAACTGCAACCTTGCAGGAATCTCCCAGGTTCCATGCCCAACGAAAGCCCCCAGACCCAAATGGAGAGGGGCTGCTTGGGGGCCCCCTGGGGGCCCTTCAGGCCAGCTAGGTCTTTGGGTCCTGGCTCCTTCGGTTTGGGAGCTGTTGCTGCAGTTGGGCATGTTGGCCGGAGAGTGCTTCTCGGGCCGCGAACTGCAAACTTGCAGGAATCTCCCAGGTTCCCGGCCCAACGAAAGCCCCCAGACCCAAATTGAGAGGGGCTACTTGGGGGCCCCCTGGGGGCCCTTCAGGCCAGCTAGGTCTTTGGGTCCTGGCTCCTTCGCTTTGGGAGCTGTTGCTGCAGTTGGGCATGTTGGCCGGAGAGTGCTTCTCGGGCCGCGAACTGCAACCTTGCAGGATTCTCCCAGGTTCCATGTCCAACGAAAGCCCCCAGACCCAAATTGAGAGGGGCTGCTTGGGGGCCCCCTGGGGGCCTTTCAGGCCAGCTAGGTCTTTGGGTCCTGGCTCCTTCGGTTTGGGAGCTGTTGCTGCAGTTGAGCATGTTGGCCGGAGAGTGCTTCTCGGGCCGCGAACTGCAACCTTGCAGGATTCTCCCAGGTTCCCGGCCCAACGAAAGCCCCCAGACCCAAATGGAGAGGGGCTGCTTGGGGCGCCCCTGGGGGCCCTTCAGGCCAGCTAGGTCTTTGGGTCCTGGCTCCTTCGGTTTGGGAGCTGTTGCTGCAGTTGGGCATGTTGGCCGGAGAGTGCTTCTCGGGCCGCGAACTGCAACCTTGCAGGTACCTCCCAGGTTCCCGGCCCAACGAAAGCCCCCAGACCAAAATGGAGAGGGGCTGCTTGGGGGCCCCCTGGGGGCCCTTCAGGCCAGCTAGGTCTTTGGGTCCTGGTTCCTTCGCTTTGGGAGCTGTTGCTGCAGTTGGGCATGTTGGCCGGAGAGTGCTTCTCGGGCCGCGAACTGCAACCTTGCATGAATCTCCCAGGTTCCCGGCCCAACGAAAGCCCCCAGACCCAAATGGAGAGGGGCTGCTTGTGGACCCCCTGGGGGCACTTCAGGCCAGCTAGGTCTTTGGGTCCTGGCTCCATCGCTTTGGGAGCTGTTGCTGCAGTTGGGCATGTTGGCCGGAGAGTGCTTCTCGGGCCGCGAACTGCAACCTTGCAGGATTCTCCCAGGTTCCCGGCCCAACGAAAACCCCCAGACCCAAATTGAGAGGGGCTACTTGGGGGCCCCCTGGGGGCCCTTCAAGCCAGCTAGGTCTTTGTGTCCTGGCTCATTCGGTTTGGGAGCTGTTGCTGCAGTTGGGCATGTTGGCCGGAGAGTGCTTCACGGGCCTCGAACTGCAACCTTGCAGGATTCTCCCAGGTTCCATGCCCAACGAAAGCCCCCAGACCCAAATTGAGAGGGGCTGCTTGGGGGCCCCCTGGGGGCCCTTCAGGCCAGCTAGGTCTTTGGGTCCTGGCTCCTTCGGTTTGGGAGCTGTTGCTGCAGTTGGGCATGTTGGCCGGAGAGTGCTTCTCGGGCCGCGAACTGCAACCTTGCAGGAATCTCCCAGGTTCCCGGCCCAACGAAAGCCCCCAGACCCAAATTGAGAGGGGCTGCTTGGGGGCCCCCTGGGGGCCCTTCAGGCCAGCTAGGTCTTTGGGTCCTGGCTCCTTCGGTTTGGGAGCTGTTGCTGCAGTTGGGCATGTTGGCCGGAGAGTGCTTCTCGGGCCGCGAACTGCAACGTTGCAGGAATCTCCCAGGTTCCCGGCCCAACGAAAGCCCCCAGACCCAAATTGAGAGGGGCTGCTTGGGGGCCCCCTGGGGGCCCTTCAAGCCAGCTAGGTCTTTGGGTCCTGGCTCATTCGGTTTGGGAGCTGTTGCTGCAGTTGGGCATGTTGGCCGGAGAGTGCTTCACGGGCCTCGAACTGCAACCTTGCAGGAATCTCCCAGGTTCCATGCCCAACGAAAGCCCCCAGACCCAAATTGAGAGGGGCTGCTTGGGGGCCCCCTGGGGGCCCTTCAGGCCAGCTAGGTCTTTGGGTCCTGGCTCCTTCGCTTTGGGAGCTGTTGCTGCAGTTGGGCATGTTGGCCGGAGAGTGCTTCTCGGGCCGCGAACTGCAACCTTGCTGGTATCTCCCAGGTTCTCAGCCTAAAGAAAGCCCCCAGACCCAAATGGAGAGGGGCTGCTTGGGGGCCCCCTGGGGGCCCTTCAGGCCAGCTAGGTCTTTGGGTCCTGGCTCCTTCGCTTTGGGAGCTGTTGCTGCAGTTGGGCATGTTGGCCGGAGAGTGCTTCTCGGGCCGCGAACTGCAACCTTGCAGGATTCTCCCAGGTTCCCGGCCCAACGAAAACCCCCAGACCCAAATTGAGAGGGGCTACTTGGGGGCCCCCTGGGGGCCCTTCAAGCCAGCTAGGTCTTTGTGTCCTGGCTCATTCGGTTTGGGAGCTGTTGCTGCAGTTGGGCATGTTGGCCGGAGAGTGCTTCACGGGCCTCGAACTGCAACCTTGCAGGATTCTCCCAGGTTCCATGCCCAACGAAAGCCCCCAGACCCAAATTGAGAGGGGCTGCTTGGGGGCCCCCTGGGGGCCCTTCAGGCCAGCTAGGTCTTTGGGTCCTGGCTCCTTCGGTTTGGGAGCTGTTGCTGCAGTTGGGCATGTTGGCCGGAGAGTGCTTCTCGGGCCGCGAACTGCAACCTTGCAGGAATCTCCCAGGTTCCCGGCCCAACGAAAGCCCCCAGACCCAAATTGAGAGGGGCTGCTTGGGGGCCCCCTGGGGGCCCTTCAGGCCAGCTAGGTCTTTGGGTCCTGGCTCCTTCGGTTTGGGAGCTGTTGCTGCAGTTGGGCATGTTGGCCGGAGAGTGCTTCTCGGGCCGCGAACTGCAACCTTGCAGGAATCTCCCAGGTTCCCGGCCCAACGAAAGCCCCCAGACCCAAATTGAGAGGGGCTGCTTGGGGGCCCCCTGGGGGCCCTTCAAGCCAGCTAGGTCTTTGGGTCCTGGCACATTCGGTTTGGGAGCTGTTGCTGCAGTTGGGCATGTTGGCCGGAGAGTGCTTCACGGGCCTCGAACTGCAACCTTGCAGGAATCTCCCAGGTTCCATGCCCAACGAAAGCCCCCAGACCCAAATTGAGAGGGGCTGCTTGGGGGCCCCCTGGGGGCCCTTCAGGCCAGCTAGGTCTTTGGGTCCTGGCTCCTTCGCTTTGGGAGCTGTTGCTGCAGTTGGGCATGTTGGCCGGAGAGTGCTTCTCGGGCCGCGAACTGCAACCTTGCTGGTATCTCCCAGGTTCTCAGCCTAAAGAAAGCCCCCAGACCCAAATGGAGAGGGGCTGCTTGGGGGCCCCCTGGGGGCCCTTCAGGCCAGCTAGGTCTTTGGGTCCTGGCTCCTTCGCTTTGGGAGCTGTTGCTGCAGTTGGGCATGTTGGCCGGAGAGTGCTTCTCGGGCCGCGAACTGCAACCTTGCTGGTATCTCCCAGGTTCTCAGCCTAAAGAAAGACCCCAGACCCAAATGGAGAGGGGCTGCTTGGGGGCCCCCTGGGGGCCCTTCAGGCCAGCTAGGTCTTTGGGTCCTGGCTCCTTCGCTTTGGGAGCTGTTGCTGCAGTTGGGCATGTTGGCCGGAGAGTGCTTCTCGGGCCGCGAACTGCAACCTTGCAGGAATCTCCCAGGTTCCCGGCCCAACAAAAGCCCCCAGACCCAAATGGAGAGGGGCTGCTTGGGGGCCCCATGGGGGCCTTTCAGGCCAGCTAGGTCTTTGGGTTCTGGCTCCTTCGGTTTGGGAGCTGTTGCTGCAGTTGGGCATGTTGGCCGGAGAGTGCTTCTCGGGCCGCGAACTGCAACCTTGCAGGATTCTCCCAGGTTCCCGGCCCAACGAAAGCCCCCAGACCCAAATGGAGAGGGGATGCTTGGGGGCCCCCTGGGGGCCCTTCAGGCCAGCTAGGTCTTTGGGTCCTGGTTCCTTCGCTTTGGGAGCTGTTGCTGCAGTTGGGCATGTTGGCCGGAGAGTGCTTCTCGGGCCGCGAACTGCAACCTTGCATGAATCTCCCAGGTTCCCGGCCCAACGAAAGCCCCCAGACCCAAATTGAGAGGGGCTGCTTGGGGCCCCCCTGGGGGCCCTTCAGGCCAGCTAGGTCTTTGGGTCCTGGCTCCTTCGCTTTGGGAGCTGTTGCTGCAGTTGGGCATGTTGGCCGGAGAGTGCTTCTCGGGCCGCGAACTGCAACCTTGCAGGAATCTCCCATGTTCCATGCCCAACGAAAGCCCCCAGACCCAAATGGAGAGGGGCTGCTTGGGGGCCCCCTGGGGGCCCTTCAGGCCAGCTAGGTCTTTGGGTCCTGGCTCCTTCGGTTTGGGAGCTGTTGCTGCAGTTGAGCATGTTGGCCGGAGAGTGCTTCTCGGGCCGCGAACTGCAACCTTGCAGGTACCTCTCAGGTATCAATGCCCAACGAAAGCCCCCAGACCCAAATTGAGAGGGGCTGCTTGGTGGCCCCCTGGGGGCCCTTCAGGCCAGCTAGGTCTTTGGGTCCTGGCTCCTTCGGTTTGGGAGCTGTTGCTGCAGTTGGGCATGTTGGCCGGAGAGTGCTTCTCGGGCCGCGAACTGCAACCTTGCATGAATCTCCCAGGTTCCCGGCCCAACAAAAGCCCCCAGACCCAAATGGAGAGGGGCTGCTTGGGGGCCCCATGGGGGCCTTTCAGGCCAGCTAGGTCTTTGGGTCCTGGCTCCTTCGGTTTGGGAGCTGTTGCTGCAGTTGGGCATGTTGGCCGGAGAGTGCTTCTCGGGCCGCGAACTGCAACCTTGCAGGAATCTCCCAGGTTCCCGGCCCAACGAAAGCCCCCAGACCCAAATTGAGAGGGGCTGCTTGGGGGCCCCCTGGGGGCCCTTCAGGCCAGCTAGGTCTTTGGGTCCTGGCTCCTTCGGTTTGGGAGCTGTTGCTGCAGTTGGGCATGTTGGCCGGAGAGTGCTTCTCGGGCCGCGAACTGCAACCTTGCAGGTACCTCCCAGGTTCCCGGCCCAACTAAAGCCCCCAGACCCAAATGGAGAGGAGCTGCTTGGGGGACCCCTGGGGGCCCTTCAGGCCAGCTAGGTCTTTGGGTCCTGGCTCCTTCGATTTGGGAGCTGTTGCTGCAGTTGGGCATGTTGGCCGGAGAGTGCTTCTCGGGCCGCGAACTGCAACCTCGCAGGATTCTCCCAGGTTCCCGGCCCAAAGAAAGCCCCCAGACCCAAATGGAGAGGTGCTGCTTGGGGGCCCCCTGGGGGCCCTTCAGGCCAGCTAGGTCTTTGTGCCCTGGCTCCTTCAGTTTGGGAGCTGTTGCTGCAGTTGGGCATGTTGGCCGGAGAGTGCTTCTCGGGCCGCGAACTGCAACCTTGCAGGATTCTCCCAGGTTCCCGGCCCAACGAAAGCCCCCAGACCCAAATGGAGAGGGGCTGCTTGGGGGCCCCCTGGGGGCCCTTCAGGCCAGCTAGGTCTTTGGGTCCTGGCTCCTTCGCTTTGGGAGCTGTTGCTGCAGTTGGGCATGTTGGCCGGAGAGTGCTTCTCGGGCCGCGAACTGCAACCTTGCAGGATTCTCCCAGGTTCCCGGCCCAACGAAAGCCCCCAGACCCAAATTGAGAGGGGCTGCTTGGGGGCCCCCTGGGGGCCCTTCAGGCCAGCTAGGTCTTTGGGTCCTGGCTCCTTCGCTTTGGGAGCTGTTGCTGCAGTTGGGCATGTTGGCCGGAGAGTGCTTCTCGGGCCGCGAACTGCAACCTTGCAGGTACCTCCCAGGTTCCCGGCCCAACGAAAGCCCCCAGACCCAAATGGACAGGGGCTGCTTGGGGGCCCCCTGGGGGCCCTTCAGGCCAGCTAGGTCTTTGGGTCCTGGCTCCTTCGGTTTGGGAGCTGTTGCTGCAGTTGAGCATGTTGGCCGGAGAGTGCTTCTCGGGCCGCGAACTGTAACCTTGCAGGTACCTCTCAGGTATCCATGCCCAACGAAAGCCCCCAGACCCAAATGGAGAGGGGCTGCTTGGGGCCCCCCTGGGGGCCCTTCAGGCCAGCTAGGTCTTTGGGTCCTGGCTCCTTCGGTTTGGGAGCTGTTGCTGCAGTTGGGCATGTTGGCCGGAGAGTGCTTCTCGGGCCGCGAACTGCAACCTTGCAGGATTCTCCCAGGTTCCCGGCCCAACGAAAACCCCCAGACCCAAATGGAGAGGGGCTGCTTGGGGGCCCCCTGGGGGCCCTTCAGGCCAGCTAGGTCTTTGGGTCCTGGCTCCTTCGGTTTGGGAGCTGTTGCTGCAGTTGGGCATGTTGGCCGGAGAGTGCTTCTCGGGCCGCGAACTGCAACCTTGCTGGTATCTCCCAGGTTCTCAGCCTAAAGAAAGCCCCCAGACCCAAATTGAGAGGGGCTGCTTGGGGGCCCCCTGGGGGCCCTTCAGGCCAGCTAGGTCTTTGGGTCCTGGCTCCTTCGGTTTGGGAGCTGTTGCTGCAGTTGGGCATGTTGGCCGGAGAGTGCTTCTCGGGCCGCGAACTGCAACCTTGCTGGTATCTCCCAGGTTCTCAGCCTAAAGAAAGACCCCAGACCCAAATTGAGAGGGGCTGCTTGGGGGCCCCCTGGGGGCCCTTCAGGCCAGCTAGGTCTTTGGGTCCTGGCTCCTTCGCTTTGGGAGCTGTTGCTGCAGTTGGGCATGTTGGCCGGAGAGTGCTTCTCGGGCCGCGAACTGCAACCTTGCAGGAATCTCCCAGGTTCCCGGCCCAACGAAAGCCCCCAGACCCAAATTGAGAGGGGCTGCTTGGGGGCCCTTCAGGCCAGCTAGGTCTTTGGGTCCTGGCTCCTTCGGTTTGGGAGCTGTTGCTGCAGTTGAGCATGTTGGCCGGAGAGTGCTTCTCGGGCCGCGAACTGCAACCTTGCAGGAATCTCCCAGGTTCCCCGCCCAACGAAAGCCCCCAGACCCAAATGGAGAGGGGCTGCTTGGGGACCCCCTGGGGGCACTTCAGGCCAGCTAGGTCTTTGGGTCCTGGCTCCTTCGCTTTGGGAGCTGTTGCTGCAGTTGGGCATGTTGGCCGGAGAGTGCTTCTCGGGCCGCGAACTGTAACCTTGCAGGTACCTCTCAGGTATACATGCCCAACGAAAGCCCCCAGACCCAAATGGAGAGGGGCTGCTTGGGGGCCCCCTGGGGGCACTTCAGGCCAGCTAGGTCTTTGTGTCCTGGCTCCTTCGGTTTGGGAGCTGTTGCTGCAGTTGGGCATGTTGGCCGGAGAGTGCTTCTCGGGCCGCGAACTGCAACCTTGCAGGAATCAACCAGGTTCCCGGCCCAACGAAAGCCCCCAGACCCAAATTGAGAGGGGCTGCTTGGTGGCCCCCTGGGGGCCCTTCAGGCCAGCTAGGTCTTTGGGTCCTGGCTCCTTCGGTTTGGGAGCTGTTGCTGCAGTTGGGCATGTTGGCCGGAGAGTGCTTCTCGGGCCGCGAACTGCAACCTTGCAGGAATCTCCCAGGTTCCCGGCCCAACGAAAGCCCCCAGACCCAAATTGAGAGGGGCTGCTTGGGGGCCCCCTGGGGGCCCTTCAGGCCAGCTAGGTCTTTGGGTCCTGGCTCCTTCGGTTTGGGAGCTGTTGCTGCAGTTGGGCATGTTGGCCGGAGAGTGCTTCTCGGGCCGCGAACTGCAAACTTGCAGGATTCTCCCAGGTTCCCGGCCCAACGAAAGCCCCCAGACCCAAATGGAGAGGGGCTGCTTGGGGCCCCCCTGGGGGCCCTTCAGGCCAGCTAGGTCTTTGGGTCCTGGCTCCTTCGGTTTGGGAGCTGTTGCTGCAGTTGGGCATGTTGGCCGGAGAGTGCTTCTCGGGCCGCGAACTGCAACCTTGCAGGAATCTCCCAGGTTCCATGCCCAACGAAAGCCCCCAGACCAAAATTGAGAGGGGCTGCTTGGGGGCCCCCTGGGGGCCCTTCAGGCCAGCTAGGTCTTTGGGTCCTGGCTCCTTCGGTTTGGGAGCTGTTGCTGCAGTTGGGCATGTTGGCCGGAGAGTGCTTCTCGGGCCGCGAACTGCAAACTTGCAGGAATCTCCCAGGTTCCCGGCCCAACGAAAGCCCCCAGACCCAAATTGAGAGGGGCTACTTGGGGGCCCCCTGGGGGCCCTTCAGGCCAGCTAGGTCTTTGGGTCCTGGCTCCTTCGCTTTGGGAGCTGTTGCTGCAGTTGGGCATGTTGGCCGGAGAGTGCTTCTCGGGCCGCGAACTGCAACCTTGCAGGATTCTCCCAGGTTCCATGTCCAACGAAAGCCCCCAGACCCAAATTGAGAGGGGCTGCTTGGGGGCCCCCTGGGGGCCTTTCAGGCCAGCTAGGTCTTTGGGTCCTGGCTCCTTCGGTTTGGGAGCTGTTGCTGCAGTTGAGCATGTTGGATGGAGAGTGCTTCTCGGGCCGCGAACTGCAACCTTGCAGGATTCTCCCAGGTTCCCGGCCCAACGAAAGCCCCCAGACCCAAATGGACAGGGGCTGCTTGGGGGCCCCCTGGGGGCCCTTCAGGCCAGCTAGGTCTTTGGGTCCTGGCTCCTTCGGTTTGGGAGCTGTTGCTGCAGTTGAGCATGTTGGCCGGAGAGTGCTTCTCGGGCCGCGAACTGTAACCTTGCAGGTACCTCTCAGGTATCCATGCCCAACGAAAGCCCCCAGACCCAAATGGAGAGGGGCTGCTTGGGGCCCCCCTGGGGGCCCTTCAGGCCAGCTAGGTCTTTGGGTCCTGGCTCCTTCGGTTTGGGAGCTGTTGCTGCAGTTGGGCATGTTGGCCGGAGAGTGCTTCTCGGGCCGCGAACTGCAACCTTGCAGGATTCTCCCAGGTTCCCGGCCCAACGAAAACCCCCAGACCCAAATGGAGAGGGGCTGCTTGGGGGCCCCCTGGGGGCCCTTCAGGCCAGCTAGGTCTTTGGGTCCTGGCTCCTTCGCTTTGGGAGCTGTTGCTGCAGTTGGGCATGTTGGCCGGAGAGTGCTTCTCGGGCCGCGAACTGCAACCTTGCTGGTATCTCCCAGGTTCTCAGCCTAAAGAAAGCCCCCAGACCCAAATTGAGAGGGGCTGCTTGGGGGCCCCCTGGGGGCCCTTCAGGCCAGCTAGGTCTTTGGGTCCTGGCTCCTTCGCTTTGGGAGCTGTTGCTGCAGTTGGGCATGTTGGCCGGAGAGTGCTTCTCGGGCCGCGAAGTGCAACCTTGCTGGTATCTCCCAGGTTCTCAGCCTAAAGAAAGACCCCAGACCCAAATTGAGAGGGGCTGCTTGGGGGCCCCCTGGGGGCCCTTCAGGCCAGCTAGGTCTTTGGGTCCTGGCTCCTTCGCTTTGGGAGCTGTTGCTGCAGTTGGGCATGTTGGCCGGAGAGTGCTTCTCGGGCCGCGAACTGCAACCTTGCAGGAATCTCCCAGGTTCCCCGCCCAACGAAAGCCCCCAGACCCAAATGGAGAGGGGCTGCTTGGGGACCCCCTGGGGGCACTTCAGGCCAGCTAGGTCTTTGGGTCCTGGCTCCTTCGCTTTGGGAGCTGTTGCTGCAGTTGGGCATGTTGGCCGGAGAGTGCTTCTCGGGCCGCGAACTGTAACCTTGCAGGTACCTCTCAGGTATACATGCCCAACGAAAGCCCCCAGACCCAAATGGAGAGGGGCTGCTTGGGGGCCCCCTGGGGGCACTTCAGGCCAGCTAGGTCTTTGTGTCCTGGCTCCTTCGGTTTGGGAGCTGTTGCTGCAGTTGGGCATGTTGGCCGGAGAGTGCTTCTCGGGCCGCGAACTGCAACCTTGCAGGAATCAACCAGGTTCCCGGCCCAACGAAAGCCCCCAGACCCAAATTGAGAGGGGCTGCTTGGTGGCCCCCTGGGGGCCCTTCAGGCCAGCTAGGTCTTTGGGTCCTGGCTCCTTCGGTTTGGGAGCTGTTGCTGCAGTTGGGCATGTTGGCCGGAGAGTGCTTCTCGGGCCGCGAACTGCAACCTTGCAGGAATCTCCCAGGTTCCCGGCCCAACGAAAGCCCCCAGACCCAAATTGAGAGGGGCTGCTTGGGGGCCCCCTGGGGGCCCTTCAGGCCAGCTAGGTCTTTGGGTCCTGGCTCCTTCGGTTTGGGAGCTGTTGCTGCAGTTGGGCATGTTGGCCGGAGAGTGCTTCTCGGGCCGCGAACTGCAAACTTGCAGGATTCTCCCAGGTTCCCGGCCCAACGAAAGCCCCCAGACCCAAATGGAGAGGGGCTGCTTGGGGCCCCCCTGGGGGCCCTTCAGGCCAGCTAGGTCTTTGGGTCCTGGCTCCTTCGGTTTGGGAGCTGTTGCTGCAGTTGGGCATGTTGGCCGGAGAGTGCTTCTCGGGCCGCAAACTGCAACCTTGCAGGAATCTCCCAGGTTCCATGCCCAACGAAAGCCCCCAGACCAAAATTGAGAGGGGCTGCTTGGGGGCCCCCTGGGGGCCCTTCAGGCCAGCTAGGTCTTTGGGTCCTGGCTCCTTCGGTTTGGGAGCTGTTGCTGCAGTTGGGCATGTTGGCCGGAGAGTGCTTCTCGGGCCGCGAACTGCAAACTTGCAGGAATCTCCCAGGTTCCCGGCCCAACGAAAGCCCCCAGACCCAAATTGAGAGGGGCTACTTGGGGGCCCCCTGGGGGCCCTTCAGGCCAGCTAGGTCTTTGGGTCCTGGCTCCTTCGCTTTGGGAGCTGTTGCTGCAGTTGGGCATGTTGGCCGGAGAGTGCTTCTCGGGCCGCGAACTGCAACCTTGCAGGATTCTCCCAGGTTCCATGTCCAACGAAAGCCCCCAGACCCAAATTGAGAGGGGCTGCTTGGGGGCCCCCTGGGGGCCTTTCAGGCCAGCTAGGTCTTTGGGTCCTGGCTCCTTCGGTTTGGGAGCTGTTGCTGCAGTTGAGCATGTTGGATGGAGAGTGCTTCTCGGGCCGCGAACTGCAACCTTGCAGGATTCTCCCAGGTTCCCGGCCCAACGAAAGCCCCCAGACCCAAATGGAGAGGGGCTGCTTGGGGCGCCCCTGGGGGCCCTTCAGGCCAGCTAGGTCTTTGGGTCCTGGCTCCTTCGGTTTGGGAGCTGTTGCTGCAGTTGGGCATGTTGGCCGGAGAGTGCTTCTCGGGCCGCGAACTGCAACCTTGCAGGTACCTCCCAGGTTCCCGGCCCAACGAAAGCCCCCAGACCAAAATGGAGAGGGGCTGCTTGGGGGCCCCCTGGGGGCCCTTCAGGCCAGCTAGGTCTTTGGGTCCTGGTTCCTTCGCTTTGGGAGCTGTTGCTGCAGTTGGGCATGTTGGCCGGAGAGTGCTTCTCGGGCCGCGAACTGCAACCTTGCATGAATCTCCCAGGTTCCCGGCCCAACGAAAGCCCCCAGACCCAAATGGAGAGGGGCTGCTTGGGGACCCCCTGGGGGCACTTCAGGCCAGCTAGGTCTTTGGGTCCTGGCTCCTTCGCTTTGGGAGCTGTTGCTGCAGTTGGGCATGTTGGCCGGAGAGTGCTTCTCGGGCCGCGAACTGCAACCTTGCAGGATTCTCCCAGGTTCCCGGCCCAACGAAAACCCCCAGACCCAAATTGAGAGGGGCTACTTGGGGGCCCCCTGGGGGCCCTTCAAGCCAGCTAGGTCTTTGTGTCCTGGCTCATTCGGTTTGGGAGCTGTTGCTGCAGTTGGGCATGTTGGCCGGAGAGTGCTTCACGGGCCTCGAACTGCAACCTTGCAGGATTCTCCCAGGTTCCATGCCCAACGAAAGCCCCCAGACCCAAATTGAGAGGGGCTGCTTGGGGGCCCCCTGGGGGCCCTTCAGGCCAGCTAGGTCTTTGGGTCCTGGCTCCTTCGGTTTGGGAGCTGTTGCTGCAGTTGGGCATGTTGGCCGGAGAGTGCTTCTCGGGCCGCGAACTGCAACCTTGCAGGAATCTCCCAGGTTCCCGGCCCAACGAAAGCCCCCAGACCCAAATTGAGAGGGGCTGCTTGGGGGCCCCCTGGGGGCCCTTCAGGCCAGCTAGGTCTTTGGGTCCTGGCTCCTTCGGTTTGGGAGCTGTTGCTGCAGTTGGGCATGTTGGCCGGAGAGTGCTTCTCGGGCCGCGAACTGCAACGTTGCAGGAATCTCCCAGGTTCCCGGCCCAACGAAAGCCCCCAGACCCAAATTGAGAGGGGCTGCTTGGGGGCCCCCTGGGGGCCCTTCAAGCCAGCTAGGTCTTTGGGTCCTGGCTCATTCGGTTTGGGAGCTGTTGCTGCAGTTGGGCATGTTGGCCGGAGAGTGCTTCACGGGCCTCGAACTGCAACCTTGCAGGAATCTCCCAGGTTCCATGCCCAACGAAAGCCCCCAGACCCAAATTGAGAGGGGCTGCTTGGGGGCCCCCTGGGGGCCCTTCAGGCCAGCTAGGTCTTTGGGTCCTGGCTCCTTCGGTTTGGGAGCTGTTGCTGCAGTTGGGCATGTTGGCCGGAGAGTGCTTCTCGGGCCGCGAACTGCAACCTTGCTGGTATCTCCCAGGTTCTCAGCCTAAAGAAAGCCCCCAGACCCAAATGGAGAGGGGCTGCTTGGGGGCCCACTGGGGGCCCTTCAGGCCAGCTAGGTCTTTGGGTCCTGGCTCCTTCGCTTTGGGAGCTGTTGCTGCAGTTGGGCATGTTGGCCGGAGAGTGCTTCTCGGGCCGCGAACTGCAACCTTGCAGGATTCTCCCAGGTTCCCGGCCCAACGAAAACCCCCAGACCCAAATTGAGAGGGGCTACTTGGGGGCCCCCTGGGGGCCCTTCAAGCCAGCTAGGTCTTTGTGTCCTGGCTCATTCGGTTTGGGAGCTGTTGCTGCAGTTGGGCATGTTGGCCGGAGAGTGCTTCACGGGCCGCGATCTGCAACCTTGCAGGTACCTCCCAGGTTCCATGCCCAACGAAAGCCCCCAGACCCAAATGGAGAGGGGCTGCTTGGGGGCCCCCTGGGGGCCCTTCAGGCCAGCTAGGTCTTTGGGTCCTGGCTCCTTCGGTTTGGGAGCTGTTGCTGCAGTTGGGCATGTTGGCCGGAGAGTGCTTCTCGGGCCGCGAACTGCAACCTTGCAGGAATCTCCCAGGTTCCCGGCCCAACGAAAGCCCCCAGACCCAAATTGAGAGGGGCTGCTTGGGGGCCCCCTGGGGGCCCTTCAGGCCAGCTAGGTCTTTGGGTCCTGGCTCCTTCGCTTTGGGAGCTGTTGCTGCAGTTGGGCATGTTGGCCGGAGAGTGCTTCTCGGGCCGCGAACTGCAACCTTGCAGGAATCAACCAGGTTCCCGGCCCAACGAAAGCCCCCAGACCCAAATTGAGAGGGGCTGCTTGGTGGCCCCCTGGGGGCCCTTCAGGCCAGCTAGGTCTTTGGGTCCTGGCTCCTTCGGTTTGGGAGCTGTTGCTGCAGTTGGGCATGTTGGCCGGAGAGTGCTTCTCGGGCCGCGAACTGCAACCTTGCAGGAATCTCCCAGGTTCCCGGCCCAACGAAAGCCCCCAGACCCAAATTGAGAGGGGCTGCTTGGGGGCCCCCTGGGGGCCCTTCAGGCCAGCTAGGTCTTTGGGTCCTGGCTCCTTCGGTTTGGGAGCTGTTGCTGCAGTTGGGCATGTTGGCCGGAGAGTGCTTCTCGGGCCGCGAACTGCAAACTTGCAGGATTCTCCCAGGTTCCCGGCCCAACGAAAGCCCCCAGACCCAAATGGAGAGGGGCTGCTTGGGGCCCCCCTGGGGGCCCTTCAGGCCAGCTAGGTCTTTGGGTCCTGGCTCCTTCGCTTTGGGAGCTGTTGCTGCAGTTGGGCATGTTGGCCGGAGAGTGCTTCTCGGGCCGCGAACTGCAACCTTGCAGGAATCTCCCAGGTTCCATGCCCAACGAAAGCCCCCAGACCAAAATTGAGAGGGGCTGCTTGGGGGCCCCCTGGGGGCCCTTCAGGCCAGCTAGGTCTTTGGGTCCTGGCTCCTTCGGTTTGGGAGCTGTTGCTGCAGTTGGGCATGTTGGCCGGAGAGTGCTTCTCGGGCCGCGAACTGCAAACTTGCAGGAATCTCCCAGGTTCCCGGCCCAACGAAAGCCCCCAGACCCAAATTGAGAGGGGCTACTTGGGGGCCCCCTGGGGGCCCTTCAGGCCAGCTAGGTCTTTGGGTCCTGGCTCCTTCGCTTTGGGAGCTGTTGCTGCAGTTGGGCATGTTGGCCGGAGAGTGCTTCTCGGGCCGCGAACTGCAACCTTGCAGGATTCTCCCAGGTTCCATGTCCAACGAAAGCCCCCAGACCCAAATTGAGAGGGGCTGCTTGGGGGCCCCCTGGGGGCCTTTCAGGGCAGCTAGGTCTTTGGGTCCTGGCTCCTTCGGTTTGGGAGCTGTTGCTGCAGTTGAGCATGTTGGATGGAGAGTGCTTCTCGGGCCGCGAACTGCAACCTTGCAGGATTCTCCCAGGTTCCCGGCCCAACGAAAGCCCCCAGACCCAAATGGAGAGGGGCTGCTTGGGGCGCCCCTGGGGGCCCTTCAGGCCAGCTAGGTCTTTGGGTCCTGGCTCCTTCGGTTTGGGAGCTGTTGCTGCAGTTGGGCATGTTGGCCGGAGAGTGCTTCTCGGGCCGCGAACTGCAACCTTGCAGGTACCTCCCAGGTTCCCGGCCCAACGAAAGCCCCCAGACCAAAATGGAGAGGGGCTGCTTGGGGGCCCCCTGGGGGCCCTTCAGGCCAGCTAGGTCTTTGGGTCCTGGTTCCTTCGCTTTGGGAGCTGTTGCTGCAGTTGGGCATGTTGGCCGGAGAGTGCTTCTCGGGCCGCGAACTGCAACCTTGCATGAATCTCCCAGGTTCCCGGCCCAACGAAAGCCCCCAGACCCAAATGGAGAGGGGCTGCTTGGGGACCCCCTGGGGGCACTTCAGGCCAGCTAGGTCTTTGGGTCCTGGCTCCTTCGCTTTGGGAGCTGTTGCTGCAGTTGGGCATGTTGGCCGGAGAGTGCTTCTCGGGCCGCGCACTGCAACCTTGCAGGATTCTCCCAGGTTCCCGGCCCAACGAAAACCCCCAGACCCAAATTGAGAGGGGCTACTTGGGGGCCCCCTGGGGGCCCTTCAAGCCAGCTAGGTCTTTGTGTCCTGGCTCATTCGGTTTGGGAGCTGTTGCTGCAGTTGGGCATGTTGGCCGGAGAGTGCTTCACGGGCCTCGAACTGCAACCTTGCAGGATTCTCCCAGGTTCCATGCCCAACGAAAGCCCCCAGACCCAAATTGAGAGGGGCTGCTTGGGGGCCCCCTGGGGGCCCTTCAGGCCAGCTAGGTCTTTGGGTCCTGGCTCCTTCAGTTTGGGAGCTGTTGCTGCAGTTGGGCATGTTGGCCGGAGAGTGCTTCTCGGGCCGCGAACTGCAACCTTGCAGGAATCTCCCAGGTTCCCGGCCCAACGAAAGCCCCCAGACCCAAATTGAGAGGGGCTGCTTGGGGGCCCCCTGGGGGCCCTTCAGGCCAGCTAGGTCTTTGGGTCCTGGCTCCTTCGGTTTGGGAGCTGTTGCTGCAGTTGGGCATGTTGGCCGGAGAGTGCTTCTCGGGCCGCGAACTGCAACGTTGCAGGAATCTCCCAGGTTCCCGGCCCAACGAAAGCCCCCAGACCCAAATTGAGAGGGGCTGCTTGGGGGCCCCCTGGGGGCCCTTCAAGCCAGCTAGGTCTTTGCGTCCTGGCTCATTCGGTTTGGGAGCTGTTGCTGCAGTTGGGCATGTTGGCCGGAGAGTGCTTCACGGGCCTCGAACTGCAACCTTGCAGGAATCTCCCAGGTTCCATGCCCAACGAAAGCCCCCAGACCCAAATTGAGAGGGGCTGCTTGGGGGCCCCCTGGGGGCCCTTCAGGCCAGCTAGGTCTTTGGGTCCTGGCTCCTTCGCTTTGGGAGCTGTTGCTGCAGTTGGGCATGTTGGCCGGAGAGTGCTTCTCGGGCCGCGAACTGCAACCTTGCTGGTATCTCCCAGGTTCTCAGCCTAAAGAAAGCCCCCAGACCCAAATGGAGAGGGGCTGCTTGGGGGCCCCCTGGGGGCCCTTCAGGCCAGCTAGGTCTTTGGGTCCTGGCTCCTTCGCTTTGGGAGCTGTTGCTGCAGTTGGGCATGTTGGCCGGAGAGTGCTTCTCGGGCCGCGAACTGCAACCTTGCAGGATTCTCCCAGGTTCCCGGCCCAACGAAAACCCCCAGACCCAAATTGAGAGGGGCTACTTGGGGGCCCCCTGGGGGCCCTTCAGGCCAGCTAGGTCTTTGTGTCCTGGCTCATTCGGTTTGGGAGCTGTTGCTGCAGTTGGGCATGTTGGCCGGAGAGTGCTTCACGGGCCTCGAACTGCAACCTTGCAGGATTCTCCCAGGTTCCATGCCCAACGAAAGCCCCCAGACCCAAATTGAGAGGGGCTGCTTGGGGGCCCCCTGGGGGCCCTTCAGGCCAGCTAGGTCTTTGGGTCCTGGCTCCTTCGGTTTGGGAGCTGTTGCTGCAGTTGGGCATGTTGGCCGGAGAGTGCTTCTCGGGCCGCGAACTGCAACCTTGCAGGAATCTCCCAGGTTCCTGGCCCAACGAAAGCCCCCAGACCCAAATTGAGAGGGGCTGCTTGGGGGCCCCCTGGGGGCCCTTCAGGCCAGCTAGGTCTTTGGGTCCTGGCTCCTTCGGTTTGGGAGCTGTTGCTGCAGTTGGGCATGTTGGCCGGAGAGTGCTTCTCGGGCCGCGAACTGCAACCTTGCAGGAATCTCCCAGGTTCCCGGCCCAACGAAAGCCCCCAGACCCAAATTGAGAGGGGCTGCTTGGGGGCCCCCTGGGGGCCCTTCAAGCCAGCTAGGTCTTTGGGTCCTGGCACATTCGGTTTGGGAGCTGTTGCTGCAGTTGGGCATGTTGGCCGGAGAGTGCTTCACGGGCCTCGAACTGCAACCTTGCAGGAATCTCCCAGGTTCCATGCCCAACGAAAGCCCCCAGACCCAAATTGAGAGGGGCTGCTTGGGGGCCCCCTGGGGGCCCTTCAGGCCAGCTAGGTCTTTGGGTCCTGGCTCCTTCGCTTTGGGAGCTGTTGCTGCAGTTGGGCATGTTGGCCGGAGAGTGCTTCTCGGGCCGCGAACTGCAACCTTGCTGGTATCTCCCAGGTTCTCAGCCTAAAGAAAGCCCCCAGACCCAAATGGAGAGGGGCTGCTTGGGGGCCCCCTGGGGGCCCTTCAGGCCAGCTAGGTCTTTGGGTCCTGGCTCCTTCGGTTTGGGAGCTGTTGCTGCAGTTGGGCATGTTGGCCGGAGAGTGCTTCTCGGGCCGCGAACTGCAACCTTGCTGGTATCTCCCAGGTTCTCAGCCTAAAGAAAGACCCCAGACCCAAATGGAGAGGGGCTGCTTGGGGGCCCCCTGGGGGCCCTTCAGGCCAGCTAGGTCTTTGGGTCCTGGCTCCTTCGCTTTGGGAGCTGTTGCTGCAGTTGGGCATGTTGGCCGGAGAGTGCTTCTCGGGCCGCGAACTGCAACCTCGCAGGAATCTCCCAGGTTCCCGGCCCAACGAAAGCCCCCAGACCCAAATTGAGAGGGGCTGCTTGGGGGCCCTTCAGGCCAGCTAGGTCTTTGGGTCCTGGCTCCTTCGGTTTGGGAGCTGTTGCTGCAGTTGAGCATGTTGGCCGGAGAGTGCTTCTCGGGCCGCGAACTGCAACCTTGCAGGAATCTCCCAGGTTCCCCGCCCAACGAAAGCCCCCAGACCCAAATGGAGAGGGGCTGCTTGGGGACCCCCTGGGGGCACTTCAGGCCAGCTAGGTCTTTGGGTCCTGGCTCCTTCGCTTTGGGAGCTGTTGCTGCAGTTGGGCATGTTGGCCGGAGAGTGCTTCTCGGGCCGCGAACTGTAACCTTGCAGGTACCTCTCAGGTATACATGCCCAACGAAAGCCCCCAGACCCAAATGGAGAGGGGCTGCTTGGGGGCCCCCTGGGGGCACTTCAGGCCAGCTAGGTCTTTGGGTCCTGGCTCCTTCGGTTTGGGAGCTGTTGCTGCAGTTGGGCATGTTGGCCGGAGAGTGCTTCTCGGGCCGCGAACTGCAACCTTGCAGGAATCTCCCAGGTTCCCGGCCCAACAAAAGCCCCCAGACCCAAATGGAGAGGGGCTGCTTGGGGGCCCCATGGGGGCCTTTCAGGCCAGCTAGGTCTTTGGGTCCTGGCTCCTTCGCTTTGGGAGCTGTTGCTGCAGTTGGGCATGTTGGCCGGAGAGTGCTTCTCGGGCCGCGAACTGCAACCTTGCAGGAATCTCCCAGGTTCCCGGCCCAACGAAAGCCCCCAGACCCAAATTGAGAGGGGCTGCTTGGGGGCCCCCTGGGGGCCCTTCAGGCCAGCTAGGTCTTTGGGTCCTGGCTCCTTCGGTTTGGGAGCTGTTGCTGCAGTTGGGCATGTTGGCCGGAGAGTGCTTCTCGGGCCGCGAACTGCAACCTTGCAGGATTCTCCCAGGTTCCCGGCCCAACGAAAGCCCCCAGACCCAAATGGAGAGGGGCTGCTTGGGGCGCCGCTGGGGGCCCTTCAGGCCAGCTAGGTCTTTGGGTCCTGGCTCCTTCGGTTTGGGAGCTGTTGCTGCAGTTGGGCATGTTGGCCGGAGAGTGCTTCTCGGGCCGCGAACTGCAACCTTGCAGGAATCTCCCATGTTCCATGCCCAACGAAAGCCCCCAGACCCAAATGGAGAGGGGCTGCTTGGGGGCCCCCTGGGGGCCCTTCAGGCCAGCTAGGTCTTTGGGTCCTGGCTCCTTCGGTTTGGGAGCTGTTGCTGCAGTTGAGCATGTTGGCCGGAGAGTGCTTCTCGGGCCGCGAACTGCAACCTTGCAGGTACCTCTCAGGTATCAATGCCCAACGAAAGCCACCAGACCCAAATTGAGAGGGGCTGCTTGGTGGCCCCCTGGGGGCCCTTCAGGCCAGCTAGGTCTTTGGGTCCTGGCTCCTTCGGTTTGGGAGCTGTTGCCGCAGTTGGGCATGTTGGCCGGAGAGTGCTTCTCGGGCCGCGAACTGCAACCTTGCATGAATCTCCCAGGTTCCCGGCCCAACAAAAGCCCCCAGACCCAAATGGAGAGGGGCTGCTTGGGGGCCCCATGGGGGCCTTTCAGGCCAGCTAGGTCTTTGGGTTCTGGCTCCTTCGGTTTGGGAGCTGTTGCTGCAGTTGGGCATGTTGGCCGGAGAGTGCTTCTCGGGCCGCGAACTGCAACCTTGCAGGATTCTCCCAGGTTCCCGGCCCAACGAAAGCCCCCAGACCCAAATGGAGAGGGGATGCTTGGGGGCCCCCTGGGGGCCCTTCAGGCCAGCTAGGTCTTTGGGTCCTGGTTCCTTCGCTTTGGGAGCTGTTGCTGCAGTTGGGCATGTTGGCCGGAGAGTGCTTCTTTGGCCGCGAACTGCAACCTTGCATGAATCTCCCAGGTTCCCGGCCCAACGAAAGCCCCCAGACCCAAATTGAGAGGGGCTGCTTGGGGCCCCCCTGGGGGCCCTTCAGGCCAGCTAGGTCTTTGGGTCCTGGCTCCTTCGCTTTGGGAGCTGTTGCTGCAGTTGGGCATGTTGGCCGGAGAGTGCTTCTCGGGCCGCGAACTGCAACCTTGCAGGAATCTCCCATGTTCCATGCCCAACGAAAGCCCCCAGACCCAAATGGAGAGGGGCTGCTTGGGGGCCCCCTGGGGGCCCTTCAGGCCAGCTAGGTCTTTGGGTCCTGGCTCCTTCGGTTTGGGAGCTGTTGCTGCAGTTGGGCATGTTGGCCGGAGAGTGCTTCTCAGGCCGCGAACTGCAACCTTGCATGAATCTCCCAGGTTCCCGGCCCAACAAAAGCCCCCAGACCCAAATGGAGAGGGGCTGCTTGGGGGCCCCCTGGGGGCCTTTCAGGCCAGCTAGGTCTTTGGGTCCTGGCTCCTTCGGTTTGGGAGCTGTTGCTGCAGTTGGGCATGTTGGCCGGAGAGTGCTTCTCGGGCCGCGAACTGCAACCTTGCAGGAATCTCCCAGGTTCCCGGCCCAACGAAAGCCCCCAGACCCAAATTGAGAGGGGCTGCTTGGGGGCCCCCTGGGGGCCCTTCAGGCCAGCTAGGTCTTTGGGTCCTGGCTCCTTCGCTTTGGGAGCTGTTGCTGCAGTTGGGCATGTTGGCCGGAGAGTGCTTCTCGGGCCGCGAACTGCAACCTTGCTGGTATCTCCCAGGTTCTCAGCCTAAAGAAAGCCCCCAGACCCAAATGGAGAGGGGCTGCTTGGGGGCCCCCTGGGGGCCCTTCAGGCCAGCTAGGTCTTTGGGTCCTGGCTCCTTCGCTTTGGGAGCTGTTGCTGCAGTTGGGCATGTTGGCCGGAGAGTGCTTCTCGGGCCGCGAACTGCAACCTTGCTGGTATCTCCCAGGTTCTCAGCCTAAAGAAAGACCCCAGACCCAAATTGAGAGGGGCTGCTTGGGGGCCCCCTGGGGGCCCTTCAGGCCAGCTAGGTCTTTGGGTCCTGGCTCCTTCGCTTTGGGAGCTGTTGCTGCAGTTGGGCATGTTGGCCGGAGAGTGCTTCTCGGGCCGCGAACTGCAACCTTGCAGGAATCTCCCAGGTTCCCGGCCCAATGAAAGCCCCCAGACCCAAATTGAGAGGGGCTGCTTGGGGGCCCTTCAGGCCAGCTAGGTCTTTGGGTCCTGGCTCCTTCGGTTTGGGAGCTGTTGCTGCAGTTGAGCATGTTGGCCGGAGAGTGCTTCTCGGGCCGCGAACTGCAACCTTGCAGGAATCTCCCAGGTTCCCCGCCCAACGAAAGCCCCCAGACCCAAATGGAGAGGGGCTGCTTGGGGACCCCCTGGGGGCACTTCAGGCCAGCTAGGTCTTTGGGTCCTGGCTCCTTCGCTTTGGGAGCTGTTGCTGCAGTTGGGCATGTTGGCCGGAGAGTGCTTCTCGGGCCGCGAACTGTAACCTTGCAAGTAACTCTCAGGTATACATGCCCAACGAAAGCCCCCAGACCCAAATGGAGAGGGGCTGCTTGGGGGCCCCCTGGGGGCACTTCAGGCCAGCTAGGTCTTTGGGTCCTGGCTCCTTCGGTTTGGGAGCTGTTGCTGCAGTTGGGCATGTTGGCCGGAGAGTGCTTCTCGGGCCGCGAACTGCAACCTTGCAGGAATCTCCCAGGTTCCCGGCCCAACAAAAGCCCCCAGACCCAAATGGAGAGGGGCTGCTTGGGGGCCCCATGGGGGCCTTTCAGGCCAGCTAGGTCTTTGGGTCCTGGCTCCTTCGCTTTGGGAGCTGTTGCTGCAGTTGGGCATGTTGGCCGGAGAGTGCTTCTCGGGCCGCGAACTGCAACCTTGCAGGATTCTCCCAGGTTCCCGGCCCAACGAAAGCCCCCAGACCCAAATGGAGAGGGGCTGCTTGGGGCCCCCCTGGGGGCCCTTCAGGCCAGCTAGGTCTTTGGGTCCTGGCTCCTTCGGTTTGGGAGCTGTTGCTGCAGTTGGGCATGTTGGCCGGAGAGTGCTTCTCGGGCCGCGAACTGCAACCTTGCAGGAATCTCCCAGGTTCCCGGCCCAACGAAAGCCCCCAGACCCAAATTGAGAGGGGCTACTTCGGGGCCCCCTGGGGGCCCTTCAGGCCAGCTAGGTCTTTGGGTCCTGGCTCCTTCGCTTTGGGAGCTGTTGCTGCAGTTGGGCATGTTGGCCGGAGAGTGCTTCTCGGGCCGCGAACTGCAACCTTGCAGGATTCTCCCAGGTTCCCGGCCCAACGAAAGCCCCCAGACCCAAATTGAGAGGGGCTGCTTGGGGGCCCCCTGGGGGCCCTTCAGGCCAGCTAGGTCTTTGGGTCCTGGCTCCTTCGGTTTGGGAGCTGTTGCTGCAGTTGGGCATGTTGGCCGGAGAGTGCTTCTCGGGCCGCGAACTGCAACCTTGCAGGATTCTCCCAGGTTCCCGGCCCAACAAAAGCCCCCAGACCCAAATGGAGAGGGGCTGCTTGGGGCGCCCCTGGGGGCCCTTCAGGCCAGCTAGGTCTTTGGGTCCTGGCTCCTTCGGTTTGGGAGCTGTTGCTGCAGTTGGGCATGTTGGCCGGAGAGTGCTTCTCGGGCCGCGATCTGCAACCTTGCAGGTACCTCCCAGGTTCCCGGCCCAACGAAAGCCCCCAGACCCAAATGGAGAGGGGCTGCTTGGGGGCCCCCGGGGGGCCCTTCAGGCCAGCTAGGTCTTTGGGTCCTGGTTCCTTCGGTTTGGGAGCTGTTGCTGCAGTTGGGCATGTTGGCCGGAGAGTGCTTCTGGGGCCGCGAACTGCAACCTTGCATGAATCTCCCAGGTTCCCGGCCCAACGAAAGCCCCCAGACCCAAATGGAGAGGGGCTGCTTGGGGACCCACTGGGGGCCCTTCAGGCCAGCTAGGTCTTTGGGTCCTGGCTCCTTCGCTTTGGGAGCTGTTGCTGCAGTTGGGCATGTTGGCCGGAGAGTGCTTCTCGGGCCGCGAACTGCAACCTTGCAGGTACCTCTCAGGTATAGATGCCCAACGAAAGCCCCCAGACCCAAATGGAGAGGGGCTGCTTGGTGGCCCCCTGGGGGCCCTTCAGGCCAGCTAGGTCTTTGGGTCCTGGCTCCTTCGGTTTGGGAGCTGTTGCTGCAGTTGAGCATGTTGGCCGGAGAGTGCTTCTCGGGCCGCGAACTGCAACCTTGCAGGTACCTCTCAGGTATCAATGCCCAACGAAAGCCCCCAGACCCAAATGGAGAGGGGCTGCTTGGTGGCCCCCTGGGGGCCCTTCAGGCCAGCTAGGTCTTTGGGTCCTGGCTCCTTTGGTTTGGGAGCTGTTGCTGCAGTTGGGCATGTTGGCCGGAGAGTGCTTCTCGGGCCGCGAACTGCAACCTTGCTGGTATCTCCCAGGTTCTCAGCCTAAAGAAAGCCCTCAGACCCAAATGGAGAGGGGCTGCTTGGGGGCCCCCTGGGGGCCCTTCAGGCCAGCTAGGTCTTTGGGTCCTGGCTCCTTCGCTTTGGGAGCTGTTGCTGCAGTTGGGCATGTTGGCCGGAGAGTGCTTCTCGGGCCGCGAACTGCAACCTTGCTGGTATCTCCCAGGTTCTCAGCCTAAAGAAAGACCCCAGACCCAAATTGAGAGGGGCTGCTTGGGGGCCCCCTGGGGGCCCTTCAGGCCAGCTAGGTCTTTGGGTCCTGGCTCCTTCGCTTTGGGAGCTGTTGCTGCAGTTGGGCATGTTGGCCGGAGAGTGCTTCTCGGGCCGCGAACTGCAACCTTGCAGGAATCTCCCAGGTTCCCGGCCCAACGAAAGCCCCCAGACCCAAATTGAGAGGGGCTGCTTGGGGGCCCACTTCAGGCCAGCTAGGTCTTTGGGTCCTGGCTCCTTCGGTTTGGGAGCTGTTGCTGCAGTTGAGCATGTTGGCCGGAGAGTGCTTCTCGGGCCGCGAACTGCAACCTTGCAGGAATCTCCCAGGTTCCCCGCCCAACCAAAGCCCCCAGACCCAAATGGAGAGGGGCTGCTTGGGGACCCACTGGGGACACTTCAGGCCAGCTAGGTCTTTGGGTCCTGGCTCCTTCGCTTTGGGAGCTGTTGCTGCAGTTGGGCATGTTGGCCGGAGAGTGCTTCTCGGGCCGCGAACTGCAACCTTGCAGGTACCTCTCAGGTATACATGCCCAACGAAAGCCCCCAGACCCAAATGGAGAGGGGCTGCTTGGGGGCCCCCTGGGGGCCCTTCAGGCCAGCTAGGTCTTTGTGTCCTGGCTCCTTCGGTTTGGGAGCTGTTGCTGCAGTTGGGCATGTTGGCCGGAGAGTGCTTCTCGGGCCGCGAACTGCAACCTTGCAGGATTCTCCCAGGTTCCCGGCCCAACAAAAGCCCTCAGACGCAAATGGAGAGGGGCTGCTTGGGGCCCCCCTGGGGGCCCTTCAGGCCAGCTAGGTCTTTGGGTCCTGGCTCCTTCGGTTTGGGAGCTGTTGCTGCAGTTGGGCATGTTGGCCGGAGAGTGCTTCTCGGGCCGCGAACTGCAACCTTGCAGGAATCTCCCAGGTTCCCGGCCCAACGAAAGCCCCCAGACCCAAATTGAGAGGGGCTACTTCGGGGCCCCCTGGGGGCCCTTCAGGCCAGCTAGGTCTTTGGGTCCTGGCTCCTTCGCTTTGGGAGCTGTTGCTGCAGTTGGGCATGTTGGCCGGAGAGTGCTTCTCGGGCCGCGAACTGCAACCTTGCAGGATTCTCCCAGGTTCCCGGCCCAACGAAAGCCCCCAGACCCAAATTGAGAGGGGCTGCTTGGGGGCCCCCTGGGGGCCCTTCAGGCCAGCTAGGTCTTTGGGTCCTGGCTCCTTCGCTTTGGGAGCTGTTGCTGCAGTTGGGCATGTTGGCCGGAGAGTGCTTCTCGGGCCGCGAACTGCAACCTTGCAGGATTCTCCCAGGTTCCCGGCCCAACGAAAGCCCCCAGACCCAAATGGAGAGGGGCTGCTTGGGGCGCCCCTGGGGGCCCTTCAGGCCAGCTAGGTCTTTGGGTCCTGGCTCCTTCGGTTTGGGAGCTGTTGCTGCAGTTGGGCATGTTGGCCGGAGAGTGCTTCTCGGGCCGCGATCTGCAACCTTGCAGGTACCTCCCAGGTTCCCGGCCCAACGAAAGCCCCCAGACCCAAATGGAGAGGGGCTGCTTGGGGGCCCCCTGGGGGCCCTTCAGGCCAGCTAGGTCTTTGGGTCCTGGTTCCTTCGCTTTGGGAGCTGTTGCTGCAGTTGGGCATGTTGGCCGGAGAGTGCTTCTGGGGCCGCGAACTGCAACCTTGCATGAATCTCCCAGGTTCCCGGCCCAACGAAAGCCCCCAGACCCAAATGGAGAGGGGCTGCTTGGGGACCCACTGGGGGCCCTTCAGGCCAGCTAGGTCTTTGGGTCCTGGCTCCTTCGCTTTGGGAGCTGTTGCTGCAGTTGGGCATGTTGGCCGGAGAGTGCTTCTCGGGCCGCGAACTGCAACCTTGCAGGTACCTCTCAGGTATACATGCCCAACGAAAGCCCCCAGACCCAAATGGAGAGGGGCTGCTTGGTGGCCCCCTGGGGGCCCTTCAGGCCAGCTAGGTCTTTGGGTCCTGGCTCCTTCGGTTTGGGAGCTGTTGCTGCAGTTGAGCATGTTGGCCGGAGAGTGCTTCTCCGGCCGCGAACTGCAACCTTGCAGGTACCTCTCAGGTATCAATGCCCAACGAAAGCCCCCAGACCCAAATGGAGAGGGGCTGCTTTGTGGCCCCCTGGGGGCCCTTCAGGCCAGCTAGGTCTTTGGGTCCTGGCTCCTTTGGTTTGGGAGCTGTTGCTGCAGTTGGGCATGTTGGCCGGAGAGTGCTTCTCGGGCCGCGAACTGCAACCTTGCTGGTATCTCCCAGGTTCTCAGCCTAAAGAAAGCCCTCAGACCCAAATGGAGAGGGGCTGCTTGGGGGCCCCCTGGGGGCCCTTCAGGCCAGCTAGGTCTTTGGGTCCTGGCTCCTTCGCTTTGGGAGCTGTTGCTGCAGTTGGGCATGTTGGCCGGAGAGTGCTTCTCGGGCCGCGAACTGCAACCTTGCTGGTATCTCCCAGGTTCTCAGCCTAAAGAAAGACCCCAGACCCAAATTGAGAGGGGCTGCTTGGGGGCCCCCTGGGGGCCCTTCAGGCCAGCTAGGTCTTTGGGTCCTGGCTCCTTCGCTTTGGGAGCTGTTGCTGCAGTTGGGCATGTTGGCCGGAGAGTGCTTCTCGGGCCGCGAACTGTAACCTTGCAGGAATCTCCCAGGTTCCCGGCCCAACGAAAGCCCCCAGACCCAAATTGAGAGGGGCTGCTTGGGGGCCCACTTCAGGCCAGCTAGGTCTTTGGGTCCTGGCTCCTTCGGTTTGGGAGCTGTTGCTGCAGTTGAGCATGTTGGCCGGAGAGTGCTTCTCGGGCCGCGAACTGCAACCTTGCAGGAATCTCCCAGGTTCCCCGCCCAACCAAAGCCCCCAGACCCAAATGGAGAGGGGCTGCTTGGGGACCCACTGGGGACACTTCAGGCCAGCTAGGTCTTTGGGTCCTGGCTCCTTCGCTTTGGGAGCTGTTGCTGCAGTTGGGCATGTTGGCCGGAGAGTGCTTCTCGGGCCGCGAACTGCAACCTTGCAGGTACCTCTCAGGTATACATGCCCAACGAAAGCCCCCAGACCCAAATGGAGAGGGGCTGCTTGGGGGCCCCCTGGGGGCCCTTCAGGCCAGCTAGGTCTTTGTGTCCTGGCTCCTTCGGTTTGGGAGCTGTTGCTGCAGTTGGGCATGTTGGCCGGAGAGTGCTTCTCGGGCCGCGAACTGCAACCTTGCAGGATTCTCCCAGGTTCCCGGCCCAACAAAAGCCCTCAGACCCAAATGGAGAGGGGCTGCTTGGGGGCCCCCTGGGGGCCTTTCAGGCCAGCTAGGTCTTTGGGTCCTGGCTCCTTCGGTTTGGGAGCTGTTGCTGCAGTTGGGCATGTTGGCCGGAGAGTGCTTCTCGAGCCGCGAACTGCAACCTTGCAGGAATCTCCCAGGTTCCCGGCCCAACGAAAGCCCCCAGACCCAAATTGAGAGGGGCTGCTTGGGGGCCCCCTGGGGGCCCTTCAGGCCAGCTAGGTCTTTGGGTCCTGGCTCCTTCGGTTTGGGAGCTGTTGCTGCAGTTGGGCATGTTGGCCGGAGAGTGCTTCTCGGGCCGCGAACTGCAACCTTGCAGGAATCTCCCAGGTTCCCGGCCCAACGAAAGCCCCCAGACCCAAATGGAGAGGGGCTGCTTGGGGACCCCCTGGGGGCACTTCAGGCCAGCTAGGTCTTTGGGTCCTGGCTCCTTCGCTTTGGGAGCTGTTGCTGCAGTTGGGCATGTTGGCCGGAGAGTGCTTCTCGGGCCGCGAACTGTAACCTTGCAGGTACCTCTCAGGTATACATGCCCAACGAAAGCCCCCAGACCCAAATGGAGAGGGGCTGCTTGGGGGCCCCCTGGGGGCCCTTCAGGCCAGCTAGGTCTTTGGGTCCTGGCTCCTTCGGTTTGGGAGCTGTTGCTGCAGTTGGGCATGTTGGCCGGAGAGTGCTTCTCGGGCCGCGAACTGCAACCTTGCATGAATCTCCCAGGTTCCCGGCCCAACAAAAGCCCCCAGACCCAAATGGAGAGGGGCTGCTTGGGGGCCCCATGGGGGCCTTTCAGGCCAGCTAGGTCTTTGGGTCCTGGCTCCTTCGGTTTGGGAGCTGTTGCTGCAGTTGGGCATGTTGGCCGGAGAGTGCTTCTCGGGCCGCGAACTGCAACCTTGCAGGAATCTCCCAGGTTCCCGGCCCAACAAAAGCCCCCAGACCCAAATTGAGAGGGGCTGCTTGGTGGCCCCCTGGGGGCCCTTCAGGCCAGCTAGGTCTTTGGGTCCTGGCTCCTTTGGTTTGGGAGCTGTTGCTGCAGTTGGGCATGTTGGCCGGAGAGTGCTTCTCGGGCCGCGAACTGCAACCTTGCTGGTATCTCCCAGGTTCTCAGCCTAAAGAAAGCCCTCAGACCCAAATGGAGAGGGGCTGCTTGGGGGCCCCCTGGGGGCCCTTCAGGCCAGCTAGGTCTTTGGGTCCTGGCTCCTTCGCTTTGGGAGCTGTTGCTGCAGTTGGGCATGTTGGCCGGAGAGTGCTTCTCGGGCCGCGAACTGCAACCTTGCTGGTATCTCCCAGGTTCTCAGCCTAAAGAAAGACCCCAGACCCAAATTGAGAGGGGCTGCTTGGGGGCCCCCTGGGGGCCCTTCAGGCCAGCTAGGTCTTTGGGTCCTGGCTCCTTCGCTTTGGGAGCTGTTGCTGCAGTTGGGCATGTTGGCCGGAGAGTGCTTCTCGGGCCGCGAACTGCAACCTTGCAGGAATCTCCCAGGTTCCCGGCCCAACGAAAGCCCCCAGACCCAAATTGAGAGGGGCTGCTTGGGGGCCCACTTCAGGCCAGCTAGGTCTTTGGGTCCTGGCTCCTTCGGTTTGGGAGCTGTTGCTGCAGTTGAGCATGTTGGCCGGAGAGTGCTTCTCGGGCCGCGAACTGCAACCTTGCAGGAATCTCCCAGGTTCCCCGCCCAACCAAAGCCCCCAGACCCAAATGGAGAGGGGCTGCTTGGGGACCCACTGGGGACACTTCAGGCCAGCTAGGTCTTTGGGTCCTGGCTCCTTCGCTTTGGGAGCTGTTGCTGCAGTTGGGCATGTTGGCCGGAGAGTGCTTCTCGGGCCGCGAACTGCAACCTTGCAGGTACCTCTCAGGTATACATGCCCAACGAAAGCCCCCAG
The DNA here is from genome assembly GCF_964237585.1 of Gallinula chloropus. NCBI lineage: Eukaryota > Metazoa > Chordata > Aves > Gruiformes > Rallidae > Gallinula > Gallinula chloropus. Next base: position 143,523 of record NW_028168104.1, on the reverse strand, counting down.
ACCCAAATGGAGAGGGGCTGCTTGGGGGCCCCCTGGGGGCCCTTCAGGCCAGCTAGGTCTTTGTGTCCTGGCTCCTTCGGTTTGGGAGCTGTTGCTGCAGTTGGGCATGTTGGCCGGAGAGTGCTTCTCGGGCCGCGAACTGCAACCTTGCAGGAATCTCCCAGGTTCCCGGCCCAACGAAAGCCCCCAGACCCAAATTGAGAGGGGCTGCTTGGGGGCCCCCTGGGGGCCCTTCAGGCCAGCTAGGTCTTTGGGTCCTGGCTCCTTCGGTTTGGGAGCTGTTGCTGCAGTTGGGCATGTTGGCCGGAGAGTGCTTCTCGGGCCGCGAACTGCAACCTTGCAGGAATCTCCCAGGTTCCCGGCCCAACGAAAGCCCCCAGACCCAAATGGAGAGGGGCTGCTTGGGGACCCCCTGGGGGCACTTCAGGCCAGCTAGGTCTTTGGGTCCTGGCTCCTTCGGTTTGGGAGCTGTTGCTGCAGTTGGGCATGTTGGCCGGAGAGTGCTTCTCGGGCCGCGAACTGTAACCTTGCAGGTACCTCTCAGGTATACATGCCCAACGAAAGCCCCCAGACCCAAATGGAGAGGGGCTGCTTGGGGGCCCCCTGGGGGCCCTTCAGGCCAGCTAGGTCTTTGGGTCCTGGCTCCTTCGCTTTGGGAGCTGTTGCTGCAGTTGGGCATGTTGGCCGGAGAGTGCTTCTCGGGCCGCGAACTGCAACCTTGCATGAATCTCCCAGGTTCCCGGCCCAACAAAAGCCCCCAGACCCAAATGGAGAGGGGCTGCTTGGGGGCCCCATGGGGGCCTTTCAGGCCAGCTAGGTCTTTGGGTCCTGGCTCCTTCGGTTTGGGAGCTGTTGCTGCAGTTGGGCATGTTGGGCGGAGAGTGCTTCTCGGGCCGCGAACTGCAACCTTGCAGGAATCTCCCAGGTTCCCGGCCCAACAAAAGCCCCCAGACCCAAATTGAGAGGGGCTGCTTGGGGGCCCCCTGGGGGCCCTTCAGGCCAGCTAGGTCTTTGGGTCCTGGCTCCTTCGGTTTGGGAGCTGTTGCTGCAGTTGGGCATGTTGGCCGGAGAGTGCTTCTCGGGCCGCGAACTGCAACCTTGCAGGAATCAACCAGGTTCCCGGCCCAACAAAAGCCCCCAGACCCAAATGGAGAGGGGCTGCTTGGGGGCCCCCTGGGGGCCCTTCAGGCCAGCTAGGTCTTTGGGTCCTGGCTCCTTCGGTTTGGGAGCTGTTGCTGCAGTTGGGCATGTTGGCCGGAGAGTGCTTCTCGGGCCGCGAACTGCAACCTTGCAGGATTCTCCCAGGTTCCCGGCCCAACGAAAGCCCCCAGACCCAAATGGAGAGGGGCTGCTTGGGGCCCCCCTGGGGGCCCTTCAGGCCAGCTAGGTCTTTGGGTCCTGGCTCCTTCGCTTTGGGAGCTGTTGCTGCAGTTGGGCATGTTGGCCGGAGAGTGCTTCTCGGGCCGCGAACTGCAACCTTGCAGGATTCTCCCAGGTTCCCGGCCCAACGAAAGCCCCCAGACCCAAATGGAGAGGGGCTGCTTGGGGGCCCCCTGGGGGCCCTTCAGGCCAGCTAGGTCTTTGGGTCCTGGCTCCTTCGCTTTGGGAGCTGTTGCTGCAGTTGGGCATGTTGGCCGGAGAGTGCTTCTCGGGCCGCGAACTGCAACCTTGCAGGATTCTCCCAGGTTCCCGGCCCAACGAAAGCCCCCAGACCCAAATTGAGAGGGGCTGCTTGGGGGCCCCCTGGGGGCCCTTCAGGCCAGCTAGGTCTTTGGGTCCTGGCTCCTTCGGTTTGGGAGCTGTTGCTGCAGTTGAGCATGTTGGCCGGAGAGTGCTTCTCGGGCCGCGAACTGCAACCTTGCAGGATTCTCCCAGGTTCCCGGCCCAACGAAAGCCCCCAGACCCAAATGGAGAGGGGCTGCTTGGGGGCCCCCTGGGGGCCCTTCAGGCCAGCTAGGTCTTTGGGTCCTGGCTCCTTCGGTTTGGGAGCTGTTGCTGCAGTTGGGCATGTTGGCCGGAGAGTGCTTCTCGGGCCGCGAACTGCAACCTTGCAGGTACCTCCCAGGTTCCCGGCCCAACGAAAGCCCCCAGACCCAAATGGAGAGGGGCTGCTTGGGGGCCCCCTGGGGGCCCTTCAGGCCAGCTAGGTCTTTGGGTCCTGGTTCCTTCGCTTTGGGAGCTGTTGCTGCAGTTGGGCATGTTGGCCGGAGAGTGCTTCTCGGGCCGCGAACTGCAACCTTGCATGAATCTCCCAGGTTCCCGGCCCAACGAAAGCCCCCAGACCCAAATGGAGAGGGGCTGCTTGGGGACCCACTGGGGGCCCTTCAGGCCAGCTAGGTCTTTGGGTCCTGGCTCCTTCGGTTTGGGAGCTGTTGCTGCAGTTGGGCATGTTGGCCGGAGAGTGCTTCTCGGGCCGCGAACTGCAACCTTGCAGGAATCTCCCATGTTCCATGCCCAACGAAAGCCCCCAGACCCAAATGGAGAGGGGCTGCTTGGGGGCCCCCTGGGGGCCCTTCAGGCCAGCTAGGTCTTTGGGTCCTGGCTCCTTCGGTTTGGGAGCTGTTGCTGCAGTTGAGCATGTTGGCCGGAGAGTGCTTCTCGGGCCGCGAACTGCAACCTTGCAGGTACCTCTCAGGTATCAATGCCCAACGAAAGCCCCCAGACCCAAATTGAGAGGGGCTGCTTGGGGGCCCCCTGGGGGCCCTTCAGGCCAGCTAGGTCTTTGGGTCCTGGCTCCTTCGGTTTGGGAGCTGTTGCTGCAGTTGGGCATGTTGGCCGGAGAGTGCTTCTCGGGCCGCGAACTGCAACCTTGCAGGATTCTCCCAGGTTGTCAGCCTAAAGAAAGCCCCCAGACCCAAATGGAGAGGGGCTGCTTGGGGGCCCCCTGGGGGCCCTTCAGGCCAGCTAGGTCTTTGGGTCCTGGCTCCTTCGCTTTGGGAGCTGTTACTGCAGTTGGGCATGTTGGCCGGAGAGTGCTTCTCGGGCCGCGAACTGCAACCTTGCTGGTATCTCCCAGGTTCTCAGCCTAAAGAAAGCCCCCAGACCCAAATTGAGAGGGGCTGCTTGGGGGCCCCCTGGGGGCCCTTCAGGCCAGCTAGGTCTTTGGGTCCTGGCTCCTTCGCTTTGGGAGCTGTTGCTGCAGTTGGGCATGTTGGCCGGAGAGTGCTTCTCGGGCCGCGAACTGCAACCTTGCAGGAATCTCCCAGGTTCCCGGCCCAACGAAAGCCCCCAGACCCAAATTGAGAGGGGCTGCTTGGGGGCCCTTCAGGCCAGCTAGGTCTTTGGGTCCTGGCTCCTTCGGTTTGGGAGCTGTTGCTGCAGTTGAGCATGTTGGCCGGAGAGTGCTTCTCGGGCCGCGAACTGCAACCTTGCAGGAATCTCCCAGGTTCCCCGCCCAACGAAAGCCCCCAGACCCAAATGGAGAGGGGCTGCTTGGGGACCCCCTGGGGGCCCTTCAGGCCAGCTAGGTCTTTGGGTCCTGGCTCCTTCGGTTTGGGAGCTGTTGCTGCAGTTGGGCATGTTGGCCGGAGAGTGCTTCTCGGGCCGCGAACTGTAACCTTGCAGGTACCTCTCAGGCATACATGCCCAACGAAAGCCCCCAGACCCAAATGGAGAGGGGCTGCTTGGGGGCCCCCTGGGGGCCCTTCAGGCCAGCTAGGTCTTTGTGTCCTTGCTCCTTCGGTTTGGGAGCTGTTGCTGCAGTTGGGCATGTTGGCCGGAGAGTGCTTCTCGGGCCGCGAACTGCAACGTTGCAGGAATCTCCCAGGTTCCCGGCCCAACGAAAGCCCCCAGACCCAAATTGAGAGGGGCTGCTTGGGGGCCCCCTGGGGGCCCTTCAGGCCAGCTAGGTCTTTGGGTCCTGGCTCCTTCGGTTTGGGAGCTGTTGCTGCAGTTGGGCATGTTGGCCGGAGAGTGCTTCTCGGGCCGCGAACTGCAACCTTGCAGGATTCTCCCAGGTTCCCGGCCCAACGAAAGCCCCCAGACCCAAATGGAGAGGGGCTGCTTGGGGCCCCCCTGGGGGCCCTTCAGGCCAGCTAGGTCTTTGGGTCCTGGCTCCTTCGCTTTGGGAGCTGTTGCTGCAGTTGGGCATGTTGGCCGGAGAGTGCTTCTCGGGCCGCGAACTGCAACCTTGCAGGAATCTCCCAGGTTCCATGCCCAACGAAAGCCCCCAGACCCAAATTGAGAGGGGCTGCTTGGGGGCCCCCTGGGGGCCCTTCAGGCCAGCTAGGTCTTTGGGTCCTGGCTCCTTCGCTTTGGGAGCTGTTGCTGCAGTTGGGCATGTTGGCCGGAGAGTGCTTCTCGGGCCGCGAACTGCAACCTTGCAGGAATCTCCCAGGTTCCCGGCCCAACGAAAGCCCCCAGACCCAAATTGAGAGGGGCTACTTGGGGGCCCCCTGGGGGCCCTTCAGGCCAGCTAGGTCTTTGGGTCCTGGCTCCTTCGCTTTGGGAGCTGTTGCTGCAGTTGGGCATGTTGGCCAGAGAGTGCTTCTCGGGCCGCGAACTGCAACCTTGCAGGATTCTCCCAGGTTCCCGGCCCAACGAAAGCCCCCAGACCCAAATTGAGAGGGGCTGCTTGGGGGCCCCCTGGGGGCCCTTCAGGCCAGCTAGGTCTTTGGGTCCTGGCTCCTTCGCTTTGGGAGCTGTTGCTGCAGTTGAGCATGTTGGCCGGAGAGTGCTTCTCGGGCCGCGAACTGCAACCTTGCAGGATTCTCCCAGGTTCCCGGCCCAACGAAAGCCCCCAGACCCAAATTGAGAGGGGCTGCTTGGGGGCCCCCTGGGGGCCCTTCAGGCCAGCTAGGTCTTTGGGTCCTGGCTCCTTCGGTTTGGGAGCTGTTGCTGCAGTTGGGCATGTTGGCCGGAGAGTGCTTCTCGGGCCGCGAACTGCAACCTTGCAGGAATCTCCCAGGTTCCCGGCCCAACGAAAGCCCCCAGACCCAAATTGAGAGGGGCTGCTTGGGGGCCCCCTGGGGGCCCTTCAGGCCAGCTAGGTCTTTGGGTCCTGGCTCCTTCGCTTTGGGAGCTGTTGCTGCAGTTGGGCATGTTGGCCGGAGAGTGCTTCTCGGGCCGCGAACTGCAACCTTGCAGGAATCTCCCAGGTTCCCGGCCCAACGAAAGCCCCCAGACCCAAATTGAGAGGGGCTGCTTGGGGGCCCCCTGGGGGCCCTTCAGGCCAGCTAGGTCTTTGGGTCCTGGCTCCTTCGGTTTGGGAGCTGTTGCTGCAGTTGTGCATGTTGGCCGGAGAGTGCTTCTCGGGCCGCGAACTGCAACCTTGCAGGATTCTCCCAGGTTCCCGGCCCAACGAAAGCCCCCAGACCCAAATGGAGAGGGGCTGCTTGGGGCCCCCCTGGGGGCCCTTCAGGCCAGCTAGGTCTTTGGGTCCTGGCTCCTTCGGTTTGGGAGCTGTTGCTGCAGTTGGGCATGTTGGCCGGAGAGTGCTTCTCGGGCCGCGAACTGCAACCTTGCAGGAATCTCCCAGGTTCCATGCCCAACGAAAGCCCCCAGACCCAAATTGAGAGGGGCTGCTTGGGGGCCCCCTGGGGGCACTTCAGGCCAGCTAGGTCTTTGGGTCCTGGCTCCTTCGCTTTGGGAGCTGTTGCTGCAGTTGGGCATGTTGGCCGGAGAGTGCTTCTCGGGCCGCGAACTGCAACCTTGCAGGAATCTCCCAGGTTCCCGGCCCAACGAAAGCCCCCAGACCCAAATTGAGAGGGGCTACTTGGGGGCCCCCTGGGGGCCCTTCAGGCCAGCTAGGTCTTTGGGTCCTGGCTCCTTCGCTTTGGGAGCTGTTGCTGCAGTTGGGCATGTTGGCCGGAGAGTGCTTCTCGGGCCGCGAACTGCAACCTTGCAGGATTCTCCCAGGTTCCCGGCCCAACGAAAGCCCCCAGACCCAAATTGAGAGGGGCTGCTTGGGGGCCCCCTGGGGGCCCTTCAGGCCAGCTAGGTCTTTGGGTCCTGGCTCCTTCGGTTTGGGAGCTGTTGCTGCAGTTGAGCATGTTGGCCGGAGAGTGCTTCTCGGGCCGCGAACTGCAACCTTGCAGGATTCTCCCAGGTTCCCGGCCCAACGAAAGCCCCCAGACCCAAATGGAGAGGGGCTGCTTGGGGCGCCCCTGGGGGCCCTTCAGGCCAGCTAGGTCTTTGGGTCCTGGCTCCTTCGGTTTGGGAGCTGTTGCTGCAGTTGGGCATGTTGGCCGGAGAGTGCTTCTCGGGCCGCGAACTGCAACCTTGCAGGTACCTCCCAGGTTCCCGGCCCAACGAAAGCCCCCAGACCCAAATGGAGAGGGGCTGCTTGGGGGCCCCCTGGGGGCCCTTCAGGCCAGCTAGGTCTTTGGGTCCTGGTTCCTTCGCTTTGGGAGCTGTTGCTGCAGTTGGGCATGTTGGCCGGAGAGTGCTTCTCGGGCCGCGAACTGCAACCTTGCATGAATCTCCCAGGTTCCCGGCCCAACGAAAGCCCCCAGACCCAAATGGAGAGGGGCTGCTTGGGGACCCACTGTGGGCACTTCAGGCCAGCTAGTTTTTTGGGTCCTGGCTCCTTCGCTTTGGGAGCTGTTGCTGCAGTTGGGCATGTTGGCCGGAGAGTGCTTCTCGGGCCGCGAACTGCAACCTTGCAGGAATCTCCCAGGTTCCCGGCCCAACGAAAGCCCCCAGACCCAAATTGAGAGGGGCTACTTGGGGGCCCCCTGGGGGCCCTTCAAGCCAGCTAGGTCTTTGTGTCCTGGCTCATTCGCTTTGGGAGCTGTTGCTGCAGTTGGGCATGTTGGCCGGAGAGTGCTTCATGGGCCTCGAACTGCAACCTTGCAGGAATCTCCCAGGTTCCCGGCCCAACAAAACCCCCAGACCCAAATGGAGAGGAGCTGCTTGGGGCCCCCCTGGGGGCCCTTCAGGCCAGCTAGGTCTTTGGGTCCTGGCTCCTTCGGTTTGGGAGCTGTTGCTGCAGTTGGGCATGTTGGCCGGAGAGTGCTTCTCGGGCCGCGAACTGCAACCTTGCAGGTACCTCCCAGGTTCCCGGCCCAACGAAAGCCCCCAGACCCAAATGGAGAGGGGCTGCTTGGGGGCCCCCTGGGGGCCCTTCAGGCCAGCTAGGTCTTTGGGTCCTGGCTCCTTCGGTTTGGGAGCTGTTGCTGCAGTTGGGCATGTTGGCCGGAGAGTGCTTCTCGGGCCGCGAACTGCAACCTTGCAGGATTCTCCCAGGTTCCCGGCCCAACGAAAGCCCCCAGACCCAAATTGAGAGGGGCTGCTTGGGGGCCCCCTGGGGGCCCTTCAGGCCAGCTAGGTCTTTGGGTCCTGGCTCCTTCGGTTTGGGAGCTGTTGCTGCAGTTGGGCATGTTGGCCGGAGAGTGCTTCTCGGGCCGCGAACTGCAACCTTGCAGGAATCTCCCAGGTTCCCGGCCCAACGAAAGCCCCCAGACCCAAATTGAGAGGGGCTGCTTGGGGGCCCCCTGGGGGCCCTTCAGGCCAGCTAGGTCTTTGGGTCCTGGCTCCTTCGCTTTGGGAGCTGTTGCTGCAGTTGGGCATGTTGGCCGGAGAGTGCTTCTCGGGCCGCGAACTGCAACCTTGCAGGAATCTCCCAGGTTCCCGGCCCAACGAAAGCCCCCAGACCCAAATTGAGAGGGGCTGCTTGGGGGCCCCCTGGGGGCCCTTCAGGCCAGCTAGGTCTTTGGGTCCTGGCTCCTTCGGTTTGGGAGCTGTTGCTGCAGTTGGGCATGTTGGCCGGAGAGTGCTTCTCGGGCCGCGAACTGCAACCTTGCAGGATTCTCCCAGGTTCCCGGCCCAACGAAAGCCCCCAGACCCAAATGGAGAGGGGCTGCTTGGGGCCCCCCTGGGGGCCCTTCAGGCCAGCTAGGTCTTTGGGTCCTGGCTCCTTCGGTTTGGGAGCTGTTGCTGCAGTTGGGCATGTTGGCCGGAGAGTGCTTCTCGGGCCGCGAACTGCAACCTTGCAGGAATCTCCCAGGTTCCATGCCCAACGAAAGCCCCCAGACCCAAATTGAGAGGGGCTGCTTGGGGGCCCCCTGGGGGCACTTCAGGCCAGCTAGGTCTTTGGGTCCTGGCTCCTTCGCTTTGGGAGCTGTTGCTGCAGTTGGGCATGTTGGCCGGAGAGTGCTTCTCGGGCCGCGAACTGCAACCTTGCAGGAATCTCCCAGGTTCCCGGCCCAACGAAAGCCCCCAGACCCAAATTGAGAGGGGCTACTTGGGGGCCCCCTGGGGGCCCTTCAGGCCAGCTAGGTCTTTGGGTCCTGGCTCCTTCGCTTTGGGAGCTGTTGCTGCAGTTGGGCATGTTGGCCGGAGAGTGCTTCTCGGGCCGCGAACTGCAACCTTGCAGGATTCTCCCAGGTTCCCGGCCCAACGAAAGCCCCCAGACCCAAATTGAGAGGGGCTGCTTGGGGGCCCCCTGGGGGCCCTTCAGGCCAGCTAGGTCTTTGGGTCCTGGCTCCTTCGCTTTGGGAGCTGTTGCTGCAGTTGAGCATGTTGGCCGGAGAGTGCTTCTCGGGCCGCGAACTGCAACCTTGCAGGATTCTCCCAGGTTCCCGGCCCAACGAAAGCCCCCAGACCCAAATGGAGAGGGGCTGCTTGGGGCGCCCCTGGGGGCCCTTCAGGCCAGCTAGGTCTTTGGGTCCTGGCTCCTTCGGTTTGGGAGCTGTTGCTGCCGTTGGGCATGTTGGCCGGAGAGTGCTTCTCGGGCCGCGAACTGCAACCTTGCATGAATCTCCCAGGTTCCCGGCCCAACGAAAGCCCCCAGACCCAAATGGAGAGGGGCTGCTTGGGGACCCACTGTGGGCACTTCAGGCCAGCTAGGTCTTTGGGTCCTGGCTCCTTCGCTTTGGGAGCTGTTGCTGCAGTTGGGCATGTTGGCCGGAGAGTGCTTCTCGGGCCGCGAACTGCAACCTTGCAGGAATCTCCCAGGTTCCCGGCCCAACGAAAGCCCCCAGACCCAAATTGAGAGGGGCTACTTGGGGGCCCCCTGGGGGCCCTTCAAGCCAGCTAGGTCTTTGTGTCCTGGCTCATTCGCTTTGGGAGCTGTTGCTGCAGTTGGGCATGTTGGCCGGAGAGTGCTTCATGGGCCTCGAACTGCAACCTTGCAGGAATCTCCCAGGTTCCCGGCCCAACAAAACCCCCAGACCCAAATGGAGAGGGGCTGCTTGGGGCCCCCCTGGGGGCCCTTCAGGCCAGCTAGGTCTTTGGGTCCTGGCTCCTTCGGTTTGGGAGCTGTTGCTGCAGTTGGGCATGTTGGCCGGAGAGTGCTTCTCGGGCCGCGAACTGCAACCTTGCAGGTACCTCCCAGGTTCCCGGCCCAACGAAAGCCCCCAGACCCAAATGGAGAGGGGCTGCTTGGGGGCCCCCTGGGGGCCCTTCAGGCCAGCTAGGTCTTTGGGTCCTGGCTCCTTCGGTTTGGGAGCTGTTGCTGCAGTTGGGCATGTTGGCCGGAGAGTGCTTCTCGGGCCGCGAACTGCAACCTTGCAGGATTCTCCCAGGTTCCCGGCCCAACGAAAGCCCCCAGACCCAAATTGAGAGGGGCTGCTTGGGGCCCCCCTGGGGGCCCTTCAGGCCAGCTAGGTCTTTGGGTCCTGGCTCCTTCGCTTTGGGAGCTGTTGCTGCAGTTGGGCATGTTGGCCGGAGAGTGCTTCTCGGGCCGCGAACTGCAACCTTGCAGGAATCTCCCATGTTCCATGCCCAACGAAAGCCCCCAGACCCAAATGGAGAGGGGCTGCTTGGGGGCCCCCTGGGGGCCCTTCAGGCCAGCTAGGTCTTTGGGTCCTGGCTCCTTCGGTTTGGGAGCTGTTGCTGCAGTTGAGCATGTTGGCCGGAGAGTGCTTCTCGGGCCGCGAACTGCAACCTTGCAGGTACCTCTCAGGTATCAATGCCCAACGAAAGCCCCCAGACCCAAATTGAGAGGGGCTGCTTGGGGGCCCCCTGGGGGCCCTTCAGGCCAGCTAGGTCTTTGGGTCCTGGCTCCTTCGGTTTGGGAGCTGTTGCTGCAGTTGGGCATGTTGGCCGGAGAGTGCTTCTCGGGCCGCGAACTGCAACCTTGCTGGTATCTCCCAGGTTCTCAGCCTAAAGAAAGCCCCCAGACCCAAATTGAGAGGGGCTGCTTGGGGGCCCCCTGGGGGCCCTTCAGGCCAGCTAGGTCTTTGGGTCCTGGCTCCTTCGCTTTGGGAGCTGTTGCTGCAGTTGGGCATGTTGGCCGGAGAGTGCTTCTCGGGCCGCGAACTGCAACCTTGCAGGAATCTCCCAGGTTCCCGGCCCAACGAAAGCCCCCAGACCCAAATTGAGAGGGGCTGCTTGGGGGCCCTTCAGGCCAGCTAGGTCTTTGGGTCCTGGCTCCTTCGGTTTGGGAGCTGTTGCTGCAGTTGAGCATGTTGGCCGGAGAGTGCTTCTCGGGCCGCGAACTGCAACCTTGCAGGAATCTCCCAGGTTCCCCGCCCAACGAAAGCCCCCAGACCCAAATGGAGAGGGGCTGCTTGGGGACCCCCTGGGGGCCCTTCAGGCCAGCTAGGTCTTTGGGTCCTGGCTCCTTCGGTTTGGGAGCTGTTGCTGCAGTTGGGCATGTTGGCCGGAGAGTGCTTCTCGGGCCGCGAACTGCAACCTTGCAGGATTCTCCCAGGTTGTCAGCCTAAAGAAAGCCCCCAGACCCAAATGGAGAGGGGCTGCTTGGGGGCCCCCTGGGGGCCCTTCAGGCCAGCTAGGTCTTTGGGTCCTGGCTCCTTCGCTTTGGGAGCTGTTACTGCAGTTGGGCATGTTGGCCGGAGAGTGCTTCTCGGGCCGCGAACTGCAACCTTGCTGGTATCTCCCAGGTTCTCAGCCTAAAGAAAGCCCCCAGACCCAAATTGAGAGGGGCTGCTTGGGGGCCCCCTGGGGGCCCTTCAGGCCAGCTAGGTCTTTGGGTCCTGGCTCCTTCGCTTTGGGAGCTGTTGCTGCAGTTGGGCATGTTGGCCGGAGAGTGCTTCTCGGGCCGCGAACTGCAACCTTGCAGGAATCTCCCAGGTTCCCGGCCCAACGAAAGCCCCCAGACCCAAATTGAGAGGGGCTGCTTGGGGGCCCTTCAGGCCAGCTAGGTCTTTGGGTCCTGGCTCCTTCGGTTTGGGAGCTGTTGCTGCAGTTGAGCATGTTGGCCGGAGAGTGCTTCTCGGGCCGCGAACTGCAACCTTGCAGGAATCTCCCAGGTTCCCCGCCCAACGAAAGCCCCCAGACCCAAATGGAGAGGGGCTGCTTGGGGGCCCCCTGGGGGCCCTTCAGGCCAGCTAGGTCTTTGGGTCCTGGCTCCTTCGGTTTGGGAGCTGTTGCTGCAGTTGAGCATGTTGGCCGGAGAGTGCTTCTCGGGCCGCGAACTGCAACCTTGCAGGATTCTCCCAGGTTCCCGGCCCAACGAAAGCCCCCAGACCCAAATTGAGAGGGGCTGCTTGGGGGCCCCCTGGGGGCCCTTCAGGCCAGCTAGGTCTTTGGGTCCTGGCTCCTTCGGTTTGGGAGCTGTTGCTGCAGTTGGGCATGTTGGCCGGAGAGTGCTTCTCGGGCCGCGAACTGCAACCTTGCAGGAATCTCCCAGGTTCCCGGCCCAACGAAAGCCCCCAGACCCAAATTGAGAGGGGCTGCTTGGGGGCCCCCTGGGGGCCCTTCAGGCCAGCTAGGTCTTTGGGTCCTGGCTCCTTCGCTTTGGGAGCTGTTGCTGCAGTTGGGCATGTTGGCCGGAGAGTGCTTCTCGGGCCGCGAACTGCAACCTTGCAGGAATCTCCCAGGTTCCCGGCCCAACGAAAGCCCCCAGACCCAAATTGAGAGGGGCTGCTTGGGGGCCCCCTGGGGGCACTTCAGGCCAGCTAGGTCTTTGGGTCCTGGCTCCTTCGGTTTGGGAGCTGTTGCTGCAGTTGGGCATGTTGGCCGGAGAGTGCTTCTCGGGCCGCGAACTGCAACCTTGCAGGATTCTCCCAGGTTCCCGGCCCAACGAAAGCCCCCAGACCCAAATGGAGAGGGGCTGCTTGGGGCCCCCCTGGGGGCCCTTCAGGCCAGCTAGGTCTTTGGGTCCTGGCTCCTTGGGTTTGGGAGCTGTTGCTGCAGTTGGGCATGTTGGCCGGAGAGTGCTTCTCGGGCCGCGAACTGCAACCTTGCAGGAATCTCCCAGGTTCCATGCCCAACGAAAGCCCCCAGACCCAAATTGAGAGGGGCTGCTTGGGGGCCCCCTGGGGGCACTTCAGGCCAGCTAGGTCTTTGGGTCCTGGCTCCTTCGCTTTGGGAGCTGTTGCTGCAGTTGGGCATGTTGGCCGGAGAGTGCTTCTCGGGCCGCGAACTGCAACCTTGCAGGAATCTCCCAGGTTCCCGGCCCAACGAAAGCCCCCAGACCCAAATTGAGAGGGGCTACTTGGGGGCCCCCCTGGGGGCCCTTCAGGCCAGCTAGGTCTTTGGGTCCTGGCTCCTTCGCTTTGGGAGCTGTTGCTGCAGTTGGGCATGTTGGCCGGAGAGTGCTTCTCGGGCCGCGAACTGCAACCTTGCAGGATTCTCCCAGGTTCCCGGCCCAACGAAAGCCCCCAGACCCAAATTGAGAGGGGCTGCTTGGGGGCCCCCTGGGGGCCCTTCAGGCCAGCTAGGTCTTTGGGTCCTGGCTCCTTCGGTTTGGGAGCTGTTGCTGCAGTTGAGCATGTTGGCCGGAGAGTGCTTCTCGGGCCGCGAACTGCAACCTTGCAGGATTCTCCCAGGTTCCCGGCCCAACGAAAGCCCCCAGACCCAAATGGAGAGGGGCTGCTTGGGGCGCCCCTGGGGGCCCTTCAGGCCAGCTAGGTCTTTGGGTCCTGGCTCCTTCGGTTTGGGAGCTGTTGCTGCAGTTGGGCATGTTGGCCGGAGAGTGCTTCTCGGGCCGCGAACTGCAACCTTGCAGGTACCTCCCAGGTTCCCGGCCCAACGAAAGCCCCCAGACCCAAATGGAGAGGGGCTGCTTGGGGGCCCCCTGGGGGCCCTTCAGGCCAGCTAGGTCTTTGGGTCCTGGTTCCTTCGCTTTGGGAGCTGTTGCTGCAGTTGGGCATGTTGGCCGGAGAGTGCTTCTCGGGCCGCGAACTGCAACCTTGCATGAATCTCCCAGGTTCCCGGCCCAACGAAAGCCCCCAGACCCAAATGGAGAGGGGCTGCTTGGGGACCCACTGTGGGCACTTCAGGCCAGCTAGGTCTTTGGGTCCTGGCTCCTTCGCTTTGGGAGCTGTTGCTGCAGTTGGGCATGTTGGCCGGAGAGTGCTTCTCGGGCCGCGAACTGCAACCTTGCAGGAATCTCCCAGGTTCCCGGCCCAACGAAAGCCCCCAGACCCAAATTGAGAGGGGCTACTTGGGGGCCCCCTGGGGGCCCTTCAAGCCAGCTAGGTCTTTGTGTCCTGGCTCATTCGCTTTGGGAGCTGTTGCTGCAGTTGGGCATGTTGGCCGGAGAGTGCTTCATGGGCCTCGAACTGCAACCTTGCAGGAATCTCCCAGGTTCCCGGCCCAACAAAACCCCCAGACCCAAATGGAGAGGGGCTGCTTGGGGCCCCCCTGGGGGCCCTTCAGGCCAGCTAGGTCTTTGGGTCCTGGCTCCTTCGCTTTGGGAGCTGTTGCTGCAGTTGGGCATGTTGGCCGGAGAGTGCTTCTCGGGCCGCGAACTGCAACCTTGCAGGAATCTCCCAGGTTCCCGGCCCAACGAAAGCCCCCAGACCCAAATGGAGAGGGGCTGCTTGGGGGCCCCCTGGGGGCCCTTCAGGCCAGCTAGGTCTTTGGGTCCTGGCTCCTTCGCTTTGGGAGCTGTTGCTGCAGTTGGGCATGTTGGCCGGAGAGTGCTTCTCGGGCCGCGAACTGCAACCTTGCAGGATTCTCCCAGGTTCCCGGCCCAACGAAAGCCCCCAGACCCAAATTGAGAGGGGCTGCTTGGGGCCCCCCTGGGGGCCCTTCAGGCCAGCTAGGTCTTTGGGTCCTGGCTCCTTCGCTTTGGGAGCTGTTGCTGCAGTTGGGCATGTTGGCCGGAGAGTGCTTCTCGGGCCGCGAACTGCAACCTTGCAGGAATCTCCCATGTTCCATGCCCAACGAAAGCCCCCAGACCCAAATGGAGAGGGGCTGCTTGGGGGCCCCCTGGGGGCCCTTCAGGCCAGCTAGGTCTTTGGGTCCTGGCTCCTTCGGTTTGGGAGCTGTTGCTGCAGTTGAGCATGTTGGCCGGAGAGTGCTTCTCGGGCCGCGAACTGCAACCTTGCAGGTACCTCTCAGGTATCAATGCCCAACGAAAGCCCCCAGACCCAAATTGAGAGGGGCTGCTTGGGGGCCCCCTGGGGGCCCTTCAGGCCAGCTAGGTCTTTGGGTCCTGGCTCCTTCGGTTTGGGAGCTGTTGCTGCAGTTGGGCATGTTGGCCGGAGAGTGCTTCTCGGGCCGCGAACTGCAACCTTGCTGGTATCTCCCAGGTTCTCAGCCTAAAGAAAGCCCCCAGACCCAAATTGAGAGGGGCTGCTTGGGGGCCCCCTGGGGGCCCTTCAGGCCAGCTAGGTCTTTGGGTCCTGGCTCCTTCGCTTTGGGAGCTGTTGCTGCAGTTGGGCATGTTGGCCGGAGAGTGCTTCTCGGGCCGCGAACTGCAACCTTGCAGGAATCTCCCAGGTTCCCGGCCCAACGAAAGCCCCCAGACCCAAATTGAGAGGGGCTGCTTGGGGGCCCTTCAGGCCAGCTAGGTCTTTGGGTCCTGGCTCCTTCGGTTTGGGAGCTGTTGCTGCAGTTGAGCATGTTGGCCGGAGAGTGCTTCTCGGGCCGCGAACTGCAACCTTGCAGGAATCTCCCAGGTTCCCCGCCCAACGAAAGCCCCCAGACCCAAATGGAGACGGGCTGCTTGGGGACCCCCTGGGGGCCCTTCAGGCCAGCTAGGTCTTTGGGTCCTGGCTCCTTCGGTTTGGGAGCTGTTGCTGCAGTTGGGCATGTTGGCCGGAGAGTGCTTCTCGGGCCGCGAACTGCAACCTTGCAGGATTCTCCCAGGTTGTCAGCCTAAAGAAAGCCCCCAGACCCAAATGGAGAGGGGCTGCTTGGGGGCCCCCTGGGGGCCCTTCAGGCCAGCTAGGTCTTTGGGTCCTGGCTCCTTCGCTTTGGGAGCTGTTACTGCAGTTGGGCATGTTGGCCGGAGAGTGCTTCTCGGGCCGCGAACTGCAACCTTGCTGGTATCTCCCAGGTTCTCAGCCTAAAGAAAGCCCCCAGACCCAAATTGAGAGGGGCTGCTTGGGGGCCCCCTGGGGGCCCTTCAGGCCAGCTAGGTCTTTGGGTCCTGGCTCCTTCGCTTTGGGAGCTGTTGCTGCAGTTGGGCATGTTGGCCGGAGAGTGCTTCTCGGGCCGCGAACTGCAACCTTGCAGGAATCTCCCAGGTTCCCGGCCCAACGAAAGCCCCCAGACCCAAATTGAGAGGGGCTGCTTGGGGGCCCTTCAGGCCAGCTAGGTCTTTGGGTCCTGGCTCCTTCGGTTTGGGAGCTGTTGCTGCAGTTGAGCATGTTGGCCGGAGAGTGCTTCTCGGGCCGCGAACTGCAACCTTGCAGGAATCTCCCAGGTTCCCCGCCCAACGAAAGCCCCCAGACCCAAATGGAGAGGGGCTGCTTGGGGGCCCCCTGGGGGCCCTTCAGGCCAGCTAGGTCTTTGGGTCCTGGCTCCTTCGGTTTGGGAGCTGTTGCTGCAGTTGAGCATGTTGGCCGGAGAGTGCTTCTCGGGCCGCGAACTGCAACCTTGCAGGATTCTCCCAGGTTCCCGGCCCAACGAAAGCCCCCAGACCCAAATTGAGAGGGGCTGCTTGGGGGCCCCCTGGGGGCCCTTCAGGCCAGCTAGGTCTTTGGGTCCTGGCTCCTTCGGTTTGGGAGCTGTTGCTGCAGTTGGGCATGTTGGCCGGAGAGTGCTTCTCGGGCCGCGAACTGCAACCTTGCAGGAATCTCCCAGGTTCCCGGCCCAACGAAAGCCCCCAGACCCAAATTGAGAGGGGCTGCTTGGGGGCCCCCTGGGGGCCCTTCAGGCCAGCTAGGTCTTTGGGTCCTGGCTCCTTCGCTTTGGGAGCTGTTGCTGCAGTTGGGCATGTTGGCCGGAGAGTGCTTCTCGGGCCGCGAACTGCAACCTTGCAGGAATCTCCCAGGTTCCCGGCCCAACGAAAGCCCCCAGACCCAAATTGAGAGGGGCTGCTTGGGGGCCCCCTGGGGGCACTTCAGGCCAGCTAGGTCTTTGGGTCCTGGCTCCTTCGGTTTGGGAGCTGTTGCTGCAGTTGGGCATGTTGGCCGGAGAGTGCTTCTCGGGCCGCGAACTGCAACCTTGCAGGATTCTCCCAGGTTCCCGGCCCAACGAAAGCCCCCAGACCCAAATGGAGAGGGGCTGCTTGGGGCCCCCCTGGGGGCCCTTCAGGCCAGCTAGGTCTTTGGGTCCTGGCTCCTTGGGTTTGGGAGCTGTTGCTGCAGTTGGGCATGTTGGCCGGAGAGTGCTTCTCGGGCCGCGAACTGCAACCTTGCAGGAATCTCCCAGGTTCCATGCCCAACGAAAGCCCCCAGACCCAAATTGAGAGGGGCTGCTTGGGGGCCCCCTGGGGGCACTTCAGGCCAGCTAGGTCTTTGGGTCCTGGCTCCTTCGCTTTGGGAGCTGTTGCTGCAGTTGGGCATGTTGGCCGGAGAGTGCTTCTCGGGCCGCGAACTGCAACCTTGCAGGAATCTCCCAGGTTCCCGGCCCAACGAAAGCCCCCAGACCCAAATTGAGAGGGGCTACTTGGGGGCCCCCTGGGGGCCCTTCAGGCCAGCTAGGTCTTTGGGTCCTGGCTCCTTCGCTTTGGGAGCTGTTGCTGCAGTTGGGCATGTTGGCCGGAGAGTGCTTCTCGGGCCGCGAACTGCAACCTTGCAGGATTCTCCCAGGTTCCCGGCCCAACGAAAGCCCCCAGACCCAAATTGAGAGGGGCTGCTTGGGGGCCCCCTGGGGGCCCTTCAGGCCAGCTAGGTCTTTGGGTCCTGGCTCCTTCGGTTTGGGAGCTGTTGCTGCAGTTGAGCATGTTGGCCGGAGAGTGCTTCTCGGGCCGCGAACTGCAACCTTGCAGGATTCTCCCAGGTTCCCGGCCCAACGAAAGCCCCCAGACCCAAATGGAGAGGGGCTGCTTGGGGCGCCCCTGGGGGCCCTTCAGGCCAGCTAGGTCTTTGGGTCCTGGCTCCTTCGGTTTGGGAGCTGTTGCTGCAGTTGGGCATGTTGGCCGGAGAGTGCTTCTCGGGCCGCGAACTGCAACCTTGCAGGTACCTCCCAGGTTCCCGGCCCAACGAAAGCCCCCAGACCCAAATGGAGAGGGGCTGCTTGGGGGCCCCCTGGGGGCCCTTCAGGCCAGCTAGGTCTTTGGGTCCTGGCTCCTTCGCTTTGGGAGCTGTTGCTGCAGTTGGGCATGTTGGCCGGAGAGTGCTTCTCGGGCCGCGAACTGCAACCTTGCAGGATTCTCCCAGGTTCCCGGCCCAACGAAAGCCCCCAGACCCAAATTGAGAGGGGCTGCTTGGGGGCCCCCTGGGGGCCCTTCAAACCAGCTAGGTCTTTGGGTCCTGGCTCCTTCGGTTTGGGAGCTGTTGCTGCAGTTGAGCATGTTGGCCGGAGAGTGCTTCTCGGGCCGCGAACTGCAACCTTGCAGGATTCTCCCAGGTTCCCGGCCCAACGAAAGCCCCCAGACCCAAATGGAGAGGGGCTGCTTGGGGCGCCCCTGGGGGCCCTTCAGGCCAGCTAGGTCTTTGGGTCCTGGCTCCTTCGCTTTGGGAGCTGTTGCTGCAGTTGGGCATGTTGGCCGGAGAGTGCTTCTCGGGCCGCGAACTGCAACCTTGCAGGTACCTCCCAGATTCCCGGCCCAACGAAAGCCCCCAGACCCAAATGCAGAGGGGCTGCTTGGGGGCCCCCTGGGGGCCCTTCAGGCCAGCTAGGTCTTTGGGTCCTGGCTCCTTCGCTTTGGGAGCTGTTGCTGCAGTTGGGCATGTTGGCCGGAGAGTGCTTCTCGGGCCGCGAACTGTAACCGTGCAGGTACCTCTCAGGTATCCATGCCCAACGAAAGCCCCCAGACCCAAATTGAGAGGGGCTGCTTGGTGGCCCCCTGGGGGCCCTTCAGGCCAGCTAGGTCTTTGTGTCCTGGCTCCTTCGCTTTGGGAGCTGTTGCTGCAGTTGGGCATGTTGGCCGGAGAGTGCTTCTCGGGCCTCGAACTGCAACCTTGCTGGAATCTCCGAGTTTCCCGGCCCAACAAAAGCCCCCAGACCGAAATGGAGAGGGGCTGCTTGGGGGCCCCCCGGGGGCCCTTCAGGCCAGCTAGGTCTTTGGGTCCTGGCTCCTTCGCTTTGGGAGCTGTTGCTGCAGTTGGGCATGTTGGCCGGAGAGTGCTTCTCGGGCCGCGAACTGCAACCTTGCAGGTACCTCCCAGGTTCCCGGCCCAACTAAAGCCCCCAGACCCAAATGGAGAGGGGCTGCTTGGGGGCCTCCTGGGGGCCCTTCAGGCCAGCTAGGTCTTTGGGTCCTGACTCCTTCGCTTTGGGAGCTGTTGCTGCAGTTGGGCATGTTGGCCGGAGAGTGCTTCTCGGGCCGCGAACTGCAACCTTGCAGGAATCTCCCAGGTTCCATGGCCAACGAAAGCCCCCAGACCCAAATGGAGAGGGGCTGCTTGGGGGCCCCCTGGGGGCCCTTCAGGCCAGCTAGGTCTTTGGGTCCTGGCTCCTTCGCTTTGGGAGCTGTTGCTGCAGTTGGGCATGTTGGCCGGAGAGTGCTTCTCGGGCCGCGAACTGCAACCTTGCAGGTACCTCCCAGGTTCCCGGCCCAACGAAAGCCCCCAGACCCAAATGGAGAGGGGCTGCTTGGGGGCCCCCTGGGGGCCCTTCAGGCCAGCTAGGTCTTTGGGTCCTGGCTCCTTCGCTTTGGGAGCTGTTGCTGCAGTTGGGCATGTTGGCCGGAGAGTGCTTCTCGGGCCGCGAACTGCAACCTTGCAGGATTTTCCCAGGTTCCCGGCCCAACAAAAGCCCCCAGACCCAAATGGAGACGGGCTGCTTGGGGGCCCCCTGGGGGCCCTTCAGGCCAGCTAGGTCTTTGGGTCCTGGCTCCTTCGGTTTGGGAGCTGTTGCTGCAGTTGGGCATGTTGGCCGGAGAGTGCTTCTCGGGCCGCGAACTGCAACCTTGCAGGATTCTCCCAGGTTCCCGGCCCAACGAAAGCCCCCAGACCCAAATGGAGAGGGGCTGCTTGGGGGCCCCCTGGGGGCCCTTCAGGCCAGCTAGGTCTTTGGGTCCTGGCTCCTTCGGTTTGGGAGCTGTTGCTGCAGTTGGGAATGTTGGCCGGAGAGTGCTTCTCGGGCCGCGAACTGCAACCTTGCAGGATTCTCCCAGGTTCCATGGCCAACGAAAGCCCCCAGACCCAAATTGAGAGGGGCTGCTTTTGGGCCCCCTGGGGACCCTTCAGGCCAGCTAGGTCTTTGGGTCCTGGCTCCTTCGGTTTGGGAGCTGTTGCTGCAGTTGGGCATGTTGGCCGGAGAGTGCTTCTCGGGCCGCGAACTGCAATCTTGCAGGTACCTCCCAGGTTCCCGGCCCAACGAAAGCCCCCAGACCCAAATATAGAGGGGCTGCTTGGGGGCCCCCTGGGGGCCCTTCAGGCCAGCTAGGTCTTTGGGTCCTGGCTCCTTCGCTTTGGGAGCTGTTGCTGCAGTTGGGCATGTTGGCCGGAGAGTGCTTCTCGGGCCGCGAACTGCAACCTTGCAGGATTCTCCCAGGTTCCCGGCCCAAAGAAAGCCCCCAGACCCAAATGGAGAGGGGCTGCTTGGGGGCCCCCTGGGGGCCCTTCAGGCCAGCTAGGTCTTTGGGTCCTGGCTCCTTCGCTTTGGGAGCTGTTGCTGCAGTTGGGCATGTTGGCCGGAGAGTGCTTCTCGGGCCGCGAACTGCAACCTTGCAGGATTGTCCCAGGTTCCCGGCCCAACGAAAACCCCCAGACCCAAATGGAGAGGGGCTGCTTGGGGGCCCCCTGGGGGCCCTTCAGGCCAGCTAGGTCTTTGGGTCCTGGCTCCTTCGGTTTGGGAGCTGTTGCTGCAGTTGGGCATGTTGGCCGGAGAGTGCTTCTCGGGCCGCGAACTGCAACCTTGCAGGTACCTCTCAGGTATACATGCCCAACGAAAGCCCCCAGACCCAAATTGAGAGGGGCTACTTGGGGGCACCCTGGGGGCCCTTCAGGCCAGCTAGGTCTTTGTGTCCTGGCTCCTTCGGTTTGGGAGCTGTTGCTGCAGTTGGGCATGTTGGCCGGAGAGTGCTTCTCGGGCCTCGAACTGCAACCTTGCAGAAATCTCCCAGGTTCCCGGCCCAACAAAAGCCCCCAGACCCAAATGGAGAGGGGCTGCTTGGGGGCCCCCTGGGGGCCCTTCAGGCCAGCTAGGTCTTTGGGTCCTGGCTCCTTCGCTTTGGGAGCTGTTGCTGGATATTGGGCATGTTGGCCGGAGAGTGCTTCTCGGGCCGCGAACTGCAACCTTGCTGGTATCTCCCAGGTTCTCAGCCTAAAGAAAGCCCCCAGACCCAAATGGAGAGGGGCTGCTTGGGGGCCCCCTGGGGGCCCTTCAGGCCAGCTAGGTCTTTGGGTCCTGGCTCCTTCGCTTTGGGAGCTGTTGCTGCAGTTGGGCATGTTGGCCGGAGAGTGCTTCTCGGGCCGCGAACTGCAACCTTGCAGGATTCTCCCAGGTTCCCGGCCCAACGAAAGCCCCCAGACCCAAATGGAGAGGGGCTGCTTGGGGTCCCCCTGGGGGCCCTTCAGGCCGGCTAGGTCTTTGGGTCCTGGCTCCTTCGGTTTGGGAGCTGTTGCTGCAGTTGGGCATGTTGGCCGGAGAGTGCTTCTCGGGCCGCGAACTGCAACCTTGCAGGATTCTCCCAGGTTCCCGGCCCAACGAAAGCCCCCAGACCCAAATTGAGAGGTGCTGCTTGGGGGCCCCCTGGGGGCCCTTCAGGCCAGCTAGGTCTTTGGGTCCTGGCTCCTTCGGTTTGGGAGCTGTTGCTGCAGTTGGGAATGTTGGCCGGAGAGTGCTTCTCGGGCCTCGAACTGCAACCTTGCTGGTATCTCCCAGGTTATTAGCCTAAAGAAAGCCCCCAGACCCAAATGGAGAGGGGCTGCTCTGGGGCCCCCTGGGGGCCCTTCAGGCCAGCTAGGTCTTTGGGTCCTGGCTCCTTCGCTTTGGGAGCTGTTGCTGCAGTTGGGCATGTTGGCCGGAGAGTGCTTCTCGGGCCGCGAACTGCAACCTTGCAGGTACCTCCCAGGTTCCCGGCCCAACGAAAGCCCCCAGACCCAAATTGAGAGGGGCTGCTTGGGGCCCCCCTGGGGGCCCTTCAGGCCAGCTAGGTCTTTGGGTCCTGGCTCCTTCGGTTTAGGAGCTGTTGCTGCAGTTGGGCATGTTGGCCGGAGAGTGCTTCTCGGGCCGCGAACTGCAACCTTGCAGGAATCTCCCAGGTTCCATGCCCAACGAAAGCCCCCAGACCCAAATTGAGAGGGGCTGCTTGGGGGCCCCCTGGGGGCCCTTCAGGCCAGCTAGGTCTTTGGGTCCTGGCTCCTTCGCTTTGGGAGCTGTTGCTGCAGTTGGGCATGTTGGCCGGAGAGTGCTTCTCGGGCTGCGAACTGCAACCTTGCTGGTATCTCCCAGGTTCTCAGCCTAAAGAAAGACCCCAGACCCAAATGGAGAGGGGCTGCTTGGGGGCCCCCTGGGGGCCCTTCAGGCCAGCTAGGTCTTTGTGTCCTGGCTCCTTCGGTTTGGGAGCTGTTGCTGCAGTTGGGCATGTTGGCCGGAGAGTGCTTCTCGGGCCGCGAACTGCAACCTTGCAGGAATCTCCCAGGTTCCCGGCCCAACAAAAGCCCCCAGACCCAAATTGAGAGGGGCTGCTTGGGGGCCCCCTGGGGGCCCTTTAGGCCAGCTAGGTCTTTGGGTCCTGGCTCCTTCGCTTTGGGAGCTGTTGCTGCAGTTGGGCATGTTGGCCGGAGAGTGCTTCTCCGGCCGCGAACTGCAACCTTGCAGGAATCTCCCAGGTTCCCGGCCCAACGAAAGCCCCCAGACCCAAATGGAGATGGGCTGCTTGGGGTCCCCCTGGGGGCCCTTCAGGCCAGCTAGGTCTTTGGGTCCTGGTTCCTTCGCTTTGGGAGCTGTTGCTGCAGTTGGGCATGTTGGCCGGAGAGTGCTTCTCGGGCCGCGAACTGCAACCTTGCAGGAATCTCCCAGGTTCCAGGCCCAACGAAAGCCCCCAGACCCAAATGGAGAGGGGCTGCTTGGGGACCCCCTGGGGGCACTTCAGGCCAGCTAGGTCTTTGGGTCCTGGCTCCTTCGCTTTGGGAGCTGTTGCTGCAGTTGGGCATGTTGGCCGGAGAGTGCTTCTCGGGCCGCGAACTGTAACCTTGCAGGTACCTCTCAGGTATACATGCCCAACGAAAGCCCCCAGACCCAAATGGAGAGGAGCTCCTTGGGGGCCCCCTGGGGGCCCTTCAGGCCAGCTAGGTCTTTGGGTCCTGGCTCCTTCGGTTTGGGAGCTGTTGCTGGATATTGGGCATGTTGGCCGGAGAGTGCTTCTCGGGCCGCGAACTGCAACCTTGCTGGTATCTCCCATGTTCTCAACCTAAAGAAAGACCCCAGACCCAAATGGAGAGGGGCTGCTTGGGGGCCCCCTGGGGGCCCTTCAGGCCAGCTAGGTCTTTGGGTCCTGGCTCCTTCGGTTTGGGAGCTGTTGCTGCAGTTGGGCATGTTGGCCGGAGAGTGCTTCTCGGGCCGCGAACTGCAACCTTGCAGGAATCTCCCAGGTTCCCGGCCCAACGAAAGCCCCCAGACCCAAATTGAGAGGGGCTGCTTGGGGGCCCCCTGGGGGCCCTTCAGGCCAGCTAGGTCTTTGGGTCCTGGCTCCTTCGCTTTGGGAGCTGTTGCTGCAGTTGGGCATGTTGGCCGGAGAGTGCTTCTCGGGCCGCGAACTGCAACCTTGCATGAATCTCCCAGGTTCCCCGCCCAACGAAAGCCCCCAGACCCAAATGGAGAGGGGCTGCTTGGGGACCCCCTGGGGGCACTTCAGGCCAGCTAGGTCTTTGGGTCCTGACTCCTTCGCTTTGGGAGCTGTTGCTGCAGTTGGGCATGTTGGGCGGAGAGTGCTTCTCGGGCCGCGAACTGCAACCTTGCAGGAATCTCCCAGGTTCCCGGCCCAACGAAAGCCCCCAGACCCAAATTCAGAGGGGCTGCTTGGGGGCCCCCTGGGGGCCCTTCAGGCCAGCTAGGTCTTTTTGTCCTGGCTCATTCGGTTTTGGAGATGTTGCTGCAGTTGGGCATGTTGGCCGGAGAGTGCTTCTCGGGCCGCGAACTGCAACCTTGCAAGAATCTCCCAGGTTCCCGGCCCAACAAAAGCCCCCAGACCCAAATGGAGAGGGGCTGCTTGGGGGCCCCCTGGGGGCCCTTCAGGCCAGCTAGGTCTTTGGGTCCTGGCTCCTTCGCTTTGGGAGCTGTTGCTGCAGTTGGGCATGTTGGCCGGAGAGTGCTTCTCCGGCCGCGAACTGCAACCTTGCAGGAATCTCCCAGGTTCCAGGCCCAACGAAAACCCCCAGACCCAAATGGAGAGGGGCTGCTTGGGGTCCCCCTGGGGGCCCTTCAGGCCAGCTAGGTCTTTGGGTCCTGGCTCCTTCGCTTTGGGAGCTGTTGCTGCAGTTGGGCATGTTGGCCGGAGAGTGCTTCTCGGGCCGCGAACTGCAACCTTGCATGAATCTCCCAGGTTCCCGGCCCAACGAAAGCCCCCAGACCCAAATGGAGAGGGGCTGCTTGGGGACCCCCTGGGGGCACTTCAGGCCAGCTAGGTCTTTGGGTCCTGGCTCCTTCGCTTTGGGAGCTGTTGCTGCAGTTGGGCATGTTGGCCGGAGAGTGCTTCTCGGGCCGCGAACTCTAACCTTGCAGGTACCTCTCAGGTATACATGCCCAACGAAAGCCCCCAGACCCAAATGGAGAGGAGCTCCTTGGTGGCCCCCTGGGGGCCCTTCAGGCCAGCTAGGTCTTTGGGTCCTGGCTCCTTCGCTTTGGGAGCTGTTGCTGCAGTTGGGCATGTTGGCCGGAGAGTGCTTCTCGGGCCGCGAACTGCAACCTTGCAGGAATCTCCCAGGTTCCCGGCCCAACGAAAGCCCCCAGACCCAAATGGAGAGGGGCTGCTTGGGGCCCCCCTGGGGGCCCTTCAGGCCAGCTAGGTCTTTGGGTCCTGGCTCCTTCGGTTTGGGAGCTGTTGCTGCAGTTGGGCATGTTGGCCGGAGAGTGCTTCTCGGGCCGCGAACTGCAACCTTGCAGGAATCTCCCAGGTTCCCGGCCCAACGAAAGCCCCCAGACCCAAATTGAGAGGGGCTGCTTGGGGGCCCCCTGGGGGCCCTTCAGGCCAGCTAGGTCTTTGGGTCCTGGCTCCTTCGCTTTGGGAGCTGTTGCTGCAGTTTAGCATGTTGGCCGGAGAGTGCTTCTCGGGCCGCGAACTGCAACCTTGCAGGAATCTCCCAGGTTCCCGGCCCAACGAAAGCCCCCAGACCCAAATTGAGAGGGGCTGCTTGGGGGCCCCCTGGGGGCCCTTCAGGCCAGCTAGGTCTTTGGGTCCTGGCTCCTTCGGTTTGGGAGCTGTTGCTGGATATTGGGCATGTTGGCCGGAGAGTGCTTCTCGGGCCGCGAACTGCAACCTTGCTGGTATCTCCCAGGTTCTTAGCCTAAAGAAAGCCCCCAGACCCAAATGGAGAGGGGCTGCTCTGGGGCCCCCTGGGGGCCCTTCAGGCCAGCTAGGTCTTTGGGTCCTGGCTCCTTCGCTTTGGGAGCTGTTGCTGCAGTTGGGCATGTTGGCCGGAGAGTGCTTCTCGTGCCGCGAACTGCAACCTTGCAGGATTCTCCCAGGTTCCCGGCCCAACGAAAGCCCCCAGACCCAAATTGAGAGGGGCTGCTTGGGGCCCCCCTGGGGGCCCTTCAGGCCAGCTAGGTCTTTGGGTCCTGGCTCCTTCGGTTTGGGAGCTGTTGCTGCAGTTGGGCATGTTGGCCGGAGAGTGCTTCTCGGGCCGCGAACTGCAACCTTGCAGGATTCTCCCAGGTTCCATGCCCAACGAAAGCCCCCAGACCCAAATGGAGAGGGGCTGCTTGGGGGCCCCCTGGGGGCCCTTCAGGCCAGCTAGGTCTTTGGGTCCTGGCTCCTTCGGTTTGGGAGCTGTTGCTGCAGTTGGGCATGTTGGCCGGAGAGTGCTTCTCGGGCCGCGAACTGCAACCTTGCAGGAATCTCCCAGGTTCCCGGCCCAACGAAAGCCCCCAGACCCAAATTGAGAGGGGCTGCTTGGGGGCCCCCTGGGGGCCCTTCAGGCCAGCTAGGTCTTTGGGTCCTGGCTCCTTCGGTTTGGGAGCTGTTGCTGCAGTTGGGCATGTTGGCCGGAGAGTGCTTCTCGGGCCGCGAACTGTAACCTTGCAGCTACCTCTCAGGTATACATGCCCAACGAAAGCCCCCAGACCCAAATGGAGAGGGGCTGCTTGGAGGCCCCCTGGGGGCCCTTCAGGCCAGCTAGGTCTTTGGGTCCTGGCTCCTTCGCTTTGGGAGCTGTTGCTGCAGTTGGGCATGTTGGCCGGAGAGTGCTTCTCGGGCCGCGAACTGCAACCTTGCATGAATCTCCCAGGTTCCCGGCCCAACGAAAACCCCCAGACCCAAATGGAGAGGGGCTGCTTGGGGGCCCCCTGGGGGCCCTTCAGGCCAGCTAGGTCTTTGGGTCCTGGCTCCTTCGCTTTGGGAGCTGTTGCTGCAGTTGGGCATGTTGGCCGGAGAGTGCTTCTCGGGCCGCGAACTGCAACGTCGCAGGAATCTCCCAGGTTCCCAGCCCAACGAAAGCCCCCAGACCCAAATTGAGAGGGGCTGCTTGGGGGCCCCCTGGGGGCCCTTCAGGCCAGCTAGGTCTTTGGGTCCTGGCTCCTTCGGTTTGGGAGCTGTTGCTGCAGTTGGGCATGTTGGCCGGAGAGTGCTTCTCGGGCCGCGAACTGCAACCTTGCATGAATCTCCCAGGTTCCCGGCCCAAAGAAAGCCCCCAGACCCAAATGGAGAGGGGCTGCTTGGGGGCCCCCTGGGGGCCCTTCAGGCCAGCTAGGTCTTTGTGTCCTGGCTCATTCGGTTTGGGAGCTGTTGCTGCAGTTGGGCATGTTGGCCGGAGAGTGCTTCTCGGGCCGCGAACTGCAACCTTGCAGGTACCTCCCAGGTTCCCGGCCCAACGAAAGCCCCCAGACCCAAATGGAGAGGGGCTGCTTGGGGCCCCCCTGGGGGCACTTCAGGCCAGCTAGGTCTTTGGGTCCTGGCTCCTTCGCTTTGGGAGCTGTTGCTGCAGTTGGGCATGTTGGCCGGAGAGTGCTTCTCGGGCCGCGAACTGCAACCTTGCAGGAATCTCCCAGGTTCCCGGCCCAACGAAAGCCCCCAGACCCAAATGGAGAGGGGCTGCTTGGGGGCCCACTGGGGGCCCTTCAGGCCAGCTAGGTCTTTGGGTCCTGGCTCCTTCGCTTTGGGAGCTGTTGCTGCAGTTGAGCATGTTGGCCGGAGAGTGCTTCTCGGGCCGCGAACTGTAACCTTGCAGGTACCTCTCAGGTATCCATGCCCAACGAAAGCCCCCAGACCCAAATTGAGAGGGGCTGCTTGGTGGCCCCCTGGGGGCCCTTCAGGCCAGCTAGGTCTTTGGGTCCTGGCTCCGTCGCTTTGGGAGCTGTTGCTGCAGTTGGGCATGTTGGCCGGAGAGTGCTTCTCGGGCCGCGAACTGCAACCTTGAAGGAATCTCCCAGGTTCCCGGCCCAACGAAAGCCCCCAGACCCAAATGGAGAGGGGCTGCTTGGTGGCCTTCTGGGGGCCCTTCAGGCCAGCTAGGTCTTTGGGTCCTGGCTCCTTCGCTTTGGGAGCTGTTGCTGGATATTGGGCATGTTGGCCGGAGAGTGCTTCTCGGGCCGCGAACTGCAACCTTGCTGGTATCTCCCAGGTTCTCAGCCTAAAGAAAGCCCCCAGACCCAAATGGAGAGGGGCTGCTTGGGGGCCCCCTGGGGGCCCTTCAGGCCAGCTAGGTCTTTGGGTCCTGGCTCCTTCGCTTTGGGATCTGTTGCTGCAGTTGGGCATGTTGGCCGGAGAGTGCTTCTCGGGCCGCGAACTGCAACCTTGCAGGAATCTCCCAGGTTCCCGGCCCAACGAAAGCCCCCAGACCCAAATTGAGAGGGGCTGCTTGGGGGCCCCCTGGGGGCCCTTCAGGCCAGCTAGGTCTTTGGGTCCTGGCTCCTTCGCTTTGGGAGCTGTTGCTGCAGTTGAGCATGTTGGCTGGAGAGTGCTTCTCGGGCCGCGAACTGTAACCTTGCAGGTACCTCTCAGGTATCCATGCCCAACGAAAGCCCCCAGACCCAAATTGAGAGGGGCTGCTTGGTGGCCCCCTGGGGGCCCTTCAGGCCAGCTAGGTCTTTGGGTCCTGGCTCCTTCGCTTTGGGAGCTGTTGCTGGATATTGGGCATGTTGGCCGGAGAGTGCTTCTCGGGCCGCGAACTGCAACCTTGCTGGTATCTCCCAGGTTCTCAGCCTAAAGAAAGCCCCCAGACCCAAATGGAGAGGCGCTGCTTGGGGGCCCCCTGGGGGCCCTTCAGGCCAGCTAGGTCTTTGGGTCCTGGCTCCTTCGCTTTGGGAGCTGTTGCTGCAGTTGGGCATGTTGGCCGGAGAGTGCTTCTCGGGCCGCGAACTGCAACCTTGCAGGAATCTCCCAGGTTCCCGGCCCAACGAAAGCCCCCAGACCTAAATTGAGAGGGGCTGCTTGGGGCCCCCCTGGGGGCCCTTCAGGCCAGCTAGGTCTTTGGGTCCTGGCTCCTTCGGTTTGGGAGCTGTTGCTGCAGTTGGGCATGTTGGCCGGAGAGTGCTTCTCGGGCCGCGAACTGCAAACTTGCAGGAATCTCCCAGGTTCCCGGCCCAACGAAAGCCCCCAGACCCAAATTGAGAGGTGCTGCTTGGGGGCCCCCTGGGGGCCCTTCAGGCCAGCTAGGTCTTTGGGTCCTGGCTCCTTCGCTTTGGGAGCTGTTGCTGCAGTTGGGCATGTTGGCCGGAGAGTGTTTCTCGGGCCTCGAACTGCAACCTTGCAGGTACCTCCCAGGTTCCCGGCCCAACGAAAGCCCCCAGACCCAAATGGAGAGGGGCTGCTTGGGGGCCCCCTGGGGGCCCTTCAGGCCAGCTAGGTCTTTGGGTCCTGGCTCCTTCGCTTTGGGAGCTGTTGCTGCAGTTGGGCATGTTGGCCGGAGAGTGCTTCTCGGGCCGCGAACTGTAACTTGCAGGTACCTCTCAGGTATACATGCCCAACGAAAGCCCCCAGACCCAAATGGAGAGGGGCTGCTTGGTGGCCTTCTGGGGGCCCTTCAGGCCAGCTTGGTCTTTGGGTCCTGGCTCCTTCGCTTTGGGAGCTGTTGCTGGATATTGGGCATGTTGGCCGGAGAGTGCTTCTCGGGCCGCGAACTGCAACCTTGCAGGATTCTCCCAGGTTCCCGGCCCAACAAAAGCCCCCAGACCCAAATGGAGAGGGGCTGCTTGGGGGCCCCCTGGGGGCCCTTCAGGCCAGCTAGGTCTTTGTGTCCTAGCTCATTCGGTTTGGGAGCTGTTGTTGACGTTGGGCATGTTGGCCGGAGAGTGCTTCTCGGGCCTCGAACTGCAACCTTGCAGGAATCTCCCAGGTTCCCGGCCCAACAAAAGCCCCCAGACCCAAATGGAGAGGGGCTGCTTGGGGTCCCCCTGGGGGCCCTTCAGGCCAGCTAGGTCTTTGGGTCCTGGCTCCTTCGCTTTGGGAGCTGTTGCTGCAGTTGGGCATGTTGGCCGGAGAGTGCTTCTCTGGCCGCGAACTGCAACCTTGCAGGAATCTCCCAGGTTCCCGGCCCAACGAAAGCCCCCAGACCTAAATTGAGAGGGGCTGCTTGGGGCCCCCCTGGGGGCCCTTCAGGCCAGCTAGGTCTTTGGGTCCTGGCTCCTTCGGTTTGGGAGCTGTTGCTGCAGTTGGGCATGTTGGCCGGAGAGTGCTTCTCGGGCCGCGAACTGCAAACTTGCAGGAATCTCCCAGGTTCCCGGCCCAACGAAAGCCCCCAGACCCAAATTGAGAGGTGCTGCTTGGGGGCCCCCTGGGGGCCCTTCAGGCCAGCTAGGTCTTTGGGTCCTGGCTACTTCGCTTTGGGAGCTGTTGCTGCAGTTGGGCATGTTGGCCGGAGAGTGCTTCTCGGGCCGCGAACTGTAACTTGCAGGTACCTCTCAGGTATACATGCCCAACGAAAGCCCCCAGACCCAAATGGAGAGGGGCTGCTTGGTGGCCTTCTGGGGGCCCTTCAGGCCAGCTTGGTCTTTGGGTCCTGGCTCCTTCGCTTTGGGAGCTGTTGCTGGATATTGGGCATGTTGGCCGGAGAGTGCTTCTCGGGCCGCGAACTGCAACCTTGCAGGATTCTCCCAGGTTCCCGGCCCAACAAAAGCCCCCAGACCCAAATGGAGAGGGGCTGCTTGGGGGCCCCCTGGGGGCCCTTCAGGCCAGCTAGGTCTTTGGGTCCTAGCTCATTCGGTTTGGGAGCTGTTGTTGACGTTGGGCATGTTGGCCGGAGAGTGCTTCTCGGGCCTCGAACTGCAACCTTGCAGGAATCTCCCAGGTTCCCGGCCCAACAAAAGCCCCCAGACCCAAATGGAGAGGGGCTGCTTGGGGGCCCCCTGGGGGCCCTTCAGGCCAGCTAGGTCTTTGGGTCCTGGCTCCTTCGCTTTGGGAGCTGTTGCTGCAGTTGGGCATGTTGGCCGGAGAGTGCTTCTCGGGCCGCGAACTGCAACCTTGCAGGATTCTCCCAGGTTCCCGGCCCAACGAAAGCCCCCAGACCCAAATTGAGAGGGGCTGCTTGGGGTCCCCCTGGGGGCCCTTCAGGCCAGCTAGGTCTTTGGGTCCTGGCTCCTTCGCTTTGGGAGCTGTTGCTGCAGTTGGGCATGTTGGCCGGAGAGTGCTTCTCGGGCCGCGAACTGCAACCTTGCATGAATCTCCCAGGTTCCCGGCCCAACGAAAGCCCCCAGACCCAAATTGAGAGGGGCTGCTTGGGGGCCCCCTGGGGGCCCTTCAGGCCAGCTAGGTCTTTGGGTCCTGGCTCCTTCGGTTTGGGAGCTGTTGCTGCAGTTGTGCATGTTGGCCGGAGAGTGCTTCTCGGGCCGCGAACTGTAACCTTGCAGGTACCTCTCAGGTATCCATGCCCAACGAAAGCCCCCAGACCCAAATTGAGAGGGGCTGCTTGGTGGCCCCCTGGGGGCCCTTCAGGCCAGCTAGGTCTTTGGGTCCTGGCTCCTTCGCTTTGGGAGCTGTTGCTGGATATTGGGCATGTTGGCCGGAGAGTGCTTCTCGGGCCGCGAACTGCAACCTTGCTGGTATCTTCCAGGTTCTCAGCCTAAAGAAAGCCCCCAGACCCAAATGGAGAGGGGCTGCTTGGGGGCCCCCTGGGGGCCCTTCAGGCCAGCTAGGTCTTTGGGTCCTGGCTCCTTCGCTTTGGGAGCTGTTGCTGCAGTTGGGCATGTTGGCCGGAGAGTGCTTCTCGGGCCGCGAACTGCAAACTTGCAGGAATCTCCCAGGTTCCCGGCCCAACGAAAGCCCCCAGACCCAAATTGAGAGGTGCTGCTTGGGGGCCCCCTGGGGGCCCTTCAGGCCAGCTAGGTCTTTGGGTCCTGGCTCCTTCGGTTTGGGAGCTGTTGCTGCAGTTGGGCATGTTGGCCGGAGAGTGCTTCTCGGGCCGCGAACTGCAACCTTGCAGGTACCTCTCAGGTTCCCGGCCCAACGAAAGCCCCCAGACCCAAATGGAGAGGGGCTGCTTGGGGGCCCCCTGGGGGCCCTTCAGGCCAGCTAGGTCTTTGGGTCCTGGCTCCTTCGCTTTGGGAGCTGTTGCTGCAGTTGGGCATGTTGGGCGGAGAGTGCTTCTCGGGCCGCGAACTGCAACCTCGCAGGAATCTCCCAGGTTCCCGGCCCAACGAAAGCCCCCAGACCCAAATGGAGAGGGGCTGCTTGGGGGCCCCCTGGGGGCCCTTCAGGCCAGCTAGGTCTTTGGGTCCTGGATCCTTCGCTTTGGGAGCTGTTGCTGCAGTTGGGCATGTTGGCCGGAGAGTGCTTCTCTGGCCGCGAACTGCAACCTTGCAGGTACCTCCCAGGTTCCCGGCCCAACGAAAGCCCCCAGACCCAAATGGAGAGGGGCTGCTTGGGGGCCCCATGGGGGCCCTTCAGGCCAGCTAGGTCTTTGGGTCCTGGCTCCTTCGCTTTGGGAGCTGTTGCTGCAGTTGGGCATGTTGGCCGGAGAGTGCTTCTCGGGCCTCGAACTGTAACCTTCAAGGTACCTCTCAGGTATCCATGCCCAACGAAAGCCCCCAGACCCAAATTGAGAGGGGCTGCTTGGTGGCCCCCTGGGGGCCCTTCAGGCCAGCTAGGTCTTTGGGTCCTGGCTCCTTCGGTTTGGGAGCTGTTGCTGCAGTTGGGCATGTTGGCCGGAGAGTGCTTCTCGCGCCTCGAACTGCAACCTTGCAGGTACCTCCCAGGTTCCCGGCCCAACGAAAGCCCCCAGACCCAAATGGAGAGGGGCTGCTTGGGGGCCCCCTGGGGGCCCTTCAGGCCAGCTAGGTCTTTGGGTCCTGGCTCCTTCGCTTTGGGAGCTGTTGCTGCAGTTGGGCATGTTGGCCGGAGAGTGCTTCTCGGGCCTCGAACTGCAACCTTGAAGGAATCTCCCAGGTTCCCGGCCCAACGAAAGCCCCCAGACCCAAATGGAGAGGGGCTGCTTGGGGGCCCCCTGGGGGCCCTTCAGGCCAGCTAGGTCTTTGTGTCCTGGCTCCTTCGGTTTGGGAGCTGTTGCTGCAGTTGGGCATGTTGGCCGGAGAGTGCTTCTCGGGCCTCGAACTGCAACCTTGCAGGAATCTCCCAGGTTCCCGGCCCAACAAAAGCCCCCAGACCCAAATTGAGAGGGGCTGCTTGGGGACCACCTGGGGGCCCTTCAGGCCAGCTAGGTCTTTGGGTCCTGGCTCCTTCGCTTTGGGAGCTGTTGCTGCAGTTGGGCATGTTGCCGGAGAGTGCTTCTCGGGCCGCGAACTGCAACCTTGCAGGAATCTCCCAGGTTCCATGCCCAACGAAAGCCCCCAGACCCAAATGGAGAGGGGCTGCTTGGGGGCCCCCTGGGGGCCCTTCAGGCCAGCTAGGTCTTTGGGTCCTGGCTCCTTCGCTTTGGGAGCTGTTGCTGCAGTTGGGCATGTTGGCCGGAGAGTGCTTCTCGGGCCTCGAACTGCAACCTTGCAGGATTCTCCCAGGTTCCCGGCCCAACGAAAGCCCCCAGACCCAAATGGAGAGGGGCTGCTTGGGGGCCCCCTGGGGGCCCTTCAGGCCAGCTAGGTCTTTGGGTCCTGGCTCCTTCGCTTTGGGAGCTGTTGCTGCAGTTGGGCATGTTGCCGGAGAGTGCTTCTCGGGCCGCGAACTGCAACCTTGCAGGATTCTCCCAGGTTCCATGCCCAACGAAAGCCCCCAGACCCAAATTGAGAGGGGCTGCTTGGGGCCCCCCTGGGGGCCCTTCAGGCCAGCTAGGTCTTTGGGTCCTGGCTCCTTCGCTTTGGGAGCTGTTGCTGCAGTTGGGCATGTTGGCCGGAGAGTGCTTCTCGGGCTGCGAACTGTAACTTGCAGGTACCTCTCAGGTATACATGCCCAACGAAAGCCCCCAGACCCAAATGGAGAGGGGCTGCTTGGGGGCCCCCTGGGGGCCCTTCAGGCCAGCTAGGTCTTTGGGTCCTGGCTCCTTCGCTTTGGGAGCTGTTGCTGGATATTGGGCATGTTGGCCGGAGAGTGCTTCTCGGGCCGCGAACTGCAACCTTGCTGGTATCTCCCAGGTACTCAGCCTAAAGAAAGCCCCCAGACCCAAATGGAGAGGGGCTGCTTGGGGGCCCCCTGGGGGCCCTTCAGGCCAGCTAGGTCTTTGGGTCCTGGCTCCTACGCTTTGGGAGCTGTTGCTGCAGTTGGGCATGTTGGCCGGAGAGTGCTTCTCGGGCCGCGAACTGCAACCTTGCAGGATTCTCCCAGGTTCCCGGCCCAACGAAAGCCCCCAGACCCAAATTGAGAGGGGCTGCTTGGGGGCCCCCTGGGGGCCCTTCAGGCCAGCTAGGTCTTTGGGTCCTGGCTCCTTCGCTTTGGGAGCTGTTGCTGCAGTTGGGCATGTTGGCCGGAGAGTGCTTCTCGGGCCGCGAACTGCAACCTTGCATGAATCTCCCAGGTTCCCGGCCCAACGAAAGCCCCCAGACCCAAATGGAGAGGGGCTGCTTGGGGGCCCCCTGGGGGCCCTTCAGGCCAGCTAGGTCTTTGGGTCCTGGCTCCTTCGGTTTGGGAGCTGTTGCTGCAGTTGAGCATGTTGGCCGGAGAGTGCTTCTCGGGCCGCGAACTGTAACCTTGCAGGTACCTCTCAGGTATACATGCCCAACGAAAGCCCCCAGACCCAAATTGAGAGGGGCTGCTTGGTGGCCCCCTGGGGGCCCTTCAGGCCAGCTAGGTCTTTGGGTCCTGGCTCCTTCGGTTTGGGAGCTGTTGCTGGATATTAGGCATGTTGGCCGGAGAGTGCTTCTCGGGCCGCGAACTGCAACCTTGCAGGTACCTCCCAGGTTCCCGGCCCAACGAAAGCCCCCAGACCCAAATGGAGAGGGGCTGCTTGGGGGCCCCCTGGGGGCCCTTCAGGCCAGCTAGGTCTTTGGGTCCTGGCTCCTTCGGTTTGGGAGCTGTTGCTGCAGTTGGGCATGTTGGGCGGAGAGTGCTTCTCGGGCCGCGAACTGCAACCTTGCAGGAATCTCCCAGGTTCCCGGCCCAACAAAAGCCCCCAGACCCAAATGGAGAGGGGCTGCTTGGGGGCCCCCTGGGGGCCCTTCAGGCCAGCTAGGTCTTTGTGTCCTGGCTCATTCGGTTTGGGAGCTGTTGCTGCAGTTGGGCATGTTGGCCGGAGAGTGCTTCTCGGGCCGCGAACTGCAACCTTGCAGGAATCTCCCAGGTTCCATGCCCAACGAAAGCCCCCAGACCCAAATGGAGAGGGGCTGCTTGGGGGCCCCCTGGGGGCCCTTCAGGCCAGCTAGGTCTTTGGGTCCTGGCTCCTTCGGTTTGGGAGCTGTTGCTGCAGTTGAGCATGTTGGCCGGAGAGTGCTTCTCGGGCCGCGAACTGTAACCTTGCAGGTACCTCTCAGGTATCAATGCCCAACGAAAGCCCCCAGACCCAAATTGAGAGGGGCTGCTTGGTGGCCCCCTGGGGGCCCTTCAGGCCAGCTAGGTCTTTGGGTCCTGGCTCCTTCGCTTTGGGAGCTGTTGCTGCAGTTGGGCATGTTGGCCGGAGAGTGCTTCTCGGGCCGCGAACTGCAACCTTGCTGGTATCTCCCAGGTTCTCAGCCTAAAGAAAGCCCCCAGACCCAAATGGAGAGGGGCTGCTTGGGGGCCCCCTGGGGGCCCTTCAGGCCAGCTAGGTCTTTGGGTCCTGGCTCCTTCGCTTTGGGAGCTGTTGCTGCAGTTGGGCATGTTGGCCGGAGAGTGCTTCTCGGGCCGCGAACTGCAACCTTGCAGGTACCTCCCAGGTTCCCGGCCCAACGAAAGCCCCCAGACCCAAATGGAGAGGGGCTGCTTGGGGGCCCCCTGGGGGCCCTTCAGGCCAGCTAGGTCTTTGGGTCCTGGCTCCTTCGGTTTGGGAGCTGTTGCTGCAGTTGGGCATGTTGGGCGGAGAGTGCTTCTCGGGCCGCGAACTGCAACCTTGCAGGAATCTCCCAGGTTCCCGGCCCAACGAAAGCCCCCAGACCCAAATGGAGAGGGGCTGCTTGGGGGCCCCCTGGGGGCCCTTCAGGCCAGCTAGGTCTTTGGGTCCTGGCTCCTTCGGTTTGGGAGCTGTTGCTGCAGTTGTGCATGGTGGCCGGAGAGTGCTTCTCGGGCCGCGAACTGCAACCTTGCAGGTACCTCCCAGGTTCCCGGCCCAACGAAAACCCCCAGACCCAAATGGAGAGGGGCTGCTTGGGGGCCCCCTGGGGGCCCTTCAGGCCAGCTAGGTCTTTGGGTCCTGGCTCCTTCGGTTTGGGAGCTGTTGCTACAGTTGTGCATGTTGGGCGGAGAGTGCTTCTCCGGCCGCGAACTGTAACTTGCAGGTACCTCTCAGGTATACATGCCCAACGAAAGCCCCCAGACCCAAATGGAGAGGGGCTGCTTGGGGGCCCCCTGGGGGCCCTTCAGGCCAGCTAGGTCTTTGGGTCCTGGCTCATTCGGTTTGGGAGCTGTTGTTGACGTTGTGCATGTTGGCCGGAGAGTGCTTCTCGGGCCGCGAACTGTAACTTGCAGGTACCTCTCAGGTATACATGCCCAACGAAAGCCCCCAGACCCAAATGGAGAGGGGCTGCTTGGTGGCCCCCTGGGGGCCCTTCAGGCCAGCTAGGTCTTTGGGTCCTGGCTCCTTCGCTTTGGGAGCTGTTGCTGCAGTTGGGCATGTTGGCCGGAGAGTGCTTCTCGGGCCGCGAACTGCAACCTTGCAGGAATCTCCCAGGTTCCATGCCCAACGAAAGCCCCCAGACCCAAATGGAGAGGGGCTGCTTGGGGGCCCCCTGGGGGCCCTTCAGGCCAGCTAGGTCTTTGGGTCCTGGCTCCTTCGGTTTGGGAGCTGTTGCTGCAGTTGGGCATGTTGGCCGGAGAGTGCTTCTCGGGCCGCGAACTGCAACCTTGCAGGAATCTCCCAGGTTCCCGGCCCAACGAAAGCCCCCAGACCCAAATGGAGAGGGGCTGCTTGGGGGCCCCCTGGGGGCCCTTCAGGCCAGCTAGGTCTTTGGGTCCTGGCTCCTTCGGTTTGGGAGCTGTTGCTGCAGTTGGGCATGTTGGCCGGAGAGTGCTTCTCGGGCCGCGAACTGCAACCTTGCAGGTACCTCCCAGGTTCCCGGCCCAACGAAAACCCCCAGACCCAAATGGAGAGGGGCTGCTTGGGGGCCCCCTGGGGGCCCTTCAGGCCAGCTAGGTCTTTGGGTCCTGGCTCCTTCGGTTTGGGAGCTGTTGCTACAGTTGGGCATGTTGGGCGGAGAGTGCTTCTCGGGCCGCGAACTGTAACTTGCAGGTACCTCTCAGGTATACATGCCCAACGAAAGCCCCCAGACCCAAATGGAGAGGGGCTGCTTGGGGGCCCCCTGGGGGCCCTTCAGGCCAGCTAGGTCTTTGGGTCCTGGCTCATTCGGTTTGGGAGCTGTTGTTGACGTTGGGCATGTTGGCCGGAGAGTGCTTCTCGGGCCGCGAACTGTAACTTGCAGGTACCTCTCAGGTATACATGCCCAACGAAAGCCCCCAGACCCAAATGGAGAGGGGCTGCTTGGGGGCCCCCTGGGGGCCCTTCAGGCCAGCTAGGTCTTTGGGTCCTGGCTCCTTCGCTTTGGGAGCTGTTGCTGCAGTTGGGCATGTTGGCCGGAGAGTGCTTCTCGGGCCGCGAACTGCAACCTTGCAGGAATCTCCCAGGTTCCATGCCCAACGAAAGCCCCCAGACCCAAATGGAGAGGGGCTGCTTGGGGGCCCCCTGGGGGCCCTTCAGGCCAGCTAGGTCTTTGGGTCCTGGCTCCTTCGGTTTGGGAGCTGTTGCTGCAGTTGGGCATGTTGGCCGGAGAGTGCTTCTCGGGCCGCGAACTGCAACCTTGCAGGAATCTCCCAGGTTCCCGGCCCAACGAAAGCCCCCAGACCCAAATGGAGAGGGGCTGCTTGGGGGCCCCCTGGGGGCCCTTCAGGCCAGCTAGGTCTTTGGGTCCTGGCTCCTTCGGTTTGGGAGCTGTTGCTGCAGTTGGGCATGTTGGCCGGAGAGTGCTTCTCGGGCCGCGAACTGCAACCTTGCAGGTACCTCCCAGGTTCCCGGCCCAACGAAAACCCCCAGACCCAAATGGAGAGGGGCTGCTTGGGGGCCCCCTGGGGGCCCTTCAGGCCAGCTAGGTCTTTGGGTCCTGGCTCCTTCGGTTTGGGAGCTGTTGCTACAGTTGGGCATGTTGGGCGGAGAGTGCTTCTCGGGCCGCGAACTGTAACTTGCAGGTACCTCTCAGGTATACATGCCCAACGAAAGCCCCCAGACCCAAATGGAGAGGGGCTGCTTGGGGGCCCCCTGGGGGCCCTTCAGGCCAGCTAGGTCTTTGGGTCCTGGCTCATTCGGTTTGGGAGCTGTTGTTGACGTTGGGCATGTTGGCCGGAGAGTGCTTCTCGGGCCGCGAACTGTAACTTGCAGGTACCTCTCAGGTATACATGCCCAACGAAAGCCCCCAGACCCAAATGGAGAGGGGCTGCTTGGGGGCCCCCTGGGGGCCCTTCAGGCCAGCTAGGTCTTTGGGTCCTGGCTCCTTCGCTTTGGGAGCTGTTGCTGCAGTTGGGCATGTTGGCCGGAGAGTGCTTCTCGGGCCGCGAACTGCAACCTTGCAGGAATCTCCCAGGTTCCCGGCCCAACAAAAGCCCCCAGACCCAAATGGAGAGGGGCTGCTTGGGGGCCCCCTGGGGGCCCTTCAGGCCAGCTAGGTCTTTGTGTCCTGGCTCATTCGGTTTGGGAGCTGTTGCTGCAGTTGGGCATGTTGGCCGGAGAGTGCTTCTCGGGCCGCGAACTGCAACCTTGCAGGTACCTCCCAGGTTCCCGGCCCAACGAAAACCCCCAGACCCAAATGGAGAGGGGCTGCTTGGGGGCCCCCTGGGGGCCCTTCAGGCCAGCTAGGTCTTTGGGTCCTGGCTCCTTCGGTTTGGGAGCTGTTGCTACAGTTGTGCATGTTGGGCGGAGAGTGCTTCTCCGGCCTCGAACTGTAACTTGCAGGTACCTCTCAGGTATACATGCCCAACGAAAGCCCCCAGACCCAAATGGAGAGGGGCTGCTTGGGGGCCCCCTGGGGGCCCTTCAGGCCAGCTAGGTCTTTGGGTCCTGGCTCATTCGGTTTGGGAGCTGTTGTTGACGTTGTGCATGTTGGCCGGAGAGTGCTTCTCGGGCCGCGAACTGTAACTTGCAGGTACCTCTCAGGTATACATGCCCAACGAAAGCCCCCAGACCCAAATGGAGAGGGGCTGCTTGGTGGCCCCCTGGGGGCCCTTCAGGCCAGCTAGGTCTTTGGGTCCTGGCTCCTTCGGTTTGGGAGCTGTTGCTGCAGTTGGGCATGTTGGCCGGAGAGTGCTTCTCGGGCCGCGAACTGCAACCTTGCAGGAATCTCCCAGGTTCCATGCCCAACGAAAGCCCCCAGACCCAAATGGAGAGGGGCTGCTTGGGGGCCCCCTGGGGGCCCTTCAGGCCAGCTAGGTCTTTGGGTCCTGGCTCCTTCGGTTTGGGAGCTGTTGCTGCAGTTGGGCATGTTGGCCGGAGAGTGCTTCTCGGGCCTCGAACTGCAACCTTGCAGGAATCTCCCAGGTTCCCGGCCCAACGAAAGCCCCCAGACCCAAATGGAGAGGGGCTGCTTGGGGGCCCCCTGGGGGCCCTTCAGGCCAGCTAGGTCTTTGGGTCCTGGCTCCTTCGGTTTGGGAGCTGTTGCTGCAGTTGGGCATGTTGGCCGGAGAGTGCTTCTCGGGCCGCGAACTGCAACCTTGCAGGTACCTCCCAGGTTCCCGGCCCAACGAAAACCCCCAGACCCAAATGGAGAGGGGCTGCTTGGGGGCCCCCTGGGGGCCCTTCAGGCCAGCTAGGTCTTTGGGTCCTGGCTCCTTCGGTTTGGGAGCTGTTGCTACAGTTGGGCATGTTGGGCGGAGAGTGCTTCTCGGGCCGCGAACTGTAACTTGCAGGTACCTCTCAGGTATACATGCCCAACGAAAGCCCCCAGACCCAAATGGAGAGGGGCTGCTTGGGGGCCCCCTGGGGGCCCTTCAGGCCAGCTAGGTCTTTGGGTCCTGGCTCATTCGGTTTGGGAGCTGTTGTTGACGTTGGGCATGTTGGCCGGAGAGTGCTTCTCGGGCCGCGAACTGTAACTTGCAGGTACCTCTCAGGTATACATGCCCAACGAAAGCCCCCAGACCCAAATGGAGAGGGGCTGCTTGGTGGCCCCCTGGGGGCCCTTCAGGCCAGCTAGGTCTTTGGGTCCTGGCTCCTTCGCTTTGGGAGCTGTTGCTGCAGTTGGGCATGTTGGCCGGAGAGTGCTTCTCGGGCCGCGAACTGCAACCTTGCAGGAATCTCCCAGGTTCCCGGCCCAACAAAAGCCCCCAGACCCAAATGGAGAGGGGCTGCTTGGGGGCCCCCTGGGGGCCCTTCAGGCCAGCTAGGTCTTTGTGTCCTGGCTCATTCGGTTTGGGAGCTGTTGCTGCAGTTGGGCATGTTGGCCGGAGAGTGCTTCTCGGGCCGCGAACTGCAACCTTGCAGGAATCTCCCAGGTTCCATGCCCAACGAAAGCCCCCAGACCCAAATTGAGAGGGGCTGCTTGGGGGCCCCCTGGGGGCCCTTCAGGCCAGCTAGGTCTTTGGGTCCTGGCTCCTTCGCTTTGGGAGCTGTTGCTGCAGTTGGGCATGTTGGCCGGAGAGTGCTTCTCGGGCCGCGAACTGCAACCTTGCAGGATTCTCCCAGGTTCCAGGCCCAACGAAAGCCCCCAGACCCAAATGGAGAGGGGCTGCTTGGGGGCCCCCTGGGGGCCCTTCAGGCCAGCTAGGTCTTTGGGTCCTGGCTCCTTCGCTTTGGGAGCTGTTGCTGCAGTTGGGCATGTTGGCCGGAGAGTGCTTCTCGGGCCGCGAACTGCAACCTTGCAGGATTCTCCCAGGTTCCCGGCCCAACGAAAGCCCCCAGACCCAAATTGAGAGGGGCTGCTTGGGGGCCCCCTGGGGGCCCTTCAGGCCAGCTAGGTCTTTGGGTCCTGGCTCCTTCGGTTTGGGAGCTGTTGCTGCAGTTGGGCATGTTGGCCGGAGAGTGCTTCTCGGGCCGCGAACTGCAACCTTGCAGGAATCTCCCAGGTTCCGGGCCCAACGAAAGCCCCCAGACCCAAATTGAGAGGGGCTGCTTGGGGGCCCCCTGGGGGCCCTTCAGGCCAGCTAGGTCTTTGGGTCCTGGCTCCTTCGCTTTGGGAGCTGTTGCTGCAGTTGGGCATGTTGGCCGGAGAGTGCTTCTCGGGCCGCGAGCTGTAACCTTGCAGGTACCTCTCAGGTATCCATGCCCAACGAAAGCCCCCAGACCCAAATATAGAGGGGCTGCTTGGGGGCCCCCTGGGGGCCCTTCAGGCCAGCTAGGTCTTTGGGTCCTGGCTCCTTCGGTTTGGGAGCTGTTGCTGCAGTTGGGCATGTTGGCCGGAGAGTGCTTCTCGGGCCTTGAACTGCAACCTTGCAGGAATCTCCCAGGTTCCCGGCCCAACAAAATCCCCCAGACCCAAATTGAGAGGGGCTGCTTGGGGGCCCCCTGGGGGCCCTTCAGGCCAGCTAGGTCTTTGGGTCCTGGCTCCTTCGGTTTGGGAGCTGTTGCTGCAGTTGGGCATGTTGGCCGGAGAGTGCTTCTCGGGCCGCGAACTGCAACCTTGCAGGAATCTCCCAGGTTCCATGCCCAACGAAAGCCCCCAGACCCAAATTGAGAGGGGCTGCTTGGGGGCCCCCTGGGGGCCCTTCAGGCCAGCTAGGTCTTTGGGTCCTGGCTCCTTCGGTTTGGGAGCTGTTGCTGCAGTTGGGCATGTTGGCCGGAGAGTGCTTCTCGGGCCGCGAACTGCAACCTTGCAGGATTCTCCCAGGTTCCCGGCCCAACAAAAGCCCCCAGACCCAAATGGAGAGGGGCTGCTTGGGGGCCCCCTGGGGGCCCTTCAGGCCAGCTAGGTCTTTGGGTCCTGGCTCCTTCGGTTTGGGAGCTGTTGCTGCAGTTGGGCATGTTGAACGGAGAGTGCTTCTCGGGCCGCGAACTGCAACCTTGCAGGATTCTCCCAGGTTCCCGGCCCAACGAAAGCCCCCAGACCCAAATTGAGAGGGGCTGCTTGGGGCCCCCCTGGGGGCCCTTCAGGCCAGCTAGGTCTTTGGGTCCTGGCTCCTTCGCTTTGGGAGCTGTTGCTGCAGTTGGGCATGTTGGCCGGAGAGTGCTTCTCGGGCCGCGAACTGCAACCTTGCAGGTACCTCCCAGGTTCCCGGCCCAACGAAAATCCCCAGACCCAAATGGAGAGGGGCTGCTTGGGGGCCCCCTGGGGGCCCTTCAGGCCAGCTAGGTCTTTGGGTCCTGGCTCCTTCGGTTTGGGAGCTGTTGCTGCAGTTGGGCATGTTGGGCGGAGAGTGCTTCTCGGGCCGCGAACTGTAACTTGCAGGTACCTCTCAGGTATACATGCCCAACGAAAGCCCCCAGACCCAAATGGAGAGGGGCTGCTTGGGGGCCCCCTGGGGGCCCTTCAGGCCAGCTAGGTCTTTGGGTCCTGGCTCCTTCGCTTTGGGAGCTGTTGCTGCAGTTGGGCATGTTGGCCGGAGAGTGCTTCTCGGGCCGCGAACTGTAACTTGCAGGTACCTCTCAGGTATCCATGCCCAACGAAAGCCCCCAGACCCAAATGGAGAGGGGCTGCTTGGTGGCCCCCTGGGGGCCCTTCAGGCCAGCTAGGTCTTTGGGTCCTGGCTCCTTCGCTTTGGGAGCTGTTGCTGCAGTTGGGCATGTTGGCCGGAGAGTGCTTCTCGGGCCGCGAACTGCAACCTTGCAGGAATCTCCCAGGTTCCCGGCCCAACGAAAGCCCCCAGACCCAAATTGAGAGGGGCTGCTTGGGGGCCCCCTGGGGGCCCTTCAGGCCAGCTAGGTCTTTGGGTCCTGGCTCCTTCGCTTTGGGAGCTGTTGCTGCAGTTGGGCATGTTGGCCGGAGAGTGCTTCTCGGGCCGCGAACTGCAACCTTGCAGGATTCTCCCAGGTTCCATGCCCAACGAAAGCCCCCAGACCCAAATGGAGAGGGGCTGCTTGGGGCCCCCCTGGGGGCCCTTCAGGCCAGCTAGGTCTTTGGGTCCTGGCTCCTTCGCTTTGGGAGCTGTTGCTGCAGTTGGGCATGTTGGCCGGAGAGTGCTTCTCGGGCCGCGAACTGCAACCTTGCAGGAATCTCCCAGGTTCCCGGCCCAACGAAAGCCCCCAGACCCAAATTGAGAGGGGCTGCTTGGGGGCCCCCTGGGGGCCCTTCAGGCCAGCTAGGTCTTTGTGTCCTGGCTCTTTCGGTTTGGGAGCTGTTGCTGCAGTTGGGCATGTTGGCCGGAGAGTGCTTCTCGGGCCTCGAACTGCAACCTTGCAGGAATCTCCCAGGTTCCCGGCCCAACAAAAGCCCCCAGACCCAAATTGAGAGGGGCTGCTTGGGGGCCCCCTGGGGGCCCTTCAGGCCAGCTAGGTCTTTGGGTCCTGGCTCCTTCGGTTTGGGAGCTGTTGCTGCAGTTGGGCATGTTGGCCGGAGAGTGCTTCTCCGGCCGAGAGCTGCAACCTTGCTGGTACCTCCCAGGTTCCTGGCCCAACTAAAGCCCCCAGACCCAAATGGAGAGGAGCTCCTTGGGGGCCCCATGGGGGCCCTTCAGGCCAGCTAGGTCTTTGGGTCCTGGCTCCTTTGGTTTGGGAGCTGTTGCTGCAGTTGGGCATGTTGGCCGGAGAGTGCTTCTCGGGCCGCGAACTGCAACCTTGCAGGAATCTCCCAGGTTCCCGGCCCAACGAAAGCCCCCAGACCCAAATGGAGAGGGGCTGCTTGGGGGCCCCCTGGGGGCCCTTCAGGCCAGCTAGGTCTTTGGGTCCTGGCTCCTTCGGTTTGGGAGCTGTTGCTGCAGTTGGGCATGGTTGCCGGAGAGTGCTTCTCGGGCCGCGAACTGCAACCTTGCAGGTACCTCCCAGGTTCCCGGCCCAACGAAAACCCCCAGACCCAAATGGAGAGGGGCTGCTTGGGGTCCCCCTGGGGGCCCTTCAGGCCAGCTAGGTCTTTGGGTCCTGGCTCCTTCGCTTTGGGAGCTGTTGCTGCAGTTGGGCATGTTGGCCGGAGAGTGCTTCTCGGGCCGCGAACTGTAACTTGCAGGTACCTCTCAGGTATACATGCCCAACGAAAGCCCCCAGACCCAAATGGAGAGGGGCTGCTTGGGGGCCCCCTGGGGGCCCTTCAGGCCAGCTAGGTCTTTGGGTCCTGGCTCATTCGGTTTGGGAGCTGTTGTTGACGTTGGGCATGTTGGCCGGAGAGTGCTTCTCGGGCCGCGAACTGTAACTTGCAGGTACCTCTCAGGTATACATGCCCAAAGAAAGCCCCCAGACCCAAATGGAGAGGGGCTGCTTGGTGGCCCCCTGGGGGCCCTTCAGGCCAGCTAGGTCTTTGGGTCCTGGCTCCTTCGCTTTGGGAGCTGTTGCTGCAGTTGGGCATGTTGGCCGGAGAGTGCTTCTCGGGCCGCGAACTGCAACCTTGCAGGAATCTCCCAGGTTCCG
This sequence comes from Gallinula chloropus, assembly GCF_964237585.1. NCBI lineage: Eukaryota > Metazoa > Chordata > Aves > Gruiformes > Rallidae > Gallinula > Gallinula chloropus. The sequence continues at coordinate 100,255 of NW_028168104.1, read as the reverse complement.
GGCCCAACGAAAGCCCCCAGACCCAAATTGAGAGGGGCTGCTTGGGGGCCCCCTGGGGGCCCTTCAGGCCAGCTAGGTCTTTGGGTCCTGGCTCCTTCGCTTTGGGAGCTGTTGCTGCAGTTGGGCATGTTGGCCGGAGAGTGCTTCTCGGGCCGCGAACTGTAACCTTGCAGGTACCTCTCAGGTATCCATGCCCAACGAAAGCCCCCAGACCCAAATTGAGAGGGGCTGCTTGGGGGCCCCCTGGGGGCCCTTCAGGCCAGCTAGGTCTTTGTGTCCTGGCTCCTTCGGTTTGGGAGCTGTTGCTGCAGTTGGGCATGTTGGCCGGAGAGTGCTTCTCGGGCCTCGAACTGCAACCTTGCAGGAATCTCCCAGGTTCCCGGCCCAACAAAAGCCCCCAGACCCAAATTGAGAGGGGCTGCTTGGGGGCCCCCTGGGGGCCCTTCAGGCCAGCTAGGTCTTTGGGTCCTGGCTCCTTCGCTTTGGGAGCTGTTGCTGCAGTTGGGCACGTTGGCCGGAGAGTGCTTCTCCGGCCGCGAACTGCAACCTTGCTGGTACCTCCCAGGTTCCTGGCCCAACTAAAGCCCCCAGACCCAAATGGAGAGGAGCTCCTTGGGGGCCCCATGGGGGCCCTTCAGGCCAGCTAGGTCTTTGGGTCCTGGCTCCTTTGGTTTGGGAGCTGTTGCTGCAGTTGGGCATGTTGGCCGGAGAGTGCTTCTCGGGCCGCGAACTGCAACCTTGCAGGAATCTCCCAGGTTCCATGCCCAAGGAAAGCCCCCAGACCCAAATGGAGAGGGGCTGCTTGGGGGCCCCCTGGGGGCCCTTCAGGCCAGCTAGGTCTTTGGGTCCTGGCTCCTTCGCTTTGGGAGCTGTTGCTGCAGTTGGGCATGTTGGCCGGAGAGTGCTTCTCGGGCCGCGAACTGCAACCTTGCAGGATTCTCCCAGGTTCCCGGCCCAACAAAAGCCCCCAGACCCAAATGGAGAGGGGCTGCTTGGGGGCCCCCTGGGGGCCCTTCAGGCCAGCTAGGTCTTTGGGTCCTGGCTCATTCGCTTTGGGAGCTGTTGCTGCAGTTGGGCATGTTGGCCGGAGAGTGCTTCTCGGGCCGCGAACTGCAACCTTGCAGGATTCTCCCAGGTTCCCGGCCCAACGAAAACCCCCAGACCCAAATGGAGAGGGGCTGCTTGGGGGCCCCCTGGGGGCCCTTCAGGCCAGCTAGGTCTTTGGGTCCTGGCTCCTTCGCTTTGGGAGCTGTTGCTGCAGTTGGGCATGTTGGCCGGAGAGTGCTTCTCGGGCCGCGAACTGCCACCTTGTAGGTACCTCCCAGGTTCCCGGCCCAACGAAAACCCCCAGACCCAAATGGAGAGGGGCTGCTTGGGGGCCCCCTGGGGGCCCTTCAGGCCAGCTAGGTCTTTGGGTCCTGGCTCCTTCGGTTTGGGAGCTGTTGCTGCAGTTGGGCATGTTGGGCGGAGAGTGCTTCTCGGGCCGCGAACTGTAACTTGCAGGTACCTCTCAGGTATACATGCCCAACGAAAGCCCCCAGACCCAAATGGAGAGGGGCTGCTTGGGGGCCCCCTGGGGGCCCTTCAGGCCAGCTAGGTCTTTGTGTCCTGGCTCATTCGATTTGGGAGCTGTTGTTGACGTTGGGCATGTTGGCCGGAGAGTGCTTCTCGGGCCGCGAACTGTAACTTGCAGGTACCTCTCAGGTATACATGCCCAACGAAAGCCCCCAGACCCAAATGGAGAGGGGCTGCTTGGGGGCCCCCTGGGGACCCTTCAGGCCAGCTAGGTCTTTGGGTCCTGGCTCCTTCGCTTTGGGAGCTGTTGCTGCAGTTGGGCATGTTGGCCGGAGAGTGCTTCTCGGGCCGCGAACTGCAACCTTGCTGGTATCTCCCAGGTTCTCAGCCTAAAGAAAGCCCCCAGAACCAAATGGAGAGGGGCTGCTTGGGGGCCCCCTGGGGGCCCTTCAGGCCAGCTAGGTCTTTGGGTCCTGGCTCCTTCGCTTTGGGAGCTGTTGCTGCAGTTGGGCATGTTGGCCGGAGAGTGCTTCTCCGGCCGCGAACTGCAACCTTGCAGGAATCTCCCAGGTTCCCGGCCCAACGAAAGCCCCCAGACCCAAATTGAGAGGTGCTGCTTGGGGGCCCCCTGGGGGCCCTTCAGGCCAGCTAGGTCTTTGGGTCCTGGCTCCTTCGGTTTGGGAGCTGTTGCTGCAGTTGGGCATGTTGGCCGGAGAGTGCTTCTCGGGCCGCGAACTGCAACCTTGAAGGAATCTCCCAGGTTCCCGGCCCAACGAAAGCCCCCAGACCCAAATTGAGAGGGGCTGCTTGGGGGCCCCCTGGGGGCCCTTCAGGCCAGCTAGGTCTTTGTGTCCTGGCTCATTCGGTTTGGGAGCTGTTGCTGCAGTTGGGCATGTTGGCCGGAGAGTGCTTCTCGGGCCTCGAACTGCAAACTTGCAGGAATCTCCCAGGTTCCCGGCCCAACAAAAGCCCCCAGACCCAAATGGAGAGGGGCTGCTTGGGGGCCCCCTGGGGGCCCTTCAGGCCAGCTAGGTCTTTGGGTCCTGGCTCCTTCGCTTTGGGAGCTGTTGCTGCAGTTGGGCATGTTGGCCGGAGAGTGCTTCTCGGGCCGCGAACTGCAACCTTGCAGGTACCTCCCAGGTTCCCGGCCCAACGAAAGCCCCCAGACCCAAATTGAGAGGGGCTGCTTGGGGTCCCCCTGGGGGCCCTTCAGGCCAGCTAGGTCTTTGGGTCCTGGCTCCTTCGCTTTGGGAGCTGTTGCTGCAGTTGGGCATGTTGGCCGGAGAGTGCTTCTCGGGCCGCGAACTGCAACCCTGCAGGTACCTCCCAGGTTCCCGGCCCAACGAAAACCACCAGACCCAAATGGAGAGGGGCTGCTTGGGGGCCCCCTGGGGGCCCTTCAGACCAGCTAGGTCTTTGGGTCCTGGCTCCTTCGCTTTGGGAGCTGTTGCTGCAGTTGGGCATGTTGGCCGGAGAGTGCTTCTCGGGCCGCGAACTCTAACTTGCAGGTACCTCTCAGGTATACATGCCCAACGAAAGCCCCCAGACCCAAATGGAGAGGGGCTGCTTGGGGGCCCCCTGGGGGCCCTTCAGGCCAGCTAGGTCTTTGGGTCCTGGCTCCTTCGCTTTGGGAGCTGTTGCTGGATATTGGGCATGTTGGCCGGAGAGTGCTTCTCGGGCCGCGAACTGCAACCTTGCTGATATCTCCCAGGTTCTCAGCCTAAAGAAAGCCCCCAGACCCAAATGGAGAGGGGCTGCTTAGGGGCCCCCTGGGGGCCCTTCAGGCCAGCTAGGTCTTTGGGTCCTGGCTCCTTCGCTTTGGGAGCTGTTGCTGCAGTTGGGCATGTTGGCCGGAGAGTGCTTCTCGGGCCGCGAACTGCAACCTTGCAGGAATCTCCCAGGTTCCATGCCCAACGAAAGCCCCCAGACCCAAATTGAGAGGGGCTGCTTGGGGGCACCCTGGGGGCCCTTCAGGCCAGCTAGGTCTTTGGGTCCTGGCTCCTTCGGTTTGGGAGCTGTTGCTGCAGTTGGGCATGTTGGCCGGAGAGTGCTTCTCGGGCCGCGAACTGCAACCTTGCAGGAATCTCCCAGGTTCCCGGCCCAACGAAAGCCCCCAGACCCAAATGGAGAGGGGCTGCTTGGGGGCCCCCTGGGGGCCCTTCAGGCCAGCTAGGTCTTTGGGTCCTGGCTCCTTCGGTTTGGGAGCTGTTGCTGCAGTTGGGCATGTTGGCCGGAGAGTGCTTCTCGGGCCGCGAACTGTAACCTTGCAGGTACCTCTCAGGTATACATGCCCAACGAAAGCCCCCAGACCCAAATTGAGAGGGGCTGCTTGGGGGCCCCCTGGGGGCCCTTCAGGCCAGCTAGGTCTTTGGGTCCTGGCTCCTTCGGTTTGGGAGCTGTGGGTGCAGTTGGGCATGTTGGCCGGAGAGTGCTTCTCGGGCCGCGAACTGCAACCTTGCAGGTACCTCCCAGGTTCCTGGCCCAACGAAAGCCCCCAGACCCAAATGGAGAGGGGCTGCTTGGGGACCCCCTGGGGGCACTTCAGGCCAGCTAGGTCTTTGGGTCCTGGCTCCTTCGGTTTGGGAGCTGTTGCTGCAGTTGGGCATGTTGGCCGGAGAGTGTTTCTCGGGCCGCGAACTGTAACCTTACAGGTACCTCTCAGGTATACATGCCCAACGAAAGCCCCCAGACCCAAATTGAGAGGGGCTACTTGGGGGCCCCCTTGGGGCCCTTCAGGCCAGCTAGGTCTTTGTGTCCTGGCTCATTCGGTTTGGGAGCTGTTGCTGCAGTTGGGCATGTTGGCCGGAGAGTGCTTCTCGGGCCGCGAACTGCAACCTTGCAGGAATCTCCCAGGTTCCATGCCCAACGAAAGCCCCCAGACCCAAATTGAGAGGGGCTGCTTGGGGGCCCCCTGGGGGCCCTTCAGGCCAGCTAGGTCTTTGTGTCCTGGCTCATTCGGTTTGGGAGCTGTTGCTGCAGTTGGGCATGTTGGCCGGAGAGTGCTTCTCGGGCCGCGAACTGCAACCTTGCAGGATTCTCCCAGGTTCCCGGCCCAACGAAAGCCCCCAGACCCAAATTGAGAGGGGCTGCTTGGGGGCCCCCTGGGGGCCCTTCAGGCCAGCTAGGTCTTTGGGTCCTGGCTCCTTCGCTTTGGGAGCTGTTGCTGCAGTTGGGCATGTTGGCCGGAGAGTGCTTCTCGGGCCGCGAACTGCAACCTTGCAGGATTCTCCCAGGTTCCCGGCCCAACAAAAGCCCCCAGACCCAAATGGAGAGGGGCTGCTTGGGGGCCCCCTGGGGGCCCTTCAGGCCAGCTAGGTCTTTGGGTCCTGGCTCCTTCGCTTTGGGAGCTGTTGCTGCAGTTGGGCATGTTGAACGGAGAGTGCTTCTCGGGCCGCGAACTGCAACCTTGCAGGATTCTCCCAGGTTCCCGGCCCAACGAAAGCCCCCAGACCCAAATTGAGAGGGGCTGCTTGGGGCCCCCCTGGGGGCACTTCAGGCCAGCTAGGTCTTTGGGTCCTGGCTCCTTCGGTTTGGGAGCTGTTGCTGCAGTTGGGCATGTTGGCCGGAGAGTGCTTCTCGGGCCGCGAACTGCAACCTTGCAGGTACCTCCCAGGTTCCCGGCCCAACGAAAACCCCCAGACCCAAATGGAGAGGGGCTGCTTGGGGGCCCCCTGGGGGCCCTTCAGGCCAGCTAGGTCTTTGGGTCCTGGCTCCTTCGCTTTGGGAGCTGTTGCTGCAGTTGGGCATGTTGGCCGGAGAGTGCTTCTCGGGCCGCGAACTGTAACTTGCAGGTACCTCTCAGGTATACATGCCCAACGAAAGCCCCCAGACCCAAATGGAGAGGGGCTGCTTGGGGGCCCCCTGGGGGCCCTTCAGGCCAGCTAGGTCTTTGTGTCCTGGCTCATTCAGTTTGGGAGCTGTTGTTGACGTTGGGCATGTTGGCCGGAGAGTGCTTCTCGGGCCGCGAACTGTAACTTGCAGGTACCTCTCAGGTATACATGCCCAACGAAAGCCCCCAGACCCAAATGGAGAGGGGCTGCTTGGTGGCCCCCTGGGGGCCCTTCAGGCCAGCTAGGTCTTTGGGTCCTGGCTCCTTCGCTTTGGGAGCTGTTGCTGCAGTTGGGCATGTTGGCCGGAGAGTGCTTCTCGGGCCGCGAACTGCAACCTTGCTGGTATCTCCCAGGTTCTCAGCCTAAAGAAAGCCCCCAGAACCAAATGGAGAGGGGCTGCTTGGGGGCCCCCTGGGGGCCCTTCAGGCCAGCTAGGTCTTTGGGTCCTGGCTCCTTCGCTTTGGGAGCTGTTGCTGCAGTTGGGCATGTTGGACGGAGAGTGCTTCTCGGGCCGCGAACTGCAACCTTGCAGGATTCTCCCAGGTTCCCGGCCCAACGAAAGCCCCCAGACCCAAATTGAGAGGAGCTGCTTGGGGGCCCCCTGGGGGCCCTTCAGGCCAGCTAGGTCTTTGGGTCCTGGCTCCTTCGCTTTGGGAGCTGTTGCTGCAGTTGGGCATGTTGGCCGGAGAGTGCTTCTCGGGCCGCGAACTGCAACCTTGCAGGAATCTCCCAGGTTCCCGGCCCAACGAAAGCCCCCAGACCCAAATTGAGAGGTGCTGCTTGGGGGCCCCCTGGGGGCCCTTCAGGCCAGCTAGGTCTTTGGGTCCTGGCTCCTTCGGTTTGGGAGCTGTTGCTGCAGTTGGGCATGTTGGCCGGAGAGTGCTTCTCGGGCCGCGAACTGCAACCTTGCAGGAATCTCCCAGGTTCCCGGCCCAACGAAAGCCCCCAGACCCAAATGGAGAGGGGCTGCTTGGGGCCCCCTGGGGGCCCTTCAGGCCAGCTAGGTCTTTGGGTCCTGGCTCATTCGGTTTGGGAGCTGTTGCTGCAGTTGGGCATGTTGGCCGGAGAGTGCTTCTCGGGCCTCGAACTGCAAACTTGCAGGAATCTCCCAGGTTCCCGGCCCAACAAAAGCCCCCAGACCCAAATGGAGAGGGGCTGCTTGGGGGCCCCCTGGGGGCCCTTCAGGCCAGCTAGGTCTTTGGGTCCTGGCTCCTTCGCTTTGGGAGCTGTTGCTGCAGTTGGGCATGTTGGCCGGAGAGTGCTTCTCGGGCCGCGAACTGCAACCTTGCAGGTACCTCCCAGGTTCCATGCCCAACGAAAGCCCCCAGACCCAAATTGAGAGGGGCTGCTTGGGGGCCCCCTGGGGGCCCTCCAGGCCAGCTAGGTCTTTGGGTCCTGGCTCCTTCGCTTTGGGAGCTGTTGCTGCAGTTGGGCATGTTGGCCGGAGAGTGCTTCTCGGGCCGCGAACTGCAAACTTGCAGGTACCTCCCAGGTTCCCGGCCCAACGAAAACCACCAGACCCAAATGGAGAGGGGCTGCTTGGGGGCCCCCTGGGGGCCCTTCAGACCAGCTAGGTCTTTGGGTCCTGGCTCCTTCGCTTTGGGAGCTGTTGCTGCAGTTGGGCATGTTGGCCGGAGAGTGCTTCTCGGGCCGCGAACTGTAACTTGCAGGTACCTCTCAGGTATACATGCCCAACGAAAGCCCCCAGACCCAAATGGAGAGGGGCTGCTTGGGGCCCCCCTGGGGGCCCTTCAGGCCAGCTAGGTCTTTGGGTCCTGGCTCCTTCGCTTTGGGAGCTGTTGCTGCAGTTGGGCATGTTGGCCGGAGAGTGCTTCTCGGGCCGCGAACTGTAACCTTGCAGGTACCTCTCAGGTATACATGCCCAACGAAAGCCCCCAGACCCAAATTGAGAGGGGCTGCTTGGGGGCCCCCTGGGGGCCCTTCAGGCCAGCTAGGTCTTTGGGTCCTGGCTCCTTCGGTTTGGGAGCTGTGGGTGCAGTTGGGCATGTTGGCCGGAGAGTGCTTCTCGGGCCGCGAACTGCAACCTTGCAGGTACCTCCCAGGTTCCTGGCCCAACGAAAGCCCCCAGACCCAAATGGAGAGGGGCTGCTTGGGGACCCCCTGGGGGCACTTCAGGCCAGCTAGGTCTTTGGGTCCTGGCTCCTTCGGTTTGGGAGCTGTTGCTGCAGTTGGGCATGTTGGCCGGAGAGTGTTTCTCGGGCCGCGAACTGTAACCTTACAGGTACCTCTCAGGTATACATGCCCAACGAAAGCCCCCAGACCCAAATTGAGAGGGGCTACTTGGGGGCCCCCTTGGGGCCCTTCAGGCCAGCTAGGTCTTTGTGTCCTGGCTCATTCGGTTTGGGAGCTGTTGCTGCAGTTGGGCATGTTGGCCGGAGAGTGCTTCTCGGGCCGCGAACTGCAACCTTGCAGGAATCTCCCAGGTTCCATGCCCAACGAAAGCCCCCAGACCCAAATTGAGAGGGGCTGCTTGGGGGCCCCCTGGGGGCCCTTCAGGCCAGCTAGGTCTTTGTGTCCTGGCTCATTCGGTTTGGGAGCTGTTGCTGCAGTTGGGCATGTTGGCCGGAGAGTGCTTCTCGGGCCGCGAACTGCAACCTTGCAGGATTCTCCCAGGTTCCCGGCCCAACGAAAGCCCCCAGACCCAAATTGAGAGGGGCTGCTTGGGGGCCCCCTGGGGGCCCTTCAGGCCAGCTAGGTCTTTGGGTCCTGGCTCCTTCGCTTTGGGAGCTGTTGCTGCAGTTGGGCATGTTGGCCGGAGAGTGCTTCTCGGGCCGCGAACTGCAACCTTGCAGGATTCTCCCAGGTTCCCGGCCCAACAAAAGCCCCCAGACCCAAATGGAGAGGGGCTGCTTGGGGGCCCCCTGGGGGCCCTTCAGGCCAGCTAGGTCTTTGGGTCCTGGCTCCTTCGCTTTGGGAGCTGTTGCTGCAGTTGGGCATGTTGAACGGAGAGTGCTTCTCGGGCCGCGAACTGCAACCTTGCAGGATTCTCCCAGGTTCCCGGCCCAACGAAAGCCCCCAGACCCAAATTGAGAGGGGCTGCTTGGGGCCCCCCTGGGGGCACTTCAGGCCAGCTAGGTCTTTGGGTCCTGGCTCCTTCGGTTTGGGAGCTGTTGCTGCAGTTGGGCATGTTGGCCGGAGAGTGCTTCTCGGGCCGCGAACTGCAACCTTGCAGGTACCTCCCAGGTTCCCGGCCCAACGAAAACCCCCAGACCCAAATGGAGAGGGGCTGCTTGGGGGCCCCCTGGGGGCCCTTCAGGCCAGCTAGGTCTTTGGGTCCTGGCTCCTTCGCTTTGGGAGCTGTTGCTGCAGTTGGGCATGTTGGCCGGAGAGTGCTTCTCGGGCCGCGAACTGTAACTTGCAGGTACCTCTCAGGTATACATGCCCAACGAAAGCCCCCAGACCCAAATGGAGAGGGGCTGCTTGGGGGCCCCCTGGGGGCCCTTCAGGCCAGCTAGGTCTTTGTGTCCTGGCTCATTCAGTTTGGGAGCTGTTGTTGACGTTGGGCATGTTGGCCGGAGAGTGCTTCTCGGGCCGCGAACTGTAACTTGCAGGTACCTCTCAGGTATACATGCCCAACGAAAGCCCCCAGACCCAAATGGAGAGGGGCTGCTTGGTGGCCCCCTGGGGGCCCTTCAGGCCAGCTAGGTCTTTGGGTCCTGGCTCCTTCGCTTTGGGAGCTGTTGCTGCAGTTGGGCATGTTGGCCGGAGAGTGCTTCTCGGGCCGCGAACTGCAACCTTGCTGGTATCTCCCAGGTTCTCAGCCTAAAGAAAGCCCCCAGAACCAAATGGAGAGGGGCTGCTTGGGGGCCCCCTGGGGGCCCTTCAGGCCAGCTAGGTCTTTGGGTCCTGGCTCCTTCGCTTTGGGAGCTGTTGCTGCAGTTGGGCATGTTGGACGGAGAGTGCTTCTCGGGCCGCGAACTGCAACCTTGCAGGATTCTCCCAGGTTCCCGGCCCAACGAAAGCCCCCAGACCCAAATTGAGAGGAGCTGCTTGGGGGCCCCCTGGGGGCCCTTCAGGCCAGCTAGGTCTTTGGGTCCTGGCTCCTTCGCTTTGGGAGCTGTTGCTGCAGTTGGGCATGTTGGCCGGAGAGTGCTTCTCGGGCCGCGAACTGCAACCTTGCAGGAATCTCCCAGGTTCCCGGCCCAACGAAAGCCCCCAGACCCAAATTGAGAGGTGCTGCTTGGGGGCCCCCTGGGGGCCCTTCAGGCCAGCTAGGTCTTTGGGTCCTGGCTCCTTCGGTTTGGGAGCTGTTGCTGCAGTTGGGCATGTTGGCCGGAGAGTGCTTCTCGGGCCGCGAACTGCAACCTTGCAGGAATCTCCCAGGTTCCCGGCCCAACGAAAGCCCCCAGACCCAAATGGAGAGGGGCTGCTTGGGGCCCCCTGGGGGCCCTTCAGGCCAGCTAGGTCTTTGGGTCCTGGCTCATTCGGTTTGGGAGCTGTTGCTGCAGTTGGGCATGTTGGCCGGAGAGTGCTTCTCGGGCCTCGAACTGCAAACTTGCAGGAATCTCCCAGGTTCCCGGCCCAACAAAAGCCCCCAGACCCAAATGGAGAGGGGCTGCTTGGGGGCCCCCTGGGGGCCCTTCAGGCCAGCTAGGTCTTTGGGTCCTGGCTCCTTCGCTTTGGGAGCTGTTGCTGCAGTTGGGCATGTTGGCCGGAGAGTGCTTCTCGGGCCGCGAACTGCAACCTTGCAGGTACCTCCCAGGTTCCATGCCCAACGAAAGCCCCCAGACCCAAATTGAGAGGGGCTGCTTGGGGGCCCCCTGGGGGCCCTCCAGGCCAGCTAGGTCTTTGGGTCCTGGCTCCTTCGCTTTGGGAGCTGTTGCTGCAGTTGGGCATGTTGGCCGGAGAGTGCTTCTCGGGCCGCGAACTGCAAACTTGCAGGTACCTCCCAGGTTCCCGGCCCAACGAAAACCACCAGACCCAAATGGAGAGGGGCTGCTTGGGGGCCCCCTGGGGGCCCTTCAGACCAGCTAGGTCTTTGGGTCCTGGCTCCTTCGCTTTGGGAGCTGTTGCTGCAGTTGGGCATGTTGGCCGGAGAGTGCTTCTCGGGCCGCGAACTGTAACTTGCAGGTACCTCTCAGGTATACATGCCCAACGAAAGCCCCCAGACCCAAATGGAGAGGGGCTGCTTGGGGCCCCCCTGGGGGCCCTTCAGGCCAGCTAGGTCTTTGGGTCCTGGCTCCTTCGCTTTGGGAGCTGTTGCTGCAGTTGGGCATGTTGGCCGGAGAGTGCTTCTCGGGCCGCGAACTGTAACCTTGCAGGTACCTCTCAGGTATACATGCCCAACGAAAGCCCCCAGACCCAAATGGAGAGGGGCTGCTTGGTGGCCCCCTGGGGGCCCTTCAGGCCAGCTAGGTCTTTGGGTCCTGGCTCCTTCGCTTTGGGAGCTGTTGCTGCAGTTGGGCATGTTGGCCGGAGAGTGCTTCTCGGGCCGCGAACTGCAACCTTGCAGGAATCTCCCAGGTTCCCGGCCCAACGAAAGCCCCCAGACCCAAATGGAGAGGGGCTGCTTGGGGGCCCCCTGGGGGCCCTTCAGGCCAGCTAGGTCTTTGGGTCCTGGCTCCTTCGCTTTGGGAGCTGTTGCTGCAGTTGGGCATGTTGGCCGGAGAGTGCTTCTCGGGCCGCGAACTGCAACCTTGCAGGATTCTACCAGGTTCCCGGCCCAACGAAAGCCCCCAGACCCAAATTGAGAGGGGCTGCTTTGGGGCCCCCTGGGGGCCCTTCAGGCCAGCTAGGTCTTTGGGTCCTGGCTCCTTCGCTTTGGGAGCTGTTGCTGCAGTTGGGCATGTTGGCCGGAGAGTGCTTCTCGGGCCGCGAACTGTAACCTTGCATGAATCTCCCAGGTTCCCCGCCCAACGAAAGCCCCCAGACCCAAATGGAGAGGGGCTGCTTGGGGACCCCCTGGGGGCCCTTCAGGCCAGCTAGGTCTTTGGGTCCTGGCTCCTTCGGTTTGGGAGCTGTTGCTGCAGTTGGGCATGTTGGCCGGAGAGTGCTTCTCGGGCCGCGAACTGTAACCTTGCAGGTACCTCTCAGGTATACATGCCCAACGAAAGCCCCCAGACCCAAATGGAGAGGGGCTGCTTGGGGGCCCCCTGGGGGCCCTTCAGGCCAGCTAGGTCTTTGTGTCCTGGCTCCTTCGGTTTGGGAGCTGTTGCTGGATATTGGGCATGTTGGCCGGAGAGTGCTTCTCGGGCCTCGAACTGCAACCTTGCATGAATCTCCCAGGTTCCCGGCCCAACGAAAGCCCCCAGACCCAAATGGAGAGGGGCTGCTTAGGGGCTCCCTGGGGGCCCTTCAGGCCAGCTAGGTCTTTGGGTCCTGGCTCCTTCGGTTTGGGAGCTGTTGCTGCAGTTGGGCATGTTGGCCGGAGAGTGCTTCTCGGGCCGCGAACTGCAACCTTGCAGGTACCTCCCAGGTTCCTGGCCCAACGAAAGCCCCCAGACCCAAATGGAGAGGGGCTGCTTGGGGACCCCCTGGGGGCACTTCAGGCCAGCTAGGTCTTTGGGTCCTGGCTCCTTCGGTTTGGGAGCTGTTGCTGCAGTTGGGCATGTTGGCCGGAGAGTGTTTCTCGGGCCGCGAACTGTAACCTTACAGGTACCTCTCAGGTATACATGCCCAACGAAAGCCACCAGACCCAAATGGAGAGGGGCTGCTTGGGGGCCCCCTGGGGGCCCTTCAGGCCAGCTAGGTCTTTGTGTCCTGGCTCCTTCGGTTTGGGAGCTGTTGCTGGATATTGGGCATGTTGGCCGGAGAGTGCTTCTCGGGCCTCGAACTGCAACCTTGCATGAATCTCCCAGGTTCCCGGCCCAACGAAAGCCCCCAGACCCAAATGGAGAGGGGCTGCTTGGGGCCCCCCTGGAGGCCCTTCAGGCCAGCTAGGTCTTTGGGTCCTGGCTCCTTCGGTTTGGGAGCTGTTGCTGCAGTTGGGCATGTTGGCCGGAGAGTGCTTCTCGGGCCGCGAACTGCAACCTTGCAGGAATCTCCCAGGTTCCCGGCCCAACGAAAGCCCCCAGACCCAAATTGAGAGGGGCTGCTTGGGGGCCCCCTGGGGGCCCTTCAGGCCAGCTAGGTCTTTGGGTCCTGGCTCCTTCGCTTTGGGAGCTGTTGCTGCAGTTGGGCATGTTGGCCGGAGAGTGCTTCTCGGGCCGCGAACTGCAACCTTGCAGGATTCTCCCAGTTTCCCGGACCAACGAAAGCCCCCAGACCCAAATTGAGAGGGGCTGCTTGGGGGCCCCCTGGGGGCCCTTCAGGCCAGCTAGGTCTTTGGGTCCTGGCTCCTTCGGTTTGGGAGCTGTTGCTGCAGTTGGGCATGTTGGCCGGAGAGTGCTTCTCGGGCCGCGAACTGTAACCTTGCATGAATCTCCCAGGTTCCCCGCCCAACGAAAGCCCCCAGACCCAAATGGAGAGGGGCTGCTTGGGGACCCCCTGGGGGCCCTTCAGGCCAGCTAGGTCTTTGGGTCCTGGCTCCTTCGGTTTGGGAGCTGTTGCTGCAGTTGGGCATGTTGGCCGGAGAGTGCTTCTCGGGCCGCGAACTGTAACCTTGCAGGTACCTCTCAGGTATACATGCCCAACGAAAGCCCCCAGACCCAAATTGAGAGGGGCTGCTTGGGGGCCCCCTGGGGGCCCTTCAGGCCAGCTAGGTCTTTGTGTCCTGGCTCCTTCGGTTTGGGAGCTGTTGCTGGATATTGGGCATGGTGGCCGGAGAGTGCTTCTCGGGCCTCGAACTGCAACCTTGCATGAATCTCCCAGGTTCCCGGCCCAACGAAAGCCCCCAGACCCAAATGGAGAGGGGCTGCTTGGGGCCCCCCTGGGGGCCCTTCAGGCCAGCTAGGTCTTTGGGTCCTGGCTCCTTCGGTTTGGGAGCTGTTGCTGCAGTTGGGCATGTTGGCCGGAGAGTGCTTCTCGGGCCGCGAACTGTAAACTTGCAGGTACCTCTCAGGTATACATGCCCAACGAAAGCCCCCAGACCCAAATTGAGAGGGGCTACTTGGGGGCCCCCTTGGGGCCCTTCAGGCCAGCTAGGTCTTTGTGTCCTGGCTCATTCGGTTTGGGAGCTGTTGCTGCAGTTGGGCATGTTGGCCGGAGAGTGCTTCTCGGGCCTCGAACTGCAACCTTGCAGGAATCTCCCAGGTTCCCGGCCAAACAAAAGCCCCCAGACCCAAATGGAGAGGAGCTGCTTGGGGGCCCCCTGGGGGCCCTTCAGGCCAGCTAGGTCTTTGGGTCCTGGCTCCTTCGCTTTGGGAGCTGTTGCTGCAGTTGGGCATGTTGGCCGGAGAGTGCTTCTCGGGCCGCGAACTGCAACCTTGCAGGATTCTCCCAGGTTCCCGGCCCAACGAAAGCCCCCAGACCCAAATTGAGAGGGGCTGCTTGGGGGCCCCCTGGGGGCCCTTCAGGCCAGCTAGGTCTTTGGGTCCTGGCTCCTTCGGTTTGGGAGCTGTTGCTGCAGTTGGGCATGTTGGCCGGAGAGTGCTTCTCGGGCCGCGAACTGTAACCTTGCATGAATCTCCCAGGTTCTCCGCCCAACGAAAGCCCCCAGACCCAAATGGAGAGGGGCTGCTTGGGGACCCCCTGGGGGCCCTTCAGGCCAGCTAGGTCTTTGGGTCCTGGCTCCTTCGGTTTGGGAGCTGTTGCTGCAGTTGGGCATGTTGGCCGGAGAGTGCTTCTCGGGCCGCGAACTGTAACCTTGCAGGTACCTCTCAGGTATACATGCCCAACGAAAGCCCCCAGACCCAAATGGAGAGGGGCTGCTTGGGGGCCCCCTGGGGGCCCTTCAGGCCAGCTAGGTCTTTGTGTCCTGGCTCCTTCGGTTTGGGAGCTGTTGCTGGATATTGGGCATGTTGGCCGGAGAGTGCTTCTCGGGCCTCGAACTGCAACCTTGCATGAATCTCCCAGGTTCCCGGCCCAACGAAAGCCCCCAGACCCAAATGGAGAGGGGCTGCTTGGGGCCCCCCTGGGGGCCCTTCAGGCCAGCTAGGTCTTTGGGTCCTGGCTCCTTCGCTTTGGGAGCTGTTGCTGCAGTTGGGCATGTTGGCCGGAGAGTGCTTCTCGGGCCGCGAACTGTAACCTTGCAGGTACCTCTCAGGTATACATGCCCAACGAAAGCCCCCAGACCCAAATGGAGAGGGGCTGCTTGGTGGCCCCCTGGGGGCCCTTCAGGCCAGCTAGGTCTTTGGGTCCTGGCTCCTTCGGTTTGGGAGCTGTTGCTGCATTTGGGCATGTTGGCCGGAGAGTGCTTCTCGGGCCGCGAACTGCAACCTTGCAGGAATCTCCCAGGTTCCCGGCCCAACGAAAGCCCCCAGACCCAAATGGAGAGGGGCTGCTTGGGGGCCCCCTGGGGGCCCTTCAGGCCAGCTAGGTCTTTGGGTCCTGGCTCCTTCGGTTTGGGAGCTGTTGCTGCAGTTGGGCATGTTGGCCGGAGAGTGCTTCTCGGGCCGCGAACTGCAACCTTGCAGGATTCTCCCAGGTTCCCGGCCCAACGAAAGCCCCCAGACCCAAATTGAGAGGGGCTGCTTGGTGGCCCCCTGGGGGCCCTTCAGGCCAGCTAGGTCTTTGGGTCCTGGCTCCTTCGGTTTGGGAGCTGTTGCTGCAGTTGGGCATGTTGGCCGGAGAGTGCTTCTCGGGCCGCGAACTGTAACCTTGCATGAATCTCCCAGGTTCCCCGCCCAACGAAAGCCCCCAGACCCAAATGGAGAGGGGCTGCTTGGGGACCCCCTGGGGGCCCTTCAGGCCAGCTAGGTCTTTGGGTCCTGGCTCCTTCGGTTTGGGAGCTGTTGCTGCAGTTGGGCATGTTGGCCGGAGAGTGCTTCTCGGGCCGCGAACTGTAACCTTGCAGGTACCTCTCAGGTATACATGCCCAACGAAAGCCCCCAGACCCAAATGGAGAGGGGCTGCTTGGGGGCCCCCTGGGGGCCCTTCAGGCCAGCTAGGTCTTTGGGTCCTGGCTCCTTCGCTTTGGGAGCTGTTGCTGGATATTGGGCATGTTGGCCGGAGAGTGCTTCTCGGGCCTCGAACTGCAACCTTGCATGAATCTCCCAGGTTCCCGGCCCAACGAAAGCCCCCAGACCCAAATGGAGAGGGGCTGCTTGGGGCCCCCCTGGGGGCCCTTCAGGCCAGCTAGGTCTTTGGGTCCTGGCTCCTTCGGTTTGGGAGCTGTTGCTGCAGTTGGGCATGTTGGCCGGAGAGTGCTTCTCGGGCCGCGAACTGTAACCTTGCAGGTACCTCTCAGGTATACATGCCCAACGAAAGCCCCCAGACCCAAATTGAGAGGGGCTACTTGGGGGCCCCCTTGGGGCCCTTCAGGCCAGCTAGGTCTTTGTGTCCTGGCTCATTCGGTTTGGGAGCTGTTGCTGCAGTTGGGCATGTTGGCCGGAGAGTGCTTCTCGGGCCTCGAACTGCAACCTTGCAGGAATCTCCCAGGTTCCCGGCCAAACAAAAGCCCCCAGACCCAAATGGAGAGGGGCTGCTTGGGGGCCCCCTGGGGGCCCTTCAGGCCAGCTAGGTCTTTGTGTCCTGGCTCCTTCGGTTTGGGAGCTGTTGCTGGATATTGGGCATGTTGGCCGGAGAGTGCTTCTCGGGCCTCGAACTGCAACCTTGCATGAATCTCCCAGGTTCCCGGCCCAACGAAAGCCCCCAGACCCAAATGGAGAGGGGCTGCTTGGGGCCCCCCTGGGGGCCCTTCAGGCCAGCTAGGTCTTTGGGTCCTGGCTCCTTCGGTTTGGGAGCTGTTGCTGCAGTTGGGCATGTTGGCCGGAGAGTGCTTCTCGGGCCGCGAACTGTAACCTTGTAGGTACCTCTCAGGTATACATGCCCAACGAAAGCCCCCAGACCCAAATGGAGAGGGGCTGCTTGGTGGCCCCCTGGGGGCCCTTCAGGCCAGCTAGGTCTTTGGGTCCTGGCTCCTTCGGTTTGGGAGCTGTTGCTGCATTTGGGCATGTTGGCCGGAGAGTGCTTCTCGGGCCGCGAACTGCAACCTTGCAGGAATCTCCCAGGTTCCCCGCCCAACGAAAGCCCCCAGACCCAAATGGAGAGGGGCTGCTTGGGGGCCCCCTGGGGGCCCTTCAGGCCAGCTAGGTCTTTGGGTCCTGGCTCCTTCGCTTTGGGAGCTGTTGCTGCAGTTGGGCATGTTGGCCGGAGAGTGCTTCTCGGGCCTCGAACTGCAACCTTGCAGGAATCTCCCAGGTTCCCGGCCCAACAAAAGCCCCCAGACCCAAATGGAGAGGGGCTGCTTGGGGGCCCCCTGGGGGCCCTTCAGGCCAGCTAGGTCTTTGGGTCCTGGCTCCTTCGGTTTGGGAGCTGTTGCTGCAGTTGGGCATGTTGGCCGGAGAGTGCTTCTCGGGCCGCGAACTGCAACCTTGCAGGTACCTCCCAGGTTCCCGGCCCAACTAAAGCCCCCAGACCCAAATGGAGATGAGCTCCTTGGGGGCCCCCTGGGGGCCCTTCAGGCCAGCTAGGTCTTTGGGTCCTGGCTCCTTCGCTTTGGGAGCTGTTGCTGCAGTTGGGCATGTTGGCCGGAGAGTGCTTCTCGGGCCGCGAACTGCAACCTTGCAGGATTCTCCCAGGTTCCCGGCCCAACGAAAACCCCCAGACCCAAATTGAGAGGGGCTGCTTGGGGGCCCCCTGGGGGCCCTTCAGGCCAGCTAGGTCTTTGGGTCCTGGCTCCTTCGCTTTGGGAGCTGTTGCTGGATGTTGGGCATGTTGGCCGGAGAGTGCTTCTCGGGCCGCGAACTGCAACCTTGCAGGAATCTCCCAGGTTCCCGGCCCAACGAAAGCCCCCAGACCCAAATTGAGAGGGGCTGCTTGGGGGCCCCCTGGGGGCCCTTCAGGCCACCTAGGTCTTTGGGTCCTGGCTCCTTCGGTTTGGGAGCTGTTGCTGCAGTTGAGCATGTTGGCCGGAGAGTGCTTCTCGGGCCGCGAACTGCAAACATGCAGGTACATCTCAGGTATCCATGCCCAACGAAAGCCCTCAGACCCAAATGGAGAGGGGCTGCTTGGGGGCCCCCTGGGGGCCCTTCAGGCCAGCTAGGTCTTTGGGTCCTGGCTCCTTCGCTTTGGGAGCTGTTGCTGCAGTTGGGCATGTTGGCCGGAGAGTGCTTCTCGGGCCGCGAACTGCAACCTTGCAGGAATCTCCCAGGTTCCCGGCCCAACGAAAGCCCCCAGACCCAAATTGAGAGGGGCTGCTTGGGGGCCCCCTGGGGGCCCTTCAGGCCAGCTAGGTCTTTGGGTCCTGGCTCCTTCGCTTTGGGAGCTGTTGCTGCAGTTGGGCATGTTGGCCGGAGAGTGCTTCTCGGGCCTCGAACTGCAACCTTGCAGGAATCTCCCAGGTTCCCGGCCCAACAAAAGCCCTCAGACCCAAATTGAGAGGGGCTGCTTGGGGGCCCCCTGGGGGCCCTTCAGGCCAGCTAGGTCTTTGGGTCCTGGCTCCTTCGGTTTGGGAGCTGTTGCTGCAGTTGGGCATGTTGGCCGGAGAGTGCTTCTCGGGCCGCGAACTGCAACCTTGCAGGTACCTCCCAGGTTCCCGGCCCAACTAAAGCCCCCAGACCCAAATGGAGATGAGCTCCTTGGGGGCCCCCTGGGGGCCCTTCAGGCCAGCTAGGTCTTTGGGTCCTGGCTCCTTCGCTTTGGGAGCTGTTGCTGCAGTTGGGCATGTTGGCCGGAGAGTGCTTCTCGGGCCGCGAACTGCAACCTTGCAGGATTCTCCCAGGTTCCCGGCCCAACGAAAACCCCCAGACCCAAATTGAGAGGGGCTGCTTGGGGGCCCCCTGGGGGCCCTTCAGGCCAGCTAGGTCTTTGGGTCCTGGCTCCTTCGCTTTGGGAGCTGTTGCTGGATATTGGGCATGTTGGCCGGAGAGTGCTTCTCGGGCCGCGAACTGCAACCTTGCAGGAATCTCCCAGGTTCCCGGCCCAACGAAAGCCCCCAGACCCAAATTGAGAGGGGCTGCTTGGGGGCCCCCTGGGGGCCCTTCAGGCCACCTAGGTCTTTGGGTCCTGGCTCCTTCGGTTTGGGAGCTGTTGCTGCAGTTGAGCATGTTGGCCGGAGAGTGCTTCTCGGGCCGCGAACTGCAAACATGCAGGTACATCTCAGGTATCCATGCCCAACGAAAGCCCCCAGACCCAAATGGAGAGGGGCTGCTTGGGGGCCCCCTGGGGGCCCTTCAGGCCAGCTAGGTCTTTGGGTCCTGGCTCCTTCGGTTTGGGAGCTGTTGCTGCAGTTGAGCATGTTGGCCGGAGAGTGCTTCTCGGGCCGCGAACTGCAACCTTGCAGGAATCTCCCAGGTTCCCGGCCCAACGAAAGCCCCCAGACCCAAATTGAGAGGGGCTGCTTGGGGGCCCCCTGGGGGCCCTTCAGGCCAGCTAGGTCTTTGGGTCCTGGCTCCTTCGCTTTGGGAGCTGTTGCTGCAGTTGGGCATGTTGGCCGGAGAGTGCTTCTCGGGCCGCGAACTGTAACCTTGCAGGTACCTTTCAGGTATACATGCCCAACGAAAGCCCCCAGACCGAAATTGAGAGGGGCTGCTTGGTGGCCCCCTGGGGGCCCTTCAGGCCAGCTAGGTCTTTGGGTCCTGGCTCCTTCGGTTTGGGAGCTGTTGCTGCAGTTGGGCATGTTGGCCGGAGAGTGCTTCTCGGGCCGCGAACTGCAACCTTGCAGGTACCTCCCAGGTTCCTGGCCCAACAAAAGCCCCCAGACCCAAATGGAGAGGGGCTGCTTGGGGACCCCCTGGGGGCACTTCAGGCCAGCTAGGTCTTTGGGTCCTGGCTCCTTCGCTTTGGGAGCTGTTGCTGCAGTTGGGCATGTTGGCCGGAGAGTGTTTCTCGGGCCGCGAACTGTAACCTTACAGGTACCTCTCAGGTATACATGCCCAACGAAAGCCCCCAGACCCAAATTGAGAGGGGCTACTTGGGGGCCCCCTTGGGGCCCTTCAGGCCAGCTAGGTCTTTGTGTCCTGGCTCATTCGGTTTGGTAGCTGTTGCTGCAGTTGGGCATGTTGGCCGGAGAGTGCTTCTCGGGCCTCGAACTGCAACCTTGCAGGAATCTCCCAGGTTCCCGGCCAAACAAAAGCCCCCAGACCCAAATTGAGAGGTGCTGCTTGGGGGCCCCCTGGGGGCCCTTCAGGCCAGCTAGGTCTTTGGGTCCTGGCTCCTTCGCTTTGGGAGCTGTTGCTGCAGTTGGGCATGTTGGCCGGAGAGTGCTTCTCGGGCCGCGAACTGCAACCTTGCAGGAATCTCCCAGGTTCCCCGCCCAACGAAAGCCCCCAGACCCAAATGGAGAGGGGCTGCTTGGGGACCCCCTGGGGGCCCTTCAGGCCAGCTAGGTCTTTGGGTCCTGGCTCCTTCTGTTTGGGAGCTGTTGCTGCAGTTGGGCATGTTGGCCGGAGAGTGCTTCTCGGGCCGCGAACTGCAACCTTGCAGGAATCTCCCAGGTTCCCGGCCCAACGAAAGCCCCCAGACCCAAATTGAGAGGGGCTGCTTGGGGGCCCCCTGGGGGCCCTTCAGGCCAGCTAGGTCTTTGGGTCCTGGCTCCTTCGGTTTGGGAGCTGTTGCTGCAGTTGAGCATGTTGGCCGGAGAGTGCTTCTCGGGCCGCGAACTGCAACCTTGCAGGTACCTCCCAGGTTCCCGGCCCAACGAAAGCCCCCAGACCCAAATTGAGAGGTGCTGCTTGGGGGCCCCCTGGGGGCCCTTCAGGCCAGCTAGGTCTTTGGGTCCTGGCTCCTTCGGTTTGGGAGCTGTTGCTGCAGTTGGGCATGTTGGCCGGAGAGTGCTTCTCGGGCCGCGAACTGCAACCTTGCAGGATTCTCCCAGGTTCCCGGCCCAACGAAAGCCCCCAGACCCAAATTGAGAGGGGCTGCTTGGGGGCCCCCCTGGGGGCCCTTCAGGCCAGCTAGGTCTTTGGGTCCTGGCTCCTTCGCTTTGGGAGCTGTTGCTGCAGTTGGGCATGTTGGCCGGAGAGTGCTTCTCGGGCCGCGAACTGCAACCTTGCAGGTACCTCCCAGGTTCCCGGCCCAACGAAAACCCCCAGACCCAAATGGAGAGGGGCTGCTTGGGGGCCCCCTGGGGGCCCTTCAGGCCAGCTAGGTCTTTGGGTCCTGGCTCCTTCGGTTTGGGAGCTGTTGCTGCAGTTGGGCATGTTGAACGGAGAGTGCTTCTCGGGCCGCGAACTGCAACCTTGCAGGTACCTCCCAGGTTCCTGGCCCAACGAAAGCCCCCAGACCCAAATGGAGAGGGGCTGCTTGGGGACCCCCTGGGGGCACTTCAGGCCAGCTAGGTCTTTGGGTCCTGGCTCCTTCGCTTTGGGAGCTGTTGCTGCAGTTGGGCATGTTGGCCGGAGAGTGTTTCTCGGGCCGCGAACTCTAACCTTACAGGTACCTCTCAGGTATACATGCCCAACGAAAGCCCCCAGACCCAAATTGAGAGGGGCTACTTGGGGGCCCCCTTGGGGCCCTTCAGGCCAGCTAGGTCTTTGTGTCCTGGCTCATTCGGTTTGGTAGCTGTTGCTGCAGTTGGGCATGTTGGCCGGAGAGTGCTTCTCGGGCCTCGAACTGCAACCTTCAGGAATCTCCCAGGTTCCCGGCCAAACAAAAGCCCCCAGACCCAAATGGAGAGGGGCTGCTTGGGGGCCCCTTGGGGGCCCTTCAGGCCAGCTAGGTCTTTGGGTCCTGGCTCCTTCGCTTTGGGAGCTGTTGCTGCAGTTGGGCATGTTGGCCGGAGAGTGCTTCTCGGGCCGCGAACTGCAACCTTGCATGAATCTCCCAGGTTCCCCGCCCAACGAAAGCCCCCAGACCCAAATGGAGAGGGGCTGCTTGGGGACCCCCTGGGGGCCCTTCAGGCCAGCTAGGTCTTTGGGTCCTGGCTCCTTCGCTTTGGGAGCTGTTGCTGCAGTTGGGCATGTTGGCCGGAGAGTGCTTCTCGGGCCGCGAACTGCAACCTTGCAGGAATCTCCCAGGTTCCCGGCCCAACGAAAGCCCCCAGACCCAAATTGAGAGGGGCTGCTTGGGGGCCCCCTGGGGGCCCTTCAGGCCAGCTAGGTCTTTGGGTCCTGGCTCCTTCGGTTTGGGAGCTGTTGCTGCAGTTGAGCATGTTGGCCGGAGAGTGCTTCTCGGGCCGCGAACTGCAACCTTGCAGGTACCTCCCAGGTTCCCGGCCCAACGAAAGGCCCCAGACCCAAATTGAGAGGTGCTGCTTGGGGGCCCCCTGGGGGCCCTTCAGGCCAGCTAGGTCTTTGGGTCCTGGCTCCTTCGGTTTGGGAGCTGTTGCTGCAGTTGGGCATGTTGGCCGGAGAGTGCTTCTCGGGCCGCGAACTGCAACCTTGCAGGATTCTCCCAGGTTCCCGGCCCAACGAAAACCCCCAGACCCAAATGGAGAGGGGCTGCTTGGGGGCCCCCCTGGGGGCCCTTCAGGCCAGCTAGGTCTTTGGGTCCTGGCTCCTTCGCTTTGGGAGCTGTTGCTGCAGTTGGGCATGTTGGCCGGAGAGTGCTTCTCGGGCCACGAACTGTAACTTGCAGGTACCTCTCAGGTATACATGCCCAACGAAAGCCCCCAGACCCAAATGGAGAGGGGCTGCTTGGGGGCCCCCTGGGGGCCCTTCAGGCCAGCTAGGTCTTTGGGTCCTGGCTCCTTCGCTTTGGGAGCTGTTGCTGGATATTGGGCATGTTGGCCGGAGAGTGGTTCTCGGGCCGCGAACTGCAACCTTGCTGGTATCTCCCAGGTTCTCAGCCTAAAGAAAGCCCCCAGACCCAAATGGAGAGGGGCTACTTGGGGGCCCCCTGGAGGCCCTTCAGGCCAGCTAGGTCTTTGTGTCCTGGCTCATTCGGTTTGGGAGCTGTTGCTGCAGTTGGGCATGTTGGCCGGAGAGTGCTTCTCGGGCCTCGAACTGCAACCTTGCAGGAATCTCCCAGGTTCCCGGCCCAACAAAAGCCCCCAGACCCAAATGGAGAGGGGCTGATTGGGGGCCCCCTGGGGCCCCTTCAGGCCAGCTAGGTCTTTGGGTCCTGGCTCATTCGGTTTGGGAGCTGTTGCTGCAGTTGTGCATGTTGGCCGGAGAGTGCTTCTCCGGCCACGAACTGCAAACTTGCAGGTACCTCCCAGGTTCGGCCCAACTAAAGCCCCCAGACCCAAATGGAGAGGAGCTCCTTGGGGGCCCCATGGGGGCCCTTCAGGCCAGCTAGGTCTTTGGGTCCTGGCTCCTTCGGTTTGGGAGCTGTTGCTGGATATTGGGCATGTTGGCCGGAGAGTGCTTCTCGGGCCGCGAACTGCAACCTTGCTGGTATCTCCCAGGTTCTCAGCCTAAAGAAAGCCCCCAGACCCAAATGGAGAGGGGCTGCTTGGGGGCCCCCTGGGGGCCCTTCAGGCCATCTAGGTCTTTGGGTCCTGGCTCCTTCGCTTTGGGAGCTGTTGCTGCAGTTGTGCATGTTGGCCGGAGAGTGCTTCTCGGGCCGCGAACTGCAACCTTGCAGGATTCTCCCAGGTTCCCGGCCCAACGAAAGCCCCCAGACCCAAATTGAGAGGGGCTGCTTGGGGGCCCCCTGGGGGCCCTTCAGGCCAGCTAGGTCTTTGGGTCCTGGCTCCTTCGCTTTGGGAGCTGTTGCTGCAGTTGGGCATGTTGGCCGGAGAGTGCTTCTCGGGCCGCGAACTGTAACCTTGCAGGTACCTTTCAGGTATACATGCCCAACGAAAGCCCCCAGACCGAAATTGAGAGGGGCTGCTTGGGGGCCCCCTGGGGGCCCTTCAGGCCAGCTAGGTCTTTGGGTCCTGGCTCCTTCGCTTTGGGAGCTGTTGCTGCAGTTGGGCATGTTGAACGGAGAGTGCTTCTCGGGCCGCGAACTGCAACCTTGCAGGTACCTCCCAGGTTCCTGGCCCAACGAAAGCCCCCAGACCCAAATGGAGAGGGGCTGCTTGGGGACCCCCTGGGGGCACTTCAGGCCAGCTAGGTCTTTGGGTCCTGGCTCCTTCGCTTTGGGAGCTGTTGCTGCAGTTGGGCATGTTGGCCGGAGAGTGTTTCTCGGGCCGCGAACTGTAACCTTACAGGTACCTCTCAGGTATACGTGCCCAACGAAAGCCCCCAGACCCAAATTGAGAGGGGCTACTTGGGGGCCCCCTTGGGGCCCTTCAGGCCAGCTAGGTCTTTGTGTCCTGGCTCATTCGGTTTGGTAGCTGTTGCTACAGTTGGGCATGTTGGCCGGAGAGTGCTTCTCGGGCCTCGAACTGCAACCTTCAGGAATCTCCCAGGTTCCCGGCCAAACAAAAGCCCCCAGACCCAAATGGAGAGGGGCTGCTTGGGGGCCCCCTGGGGGCCCTTCAGGCCAGCTAGGTCTTTGGGTCCTGGCTCCTTCGCTTTGGGAGCTGTTGCTGCAGTTGGGCATGTTGGCCGGAGAGTGCTTCTCGGGCCGCGAACTGCAACCTTGCAGGAATCTCCCAGGTTCCCCGCCCAACGAAAGCCCCCAGACCCAAATGGAGAGGGGCTGCTTGGGGCCCCCCTGGGGGCCCTTCAGGCCAGCTAGGTCTTTGGGTCCTGGCTCCTTCGGTTTCGGAGCTGTTGCTGCAGTTGGGCATGTTGGCCGGAGAGTGCTTCTCGGGCCGCGAACTGCAACCTTGCAGGAATCTCCCAGGTTCCTGGCCCAACGAAAGCCCCCAGACCCAAATGGAGAGGGGCTGCTTGGGGGCCCCCTGGGGGCCCTTCAGGCCAGCTAGGTCTTTGGGTCCTGGCTCCTTCGGTTTGGGAGCTGTTGCTGCAGTTGAGCATGTTGGCCGGAGAGTGCTTCTCGGGCCGCGAACTGCAACCTTGCAGGTACCTCCCAGGTTCCCGGCCCAACGAAAGCCCCCAGACCCAAATTCAGAGGTGCTGCTTGGGGGCCCCCTGGGGGCCCTTCAGGCCAGCTAGGTCTTTGGGTCCTGGCTCCTTCGGTTTGGGAGCTGTTGCTGCAGTTGGGCATGTTGGCCGGAGAGTGCTTCTCGGGCCGCGAACTGCAACCTTGCAGGATTCTCCCAGGTTCCCGGCCCAACGAAAGCCCCCAGACCCAAATTGAGAGGGGCTGCTCGGGGGCCCCCCTGGGGGCCCTTCAGGCCAGCTAGGTCTTTGGGTCCTGGCTCCTTCGCTTTGGGAGCTGTTGCTGCAGTTGGGCATGTTGGCCGGAGAGTGCTTCTCGGGCCGCGAACTGCAACCTTGCAGGTACCTCCCAGGTTCCCGATCCAACGAAAACCCCCAGACCCAAATGGAGAGGGGCTGCTTGGGGGCCCCCCTGGGGGCCCTTCAGGCCAGCTAGGTCTTTGGGTCCTGGCTCCTTCGCTTTGGGAGCTGTTGCTGCAGTTGGGCATGTTGGCCGGAGAGTGCTTCTCGGGCCGCGAACTGTAACTTGCAGGTACCTCTCAGGTATACATGCCCAACGAAAGCCCCCAGACCCAAATGGAGAGGAGCTCCTTGGGGGACCCCTGGGGGCCCTTCAGGCCAGCTAGGTCTTTGGGTCCTGGCTCCTTCGCTTTGGGAGCTGTTGCTGGATATTGGGCATGTTGGCCGGAGAGTGCTTCTCGGGCCGCGAACTGCAACCTTGCTGGTATCTCCCAGGTTCTCAGCCTAAAGAAAGCCCCCAGACCCAAATGGAGAGGGGCTGCTTGGGGGCCCCCTGGGGGCCCTTCAGGCCAGCTAGGTCTTTGGGTCCTGGCTCCTTCGCTTTGGGAGCTGTTGCTGCAGTTGTGCATGTTGGCCGGAGAGTGCTTCTCGGGCCGCGAACTGCAACCTTGCAGGATTCTCCCAGGTTCCCGGCCCAACGAAAGCCCCCAGACCCAAATTGAGAGGGGCTGCTTGGGGGCCCCCTGGGGGCCCTTCAGGCCAGCTAGGTCTTTGGGTCCTGGCTCCTTCGCTTTGGGAGCTGTTGCTGCAGTTGGGCATGTTGGCCGGAGAGTGCTTCTCGGGCCGCGAACTGCAACCTTGCAGGAATCTCCCAGGTTCCCGGCCCAACGAAAGCCCCCAGACCCAAATTGAGAGGGGCTGCTTGGGGCCCCCTGGGGGCCCTTCAGGCCAGCTAGGTCTTTGGGTCCTGGCTCCTTCGCTTTGGGAGCTGTTGCTGCAGTTGGGCATGTTGGCCGGAGAGTGCTTCTCGGGCCGCGAACTGTAACCTTGCAGGTACCTCTCAGGTATACATGCCCAACGAAAGCCCCCAGACCCAAATGGAGAGGGGCTTCTTGGTGGCCTTCTGGGGGCCCTTCAGGCCAGCTAGGTCTTTGGGTCCTGGCTCCTTCGCTTTGGGAGCTGTTGCTGGATATTGGGCATGTTGGCCGGAGAGTGCTTCTCGGGCCGCGAACTGCAACCTTGCTGGTATCTCCCAGGTTCTCCGCCTAAAGAAAGCCCCCAGACCCAAATGGAGAGGGGCTGCTTGGGGGCCCCCTGGGGGCCCTTCAGGCCAGCTAGGTCTTTGTGTCCTGGCTCATTCGGTTTGGGAGCTGTTGCTGCAGTTGGGCATGTTGGCCGGAGAGTGCTTCTCGGGCCTCGAACTGCAACCTTGCAGGAATCTCCCAGGTTCCCGGCCCAACAAAAGCCCCCAGACCCAAATGGAGAGGGGCTGCTTGGGGGCCCCCTGGGGGCCCTTCAGGCCAGCTAGGTCTTTGGGTCCTGGCTCCTTCGCTTTGGGAGCTGTTGCTGCAGTTGTGCATGTTGGCCGGAGAGTGCTTCTCGGGCCGCGAACTGCAACCTTGCAGGATTCTCCCAGGTTCCCGGCCCAACGAAAGCCCCCAGACCCAAATTGAGAGGGGCTGCTTGGGGTCCCCCTGGGGGCCCTTCAGGCCAGCTAGGTCTTTGGGTCCTGGCTCCTTCGCTTTGGGAGCTGTTGCTGCAGTTGGGCATGTTGGCCGGAGAGTGCTTCTCGGGCCGCGAACTGCAACCTTGCAGGTACCTCCCAGGTTCCCGATCCAACGAAAACCCCCAGACCCAAATGGAGAGGGGCTGCTTGGGGGCCCCCCTGGGGGCCCTTCAGGCCAGCTAGGTCTTTGGGTCCTGGCTCCTTCGGTTTGGGAGCTGTTGCTGGATATTGGGCATGTTGGCCGGAGAGTGCTTCTCGGGCCGCGAACTGCAACCTTGCTGGTATCTCCCAGGTTCTCCGCCTAAAGAAAGCCCCCAGACCCAAATGGAGAGGGGCTGCTTGGGGGCCCCCTGGGGGCCCTTCAGGCCAGCTAGGTCTTTGGGTCCTGGCTCCTTCGGTTTGGGAGCTGTTGCTGCAGTTGTGCATGTTGGCCGGAGAGTGCTTCTCGGGCCGCGAACTGCAACCTTGCAGGATTCTCCCAGGTTCCCGGCCCAACGAAAGCCCCCAGACCCAAATTGAGAGGGGCTGCTTGGGGGCCCCCTGGGGGCCCTTCAGGCCAGCTAGGTCTTTGGGTCCTGGCTCCTTCGCTTTGGGAGCTGTTGCTGCAGTTGGGCATGTTGGCCGGAGAGTGCTTCTCGGGCCGTGAACTGTAACCTTGCAGGTACCTCTCAGGTATACATGCCCAACGAAAGCCCCCAGACCCAAATGGAGAGGGGCTTCTTGGTGGCCTTCTGGGGGCCCTTCAGGCCAGCTAGGTCTTTGGGTCCTGGCTCCTTCGGTTTGGGAGCTGTTGCTGGATATTGGGCATGTTGGCCGGAGAGTGCTTCTCGGGCCGCGAACTGCAACCTTGCTGGTATCTCCCAGGTTCTCCGCCTAAAGAAAGCCCCCAGACCCAAATGGAGAGGGGCTGCTAGGGGGCCCCCTGGGGGCCCTTCAGGCCAGCTAGGTCTTTGGGTCCTGGCTCATTCGGTTTGGGAGCTGTTGCTGCAGTTGGGCATGTTGGCCGGAGAGTGCTTCTCGGGCCTCGAACTGCAACCTTGCAGGATTCTCCCAGGTTCCCGGCCCAAAAAAAGCCCCCAGACCCAAATGGAGAGGGGCTGCTTGGGGGCCCCCTGGGGGCCCTTCAGGCCAGCTAGGTCTTTGGGTCCTGGCTCCTTCGCTTTGGGAGCTGTTGCTGCAGTTGGGCATGTTGGCCGGAGAGTGCTTCTCGGGCCGCGAACTGCAACCTTGCAGGATTCTCCCAGGTTCCCGGCCCAACGAAAGCCCCCAGACCCAAATTGAGAGGGGCTGCTTGGGGCTCCCCTGGGGGCCCTTCAGGCCAGCTAGGTCTTTGGGTCCTGGCTCCTTCGGTTTGGGAGCTGTTGCTGCAGTTGGGCATGTTGGCCGGAGAGTGCTTCTCAGGCCGCGAACTGTAACTTGCAGGTACCTCTGAGGGATACATGCCCAACGAAAGCCCCCAGACCCAAATTGAGAGGGGCTGCTTGGTGGCCCCCTGGGGGCCCTTCAGGCCAGCTAGGTCTTTGGGTCCTGGCTCCTTCGCTTTGGGAGCTGTTGCTGCAGTTGGGCATGTTGGCCGGAGAGTGCTTCTCGGGCCGCGAACTGCAACCTTGCAGGATTCTCCCAGGTTCCCGGCCCAACGAAAGCCCCCAGACCCAAATTGAGAGGGGCTGCTTGGGGGCCCCCTGGGGGCCCTTCAGGCCAGCTAGGTCTTTGGGTCCTGGCTCCTTCGGTTTGGGAGCTGTTGCTGCAGTTGGGCATGTTGGCCGGAGAGTGCTTCTCGGGCCGCGAACTGCAACCTTGCAGGATTCTCCCAGGTTCCCGGCCCAACGAAAGCCCCCAGACCCAAATGGAGAGGGGCTGCTTGGGGCCCCCCTGGGGGCACTTCAGGCCAGCTAGGTCTTTGGGTCCTGGCTCCTTCGGTTTGGGAGCTGTTGCTGCAGTTGGGCATGTTGGCCGGAGAGTGCTTCTCGGCCCGCGAACTGCAACCTTGCAGGTACCTCCCAGGTTCCCGGCCCAACGAAAACCCCCAGACCCAAATGGAGAGGGGCTGCTTGGTGGCCCCCTGGGGGCCCTTCAGGCCAGCTAGGTCTTTGGGTCCTGGCTCCTTCGCTTTGGGAGCTGTTGCTGCAGTTGGGCATGTTCGCCGGAGAGTGCTTCTCCGGCCGCGAACTGCAACCTTGCAGGATTCTCCCAGGTTCCCAGCCCAACGAAAGCCCCCAGACCCAAATGGAGAGGGGCTGCTTGGGGGCCCCCTGGGGGCCCTTCAGGCCAGCTAGGTCTTTGGGTCCTGGCTCCTTCGGTTTGGGAGCTGTTGCTGCAGTTGGGCATGTTGGCCAGAGAGTGCTTCTCGGGCCGCGAACTGCAACCTTGCAGGAATCTCCCAGGTTCCCGGCCCAACGAAAGCCCCCAGACCCAAATTGAGAGGGGCTGCTTGGGGGCCCCCTGGGGGCCCTTCAGGCCAGCTAGGTCTTTGGGTCCTGGCTCCTTCGGTTTGGGAGCTGTTGCTGCAGTTGGGCATGTTGGCCGGAGAGTGCTTCTCGGGCCGCGAACTACAACCTTGCAGGATTCTCCCAGGTTCCCCGCCCAACGAAAGCCCCCAGACCCAAATGGAGAGGGGCTGCTTGGGGCCCCCCTGGGGGCCCTTCAGGCCAGCTAGGTCTTTGGGTCCTGGCTCCTTCGGTTTGGGAGCTGTTGCTGCAGTTGTGCATGTTGGCCGGAGAGTGCTTCTCGGGCCGCGAACTGCAACCTTGCAGGATTCTCCCAGGTTCCCGGCCCAACGAAAGCCCCCAGACCCAAATTGAGAGGGGCTGCTTGGGGGCCCCCTGGGGGCCCTTCAGGCCAGCTAGGTCTTTGGGTCCTGGCTCCTTCGCTTTGGGAGCTGTTGCTGCAGTTGGGCATGTTGGCCGGAGAGTGCTTCTCGGGCCGCGAACTGCAACCTCGCAGGAATCTCCCAGGTTCCCGGCCCAACGAAAGCCCCCAGACCCAAATTGAGAGGGGCTGCTTGGGGGCCCCCTGGGGGCCCTTCAGGCCAGCTAGGTCTTTGGGTCCTGGCTCCTTCGGTTTGGGAGCTATTGCTGCAGTTGGGCATGTTGGCCGGAGAGTGCTTCTCGGGCCGCGAACTGCAACCTTGCAGGATTCTCCCAGGTTCCCGGCCCAACGAAAGCCCCCAGACCCAAATGGAGAGGGGCTGCTTGGGGGCCCCCTGGGGGCCCTTCAGGCCAGCTAGGTCTTTGGGTCCTGGCTCCTTCGCTTTGGGAGCTGTTGCTGCAGTTGGGCATGTTGGCCGGAGAGTGCTTCTCGGGCCGCGAACTGCAACCTTGCAGGTACCTCCCAGGTTCCCGGCCCAACGAAAGCCCCCAGACCCAAATTGAGAGGGGCTGCTTGGGGCCCCCCTGGGGGCCCTTCAGGCCAGCTAGGTCTTTGGGTCCTGGCTCCTACGGTTTGGGAGCTGTTGCTGCAGTTGGGCATGTTGGCCGGAGAGTGCTTCTCGGGCCTCGAACTGCAACCTTGCAGGAATCTCCCAGGTTCCCGGCCCAACGAAAGCCCCCAGACCCAAATGGAGAGGTGCTGCTTGGGGGCCCCCTGGGGGCCCTTCAGGCCAGCTAGGTCTTTGGGTCCTGGCTCCTTCGGTTTGGGAGCTGTTGCTGCAGTTGGGCATGTTGGCCGGAGAGTGCTTCTCGGGCCGCGAATTGCAACCTTGCAGGTACCTCCCAGGTTGCCGGCCAAACGAAAACCCCCAGACCCAAATGGAGAGGGGCTGCTTGGGGGCCCCCTGGGGGCCCTTCAGGCCAGCTAGGTCTTTGGGTCCTGGCTCCTTCGCTTTGGGAGCTGTTGCTGCAGTTGGGCATGCTGGCCGGAGAGTGCTTCTCCGGCCGCGAACTGCAACCTTGCAGGTACCTCCCAGGTTCCCGGCCCAACGAAAGCCCTCAGACCCAAATGGAGAGGGGCTCCTTGGGGGCCCCATGGGGGCCCTTCAGGCCAGCTAGGTCTTTGGGTCCTGGCTCCTTCGGTTTGGGAGCTGTTGCTGCAGTTGGGCATGTTGGCCGGAGAGTGCTTCTCGGGCCGCGAACTGCAACCACGCAGGAATCTCCCAGGTTCACAGCCCAACGAAAGCCCCCAGACCCAACTGGAGAGGGGCTGCTTGGGGGCCCCCTGGGGGCCCTTCAGGCCAGCTAGGTCTTTGGGTCCTGGCTCCTTCGCTTTGGGAGCTGTTGCTGCAGTTGGGCATGTTGGCCAGAGAGTGCTTCTCGGGCCGCGATCTGTAACCTTGCAGGTACCTCCCAAGTTCCCGGCCCAACGAAAGCCCCCAGACCCAAATGGAGAGGGGCTGCTTGGGGGCCCCCTGGGGGCCCTTCAGGCCAGCTAGGTCTTTGGGTCCTGGCTCCTTCGCTTTGGGAGCTGTTGCTGCAGTTGGGCATGTTGGCCGGAGAGTGCTTCTCGGGCCGCGAACTGCAACCTTGCAGGATTCTCCCAGGTTCCCGGCCCAACGAAAACCCCCAGACCCAAATGGAGAGGGGCTGCTTGGGGCCCACCTGGGGGCCCTTCAGGCCAGCTAGGTCTTTGGGTCCTGGCTCCTTCGCTTTGGGAGCTGTTGCTGCAGTTGGGCATGTTGGCCGGAGAGTGCTTCTCGGGCCGCGAACTGCAACCTTGCAGGATTCTCCCAGTTTCCCGGCCCAACAAAAGCCCCCAGACCCAAATTGAGAGGGGCTGCTTGGGGGCCCCCTGGGGGCCCTTCAGTCCAGCTAGGTCTTTGGGTCCTGGCTCCTTCGCTTTGGGAGCTGTTGCTGCAGTTGGGCATGTTGGCCGGAGAGTGCTTCTCGGGCCGCGAACTGTAACTTGCAGGTACCTCTCAGGTATACATGCCCAACGAAAGCCCCCAGACCCAAATTGAGAGGGGCTGCTTGGGGGCCCCCTGGGGGCCCTTCAGGCCAGCTAGGTCTTTGGGTCCTGGCTCCTTCGCTTTGGGAGCTGTTGCTGGATATTGGGCATGTTGGCCGGAGAGTGCTTCTCGGGCCGCGAACTGCAACCTTGCATGAATCTCCCAGGTTCCCGGCCCAACGAAAGCCCCCAGACCCAAATGGAGAGGGGCTGCTTGGGGGCCCCCTGGGGGCACTTCAGGCCAGCTAGGTCTTTGGGTCCTGGCTCCTTCGCTTTGGGAGCTGTTGCTGCAGGTGGGCATGTTGGCCGGAGAGTGCTTCTCCGGCCTCGAACTGCAACCTTGCTGGATTCTCCCAGGTTCCCGGCCCAACGAAAGCACCCAGACCCAAATTGAGAGGGGCTGCTTGGGGGCCCCCTGGGGGCCCTTCCGGCCAGCTAGGTCTTTGGGTCCTGGCTCCTTCGGTTTGGGAGCTGTTGCTGCAGTTGAGCATGTTGGCCGGAGAGTGCTTCTCGGGCCGCGAACTGCAACCTTGCAGGAATCTCCCAGGTTCCCGGCGCAACAAAAGCCCCCAGACCCAAATGGAGAGGGGCTGCTTGGGGGCCCCCTGGGGGCCCTTCAGGCCAGCTAGATCTTTGGGTCCTGGCTCCTTCGGTTTGGGAGCTGTTGCTGCAGTTGGGCATGTTGGCCGGAGAGTGCTTCTCGGGCGTCGAACTGCAACCTTGCAGGATTCTCCAAGGTTCCCGGCCCAACGAAAGCCCCCAGACCCAAATTGAGAGGGGCTGCTTGGGGGCCCCCTGGGGGCCCTTCAGGCCAGCTAGGTCTTTGGGTCCTGGCTCCTTTGCTTTGGGAGCTGTTGCTGCAGTTGGGCATGTTGGCCGGAGAGTGCTTCTCGGGCCGCGATCTGTAACCTTGCAGGTACCTCCCAAGTTCCCGGCCCAACGAAAGCCCCCAGACCCAAATTGAGAGGGGCTGCTTGGGGCCCCCTGGGGGCCCTTCAGGCCAGCTAGGTCTTTGGGTCCTGGCTCCTTCGCTTTGGGAGCTGTTGCTGCAGTTGGGCATGTTGGCCGGAGAGTGCTTCTCGGGCCACGAACTGTAACTTGCAGGTACCTCTCAGGGATACATGCCCAACGAAAGCCCCCAGACCCAAATTGAGAGGGGCTGCTTGGGGGCCTTCTGGGGGCCCTTCAGGCCAGCTAGGTCTTTGGGTCCTGGCTCCTTTGCTTTGGGAGCTGTTGCTGCAGTTGGGCATGTTGGCCGGAGAGTGCTGCTCGGGCCGCGAACTGCAACCTTGCAGGAATCTCCCAGGTTCCCGGCCCAACGAAAGCCCCCAGACCCAAATTGAGAGGGGCTGCTTGGGGCCCCCCTGGGGGCCCTTCAGGCCAGCTAGGTCTTTGGGTCCTGGCTCCTTCGGTTTGGGAGCTGTTGCTGCAGTTGGGTATGTTGGCCGGAGAGTGCTTCTCGGGCCGCGAACTGTAACTTGCAGGTACCTCTCAGGTATACATGCCCAACGAAAGCCCCCAGACCCAAATGGAGAGGGGCTGCTTGGGGGCCCCCTGGGGGCCCTTCAGGCCAGCTAGGTCTTTGGGTCCTGGCTCCTTCGCTTTGGGAGCTGTTGCTGGATATTGGGCATGTTGGCCGGAGAGTGCTTCTCGGGCCGCGAACTGCAACCTTGCTGGTATCTCCCAGGTTCTCAGCCTAAAGAAAGCCCCCAGACCCAAATGGAGAGGGGCTGCTTGGGGGCCCCCTGGGGGCCCTTCAGGCCAGCTAGGTCTTTGGGTCCTGGCTCCTTCGCTTTGTGAGCTGTTGCTGCAGTTGGGCATGTTGGCCGGAGAGTGCTTCTCGGGCCGCGAACTGCAACCTTGCAGGATTCTCCCAGGTTCCCGGACCAACGAAAGCCCCCAGACCCAAATGGAGAGGGGCTGCTTGGGGGCCCCCTGGGGGCCCTTCAGGCCAGCTAGGTCTTTGGGTCCTGGCTCCTTCGCTTTGGGAGCTGTTGCTGCAGTTGGGCATGTTGGCCGGAGAGTGCTTCTCGGGCCGCGAACTGTAACCTGCAGGTACCTCTCAGGTATACATGCCCAACGAAAGCCCCCAGACCCAAATGGAGGGGGGCTTCTTGGTGGCCTTCTGGGGGCCCTTCAGGCCAGCTAGGTCTTTGGGTCCTGGCTCCTTCGCTTTGTGAGCTGTTGCTGGATATTGGGCATGTTGGCCGGAGAGTGCTTCTCGGGTCGCGAACTGCAACCTTGCTGGTATCTCCCAGGTTCTCCGCCTAAAGAAAGCCCCCAGACCCAAATGGAGAGGGGCTGCTTGGGGGCCCCCTGGGGGCCCTTCAGGCCAGCTAGGTCTTTGTGTCCTGGCTCATTCGGTTTGGGAGCTGTTGCTGCAGTTGGGCATGTTGGCCGGAGAGTGCTTCTCGGGCCTCGAACTGCAACCTTGCAGGAATCTCCCAGGTTCCCGGCCCAACAAAAGCCCCCAGACCCAAATGGAGAGGGGCTGCTTGGGGGCCCCCTGGGGGCCCTTCAGGCCAGCTAGGTCTTTGGGTCCTGGCTCCTTCGCTTTGGGAGCTGTTGCTGCAGTTGGGCATGTTGGCCGGAGAGTGCTTCTCGGGCCGCGAACTGCAACCTTGCAGGATTCTCCAAGGTTCCCTGCCCAACGAAAGCCCCCAGACCCAAATTGAGAGGGGCTGCTTGGGGGCCCCCTGGGGGCCCTTCAGGCCAGCTAGGTCTTTGGGTCCTGGCTCCTTCGGTTTGGGAGCTGTTGCTGCAGTTGGGCATGTTGGCCGGAGAGTGCTTCTCGGGCCACGAACTGCAACCTTGCAGGTACCTCCCAGGTTCCCGGCCCAACGAAAGCCCCCAGACCCAAATGGAGAGGGGCTGCTTGGGGGCCCCCTGGGGGCCCTTCAGGCCAGCTAGGTCTTTGGGTCCTGGCTCCTTCGCTTTGGGAGCTGTTGCTGCAGTTGGGCATGTTGGCCGGAGAGTGCTTCTCGGGCCGCGAACTGCAACCTTGCAGGATTCTCCCAGGTTCCCGGCCCAACGAAAACCCCCAGACCCAAATGGAGAGGGGCTGCTTGGGGCCCACCTGGGGGCCCTTCAGGCCAGCTAGGTCTTTGGGTCCTGGCTCCTTCGCTTTGGGAGCTGTTGCTGCAGTTGGGCATGTTGGCCGGAGAGTGCTTCTCGGGCCGCGAACTGCAACCTTGCAGGAATCTCCCAGTTTCCCGGCCCAACGAAAGCCCCCAGACCCAAATTGAGAGGGGCTGCTTGGGGTCCCCCTGGGGGCCCTTCAGTCCAGCTAGGTCTTTGGGTCCTGGCTCCTTCGGTTTGGGAGCTGTTGCTGCAGTTGGGCATGTTGGCCGGAGAGTGCTTCTCGGGCCGCGAACTGTAACTTGCAGGTACCTCTCAGGTATACATGCCCAACGAAAGCCCCCAGACCCAAATTGAGAGGGGCTGCTTGGGGGCCCCCTGGGGGCCCTTCAGGCCAGCTAGGTCTTTGGGTCCTGGCTCCTTCGCTTTGGGAGCTGTTGCTGGATATTGGGCATGTTGGCCGGAGAGTGCTTCTCGGGCCGCGAACTGCAACCTTGCAGGAATCTCCCAGGTTCCCGGCCCAACGAAAGCCCCCAGACCCAAATGGAGAGGGGCTGCTTGGGGGCCCCCTGGGGGCACTTCAGGCCAGCTAGGTCTTTGGGTCCTGGCTCCTTCGGTTTGGGAGCTGTTGCTGCAGTTGGGCATGTTGGCCGGAGAGTGCTTCTCCGGCCTCGAACTGCAAACTTGCAGGAATCTCCCAGGTTCCCGGCCCAACGAAAGCCCCCAGACCCAAATTGAGAGGGGCTGCTTGGGGGCCCCCTGGGGGCCCTTCAGGCCAGCTAGGTCTTTGGGTCCTGGCTCCTTCGGTTTGGGAGCTGTTGCTGCAGTTGGGCATGTTGGCCGGAGAGTGCTTCTCGGGCCGCGAACTGTAACTTGCAGGTACCTCTCAGGTATACATGCCCAACGAAAGCCCCCAGACCCAAATGGAGAGGGGCTGCTTGGGGGCCCCCTGGGGGCCCTTCAGGCCAGCTAGGTCTTTGGGTCCTGGCTCCTTCGCTTTGGGAGCTGTTGCTGGATATTGGGCATGTTGGCCGGAGAGTGCTTCTCGGGCCGCGAACTGCAACCTTGCTGGTATCTCCCAGGTTCTCAGCCTAAAGAAAGCCCCCAGACCCAAATGGAGAGGGGCTGCTTGGGGGCCCCCTGGGGGCCCTTCAGGCCAGCTAGGTCTTTGGGTCCTGGCTCCTTCGGTTTGGGAGCTGTTGCTGCAGTTGTGCATTTTGGCCGGAGAGTGCTTCTCGGGCCGCGAACTGTAACCTTGCAGGTACCTCTCAGGTATCCATGCCCAACGAAAGCCCCCAGACCCAAATTGAGAGGGGCTGCTTGGTGGCCCCCTGGGGGCCCTTCAGGCCAGCTAGTTCTTTGTGTCCTGGCTCCTTCGCTTTGGGAGCTGTTGCTGCAGTTGTGCATGTTGGCCGGAGAGTGCTTCTCGGGCCGCGAACTGCAACCTTGCAGGATTCTCCCAGGTTCCCGGCCCAACGAAAGCCCCCAGACCCAAATTGAGAGGGGCTGCTTGGGGTCCCCCTGGGGGCCCTTCAGGCCAGCTAGGTCTTTGGGTCCTGGCTCCTTCGGTTTGGGAGCTGTTGCTGCAGTTGGGCATGTTGGCCGGAGAGTGCTTCTCGGGCCGCGAACTGCAACCTTGCAGGATTCTCCCAGGTTCCCGGCCCAACGAAAGCCCCCAGACCCAAATGGAGAGGGGCTGCTTGGGGGCCCCCTGGGGGCCCTTCAGGCCAGCTAGGTCTTTGGGTCCTGGCTCCTTCGCTTTGGGAGCTGTTGCTGCAGTTGGGCATGTTGGCCGGAGAGTGCTTCTCGGGCCGCGAACTGCAACCTTGCAGGATTCTCCAAGGTTCCCGGCCCAACGAAAGCCCCCAGACCCAAATTGAGAGGGGCTGCTTGGGGGCCCCCTGGGGGCCCTTCAGGCCAGCTAGGTCTTTGGGTCCTGGCTCCTTCGGTTTGGGAGCTGTTGCTGCAGTTGGGCATGTTGGCCGGAGAGTGCTTCTCGGGCCGCGAACTGCAACCTTGCTGGTATCTCCCAGGTTCTCCGCCTAAAGAAAGCCCCCAGACCCAAATGGAGAGGGGCTGCTTGGGGGCCCCCTGGGGGCCCTTCAGGCCAGCTAGGTCTTTGGGTCCTGGCTCCTTCGCTTTGGGAGCTGTTGCTGCAGTTGGGCATGTTGGCCGGAGAGTGCTTCTCGGTCCGCGAACTGCAACCTTGCAGGAATATCCCAGGTATCCATGCCCAACAAAAGCCCCCAGACCCAAATGGAGAGGGGCTGCTTGGGGGCCCCCTGGGGGCCCTTCAGGCCAGCTAGATCTTTGGGTCCTGGCTCCTTCGGTTTGGGAGCTGTTGCTGCAGTTGGGCATGTTGGCTGGAGAGTGCTTCTCGGGCGTCGAACTGCAACCTTGCAGGATTCTCCAAGGTTCCCGGCCCAACGAAAGCCCCCAGACCCAAATTGAGAGGGGCTGCTTGGGGGCCCCCTGGGGGCCCTTCAGGCCAGCTAGGTCTTTGGGTCCTGGCTCCTTTGCTTTGGGAGCTGTTGCTGCAGTTGGGCATGTTGGCCGGAGAGTGCTTCTCGGGCCGCGAACTGCAACCTTGCAGGATTCTCCCAGGTTCCCGGCCCAACGAAAGCCCCCAGACCCAAATTGAGAGGGGCTGCTTGGGGCCCCCCTGGGGGCCCTTCAGGCCAGCTAGGTCTTTGGGTCCTGGCTCCTTCGCTTTGGGAGCTGTTGCTGCAGTTGGGCATGTTGGCCGGAGAGTGCTTCTCGGGCCACGAACTGTAACTTGCAGGTACCTCTCAGGGATACATGCCCAACGAAAGCCCCCAGACCCAAATGGAGAGGGGCTGCTTGGGGGCCTTCTGGGGGCCCTTCAGGCCAGCTAGGTCTTTGGGTCCTGGCTCCTTTGCTTTGGGAGCTGTTGCTGCAGTTGGGCATGTTGGCCGGAGAGTGCTTCTCGGGCCGCGAACTGCAACCTTGCAGGAATCTCCCAGGTTCCCGGCCCAACGAAAGCCCCCAGACCCAAATGGAGAGGGGCTGCTTGGGGCCCCCCTGGGGGCCCTTCAGGCCAGCTAGGTCTTTGGGTCCTGGCTCCTTCGGTTTGGGAGCTGTTGCTGCAGTTGGGCATGTTGGCCGGAGAGTGCTTCTCGGGCCGCGAACTGTAACTTGCAGGTACCTCTCAGGTATACATGCCCAACGAAAGCCCCCAGACCCAAATGGAGAGGGGCTGCTTGGGGGCCCCCTGGGGGCCCTTCAGGCCAGCTAGGTCTTTGGGTCCTGGCTCATTCGCTTTGGGAGCTGTTGCTGGATATTGGGCATGTTGGCCGGAGAGTGCTTCTCGGGCCGCGAACTGCAACCTTGCTGGTATCTCCCAGGTTCTCAGCCTAAAGAAAGCCCCCAGACCCAAATGGAGAGGGGCTGCTTGGGGGCCCCCTGGGGGCCCTTCAGGCCAGCTAGGTCTTTGGGTCCTGGCTCCTTCGGTTTGGGAGCTGTTGCTGCAGTTGTGCATTTTGGCCGGAGAGTGCTTCTCGGGCCGCGAACTGTAACCTTGCAGGTACCTCTCAGGTATCCATGCCCAACGAAAGCCCCCAGACCCAAATTGAGAGGGGCTGCTTGGTGGCCCCCTGGGGGCCCTTCAGGCCAGCTAGTTCTTTGGGTCCTGGCTCCTTCGCTTTGGGAGCTGTTGCTGCAGTTGTGCATGTTGGCCGGAGAGTGCTTCTCGGGCCGCGAACTGCAACCTTGCAGGATTCTCCCAGGTTCCCGGCCCAACGAAAGCCCCCAGACCCAAATTGAGAGGGGCTGCTTGGGGTCCCCCTGGGGGCCCTTCAGGCCAGCTAGGTCTTTGGGTCCTGGCTCCTTCGCTTTGTGAGCTGTTGCTGCAGTTGGGCATGTTGGCCGGAGAGTGCTTCTCGGGCCGCGAACTGCAACCTTGCAGGATTCTCCCAGGTTCCCGGCCCAACGAAAGCCCCCAGACCCAAATGGAGAGGGGCTGCTTGGGGGCCCCCTGGGGGCCCTTCAGGCCAGCTAGGTCTTTGGGTCCTGGCTCCTTCGCTTTGGGAGCTGTTGCTGCAGTTGGGCATGTTGGCCGGAGAGTGCTTCTCGGGCCGCGAACTGTAACCTGCAGGTACCTCTCAGGTATACATGCCCAACGAAAGCCCCCAGACCCAAATGGAGGGGGTCTTCTTGGTGGCCTTCTGGGGGCCCTTCAGGCCAGCTAGGTCTTTGGGTCCTGGCTCCTTCGCTTTGGGAGCTGTTGCTGGATATTGGGCATGTTGGCCGGAGAGTGCTTCTCGGGTCGCGAACTGCAACCTTGCTGGTATCTCCCAGGTTCTCCGCCTAAAGAAAGCCCCCAGACCCAAATGGAGAGGGGCTGCTTGGGGGCCCCCTGGGGGCCCTTCAGGCCAGCTAGGTCTTTGGGTCCTGGCTCATTCGGTTTGGGAGCTGTTGCTGCAGTTGGGCATGTTGGCCGGAGAGTGCTTCTCGGGCCTCGAACTGCAACCTTGCAGGAATCTCCCAGGTTCCCGGCCCAACAAAAGCCCCCAGACCCAAATGGAGAGGGGCTGCTTGGGGGCCCCCTGGGGGCCCTTCAGGCCAGCTAGGTCTTTGGGTCCTGGCTCCTTCGGTTTGGGAGCTGTTGCTGCAGTTGGGCATGTTGGCCGGAGAGTGCTTCTCGGGCCGCGAACTGCAACCTTGCAGGATTCTCCAAGGTTCCCTGCCCAACGAAAGCCCCCAGACCCAAATTGAGAGGGGCTGCTTGGGGGCCCCCTGGGGGCCCTTCAGGCCAGCTAGGTTTTTGGGTCCTGGCTCCTTCGGTTTGGGAGCTGTTGCTGCAGTTGGGCATGTTGGCCGGAGAGTGCTTCTCGGGCCACGAACTGCAACCTTGCAGGTACCTCCCAAGTTCCCGGCCCAACGAAAGCCCCCAGACCCAAATGGAGAGGGGCTGCTTGGGGGCCCCCTGGGGGCCCTTCAGGCCAGCTAGGTCTTTGGGTCCTGGCTCCTTCGCTTTGGGAGCTGTTGCTGCAGTTGGGCATGTTGGCCGGAGAGTGCTTCTCGGGCCGCGAACTGCAACCTTGCAGGATTCTCCCAGGTTCCCGGCCCAACGAAAACCCCCAGACCCAAATGGAGAGGGGCTGCTTGGGGCCCACCTGGGGGCCCTTCAGGCCAGCTAGGTCTTTGGGTCCTGGCTCCTTCGCTTTGGGAGCTGTTGCTGCAGTTGTGCATTTTGGCCGGAGAGTGCTTCTCGGGCCGCGAACTGTAACCTTGCAGGTACCTCTCAGGTATCCATGCCCAACGAAAGCCCCCAGACCCAAATTGAGAGGGGCTGCTTGGTGGCCCCCTGGGGGCCCTTCAGGCCAGCTAGTTCTTTGTGTCCTGGCTCCTTCGCTTTGGGAGCTGTTGCTGCAGTTGTGCATGTTGGCCGGAGAGTGCTTCTCGGGCCGCGAACTGCAACCTTGCAGGATTCTCCCAGGTTCCCGGCCCAACGAAAGCCCCCAGACCCAAATTGAGAGGGGCTGCTTGGGGTCCCCCTGGGGGCCCTTCAGGCCAGCTAGGTCTTTGGGTCCTGGCTCCTTCGCTTTGGGAGCTGTTGCTGCAGTTGGGCATGTTGGCCGGAGAGTGCTTCTCGGGCCGCGAACTGCAACCTTGCAGGATTCTCCCAGGTTCCCGGCCCAACGAAAGCCCCCAGACCCAAATGGAGAGGGGCTGCTTGGGGGCCCCCTGGGGGCCCTTCAGGCCAGCTAGGTCTTTGGGTCCTGGCTCCTTCGCTTTGGGAGCTGTTGCTGCAGTTGGGCATGTTGGCCGGAGAGTGCTTCTCGGGCCGCGAACTGTAACCTGCAGGTACCTCTCAGGTATACATGCCCAACGAAAGCCCCCAGACCCAAATGGAGGGGGGCTTCTTGGTGGCCTTCTGGGGGCCCTTCAGGCCAGCTAGGTCTTTGGGTCCTGGCTCCTTCGCTTTGGGAGCTGTTGCTGGATATTGGGCATGTTGGCCGGAGAGTGCTTCTCGGGTCGCGAACTGCAACCTTGCTGGTATCTCCCAGGTTCTCCGCCTAAAGAAAGCCCCCAGACCCAAATGGAGAGGGGCTGCTTGGGGGCCCCCTGGGGGCCCTTCAGGCCAGCTAGGTCTTTGGGTCCTGGCTCCTTCGCTTTGGGAGCTGTTGCTGCAGTTGGGCATGTTGGCCGGAGAGTGCTTCTCGGGCCGCGAACTGCAACCTTGCAGGATTCTCCAAGGTTCCCTGCCCAACGAAAGCCCCCAGACCCAAATTGAGAGGGGCTGCTTGGGGGCCCCCTGGGGGCCCTTCAGGCCAGCTAGGTCTTTGGGTCCTGGCTCCTTCGGTTTGGGAGCTGTTGCTGCAGTTGGGCATGTTGGCCGGAGAGTGCTTCTCGGGCCACGAACTGCAACCTTGCAGGATTCTCCCAGATTCCCGGCCCAACGAAAGCCCCCAGACCCAAATGGAGAGGGGCTGCTTGGGGCCCCCCTGGGGGCCCTTCAGGCCAGCTAGGTCTTTGGGTCCTGGCTCCTTCGCTTTGGGAGCTGTTGCTGCAGTTGGGCATGTTGGCCGGAGAGTGCTTCTCGGGCCGCGAACTGTAACTTGCAGGTACCTCTCAGGGATACATGCCCAACGAAAGCCCCCAGACCCAAATTGAGAGGGGCTGCTTGGTGGCCCCCTGGGGGCCCTTCAGGCCAGCTAGGTCTTTGGGTCCTGGCTCCTTCGCTTTGGGAGCTGTTGCTGCAGTTGGGCATGTTGGCCGGAGAGTGCTTCTCGGGCCGCGAACTGCAACCTTGCAGGATTCTCCAAGGTTCCCGGCCCAACGAAAGCCCCCAGACCCAAATGGAGAGGGGCTGCTTGGGGGCCCCCTGGGGGCCCTTCAGGCCAGCTAGGTCTTTGGGTCCTGGCTCCTTTGCTTTGGGAGCTGTTGCTGCAGTTGGGCATGTTGGCCGGAGAGTGCTTCTCGGGCCGCGAACTGCAACCTTGCAGGATTCTCCCAGGTTCCCGGCCCAACGAAAGCCCCCAGACCCAAATTGAGAGGGGCTGCTTGGGGCCCCCCTGGGGGCCCTTCAGGCCAGCTAGGTCTTTGGGTCCTGGCTCCTTCGGTTTGGGAGCTGTTGCTGCAGTTGGGCATGTTGGCCGGAGAGTGCTTCTCGGGCCGCGAACTGTAACTTGCAGGTACCTCTCAGGGATACATGCCCAACGAAAGCCCCCAGACCCAAATTGAGAGGGGCTGCTTGGGGGCCCCCTGGGGGCCCTTCAGGCCAGCTAGGTCTTTGTGTCCTGGCTCCTTCGCTTTGGGAGCTGTTGCTGCAGTTGGGCATGTTGGCCGGAGAGTGCTTCTCGGGCCGCGAACTGTAACCTTGCAGGTACCTCTCAGGTATCCATGCCCAACGAAAGCCCCCAGACCCAAATTGAGAGGGGCTGCTTGGGGGCCCCCTGGGGGCCCTTCAGGCCAGCTAGGTCTTTGGGTCCTGGCTCCTTCGCTTTGGGAGCTGTTGCTGCAGTTGGGCATGTTGGCCGGAGAGTGCTTCTCGGGCCGCGAACTGCAACCTTGCAGGATTCTCCCAGGTTCCCGGCCCAACGAAAGCCCCCAGACCCAAATTGAGAGGGGCTGCTTGGGGCCCCCCGGGGGCTCTTCAGGCCAGCTAGGTCTTTGTGTCCTGGCTCATTCGGTTTGGGAGCTGTTGCTGCAGTTGGGCATGTTGGCCGGAGAGTGCTTCTCGGGCCGTGAACTGCAACCTTGCAGGAATCTCCCAGGTTCCCGGCCCAACGAAAGCCCCCAGACCCAAATTGAGAGGGGCTGCTTGGTGGCCCCCTGGGGGCCCTTCAGGCCAGCTAGGTCTTTGGGTCCTGGCTCCTTCGCTTTGGGAGCTGTTGCTGCAGTTGGGCATGTTGGCCGGAGAGTGCTTCTCGGGCCGCGAACTGCAACCTTGCAGGATTCTCCAAGGTTCCCGGCCCAACGAAAGCCCCCAGACCCAAATTGAGAGGGGCTGCTTGGGGGCCCCCTGGGGGCCCTTCAGGCCAGCTAGGTCTTTGGGTCCTGGCTCCTTTGCTTTGGGAGCTGTTGCTGCAGTTGGGCATGTTGGCCGGAGAGTGCTTCTCGGGCCGCGAACTGCAAACTTGCAGGATTCTCCCAGGTTCCCGGCCCAACGAAAGCCCCCAGACCCAAATTGAGAGGGGCTGCTTGGGGCCCCCCTGGGGGCCCTTCAGGCCAGCTAGGTCTTTGGGTCCTGGCTCCTTCGCTTTGGGAGCTGTTGCTGCAGTTGGGCATGTTG
This sequence comes from Gallinula chloropus, assembly GCF_964237585.1. Taxonomy (NCBI): domain Eukaryota; kingdom Metazoa; phylum Chordata; class Aves; order Gruiformes; family Rallidae; genus Gallinula; species Gallinula chloropus. The sequence goes on along the minus strand of NW_028168104.1, from coordinate 57,895 downwards.
GCCGGAGAGTGCTTCTCGTGCCGCGAACTGTAACTTGCAGGTACCTCTCAGGGATACATGCCCAACGAAAGCCCCCAGACCCAAATTGAGAGGGGCTGCTTGGGGGCCCCCTGGGGGCCCTTCAGGCCAGCTAGGTCTTTGGGTCCTGGCTCCTTCGCTTTGGGAGCTGTTGCTGCAGTTGGGCATGTTGGCCGGAGAGTGCTTCTCGGGCCGCGAACTGCAACCTTGCATGAATCTCCCAGGTTCCCGGCCCAACGAAAGCCCCCAGACCCAAATGGAGAGGGGCTGCTTGGGGGCCCCCTGGGGGCCCTTCAGGCCAGCTAGGTCTTTGGGTCCTGGCTCCTTCGCTTTGGGAGCTGTTGCTGCAGTTGGGCATGTTGGCCGGAGAGTGCTTCTCGGGCCGCGAACTGTAACCTTGCAGGTACCTCTCAGGTATCCATGCCCAACGAAAGCCCCCAGACCCAAATTGAGAGGGGCTGCTTGGGGGCCCCCTGGGGGCCCTTCAGGCCAGCTAGGTCTTTGGGTCCTGGCTCCTTCGCTTTGGGAGCTGTTGCTGCAGTTGGGCATGTTGGCCGGAGAGTGCTTCTCGGGCCGCGAACTGCAACCTTGCAGGATTCTCCCAGGTTCCCGGCCCAACGAAATCCCCCAGACCCAAATTGAGAGGGGCTGCTTGGGGCCCCCCTGGGGGCCCTTCAGGCCAGCTAGGTCTTTGTGTCCTGGCTCATTCGGTTTGGGAGCTGTTGCTGCAGTTGGGCATGTTGGCCGGAGAGTGCTTCTCGGGCCGTGAACTGCAACCTTGCAGGAATCTCCCAGGTTCCCGGCCCAACGAAAGCCCCCAGACCCAAATTGAGAGGGGCTGCTTGGGGGCCCCCTGGGGGCCCTTCAGGCCAGCTAGGTCTTTGGGTCCTGGCTCCTTCGGTTTGGGAGCTGTTGCTGCAGTTGGGCATGTTGGCCGGAGAGTGCTTCTCGGGCCGCGAACTGTAACTTGCAGTTACCTCTCAGGTATACATGCCCAACGAAAGCCCCCAGACCCAAATTGAGAGGGGCTGCTTGGTGGCCCCCTGGGGGCCCTTCAGGCCAGCTAGGTCTTTGGGTCCTGGCTCCTTCGCTTTGGGAGCTGTTGCTGCAGTTGGGCATGTTGGCCGGAGAGTGCTTCTCGGGCCGCGAACTGCAACCTTGCATGAATCTCCCAGGTTCCCGGCCCAACGAAAGCCCCCAGACCCAAATGGAGAGGGGCTGCTTGGGGCCCCCCTGGGGGCCCTTCAGGCCAGCTAGGTCTTTGGGTGCTGGCTCCTTCGGTTTGGGAGCTGTTGCTGCAGTTGAGCATGTTGGCCGGAGAGTGCTTCTCGGGCAGTGAACTGTAACCTTGCAGGTACCTCTCAGGTATCCATGCCCAACGAAAGCCCCCAGACCCAAATTGAGAGGGGCTGCTTGGGGGCCCCCTGGGGGCCCTTCAGGCCAGCTAGGTCTTTGGGTCCTGGCTCCTTTGGTTTGGGAGCTGTTGCTGCAGTTGGGCATGTTGGCCGGAGAGTGCTTCTCGGGCCGCGAACTGCAACCTTGCAGGATTCTCCCAGGTTCCCGGCCCAACGAAAGCCCCCAGACCCAAATTGAGAGGGGCTGCTTGGGGGCCCCCTGGGGGCCCTTCAGGCCAGCTAGGTCTTTGGGTCCTGGCTCCTTCGGTTTGGGAGCTGTTGCTGCAGTTGGGCATGTTGGCCGGAGAGTGCTTCTCGGGCCGCGAACTGTAACTTGCAGGTACCTCTCAGGTATACATGCCCAACGAAAGCCCCCAGACCCAAATGGAGAGGGGCTGCTTGGGGGCCCCCTGGGGGCCCTTCAGGCCAGCTAGGTCTTTGGGTCCTGGCTCCTTCGCTTTGGGAGCTGTTGCTGGATATTGGGCATGTTGGCCGGAGAGTGCTTCTCGGGCCGCGAACTGCAACCTTGCTGGTATCTCCCAGGTTCTCAGCCTAAAGAAAGCCCCCAGACCCAAATGGAGAGGGGCTGCTTGGGGGCCCCCTGGGGGCCCTTCAGGCCAGCTAGGTCTTTGGGTCCTGGCTCCTTCGGTTTGGGAGCTGTTGCTGCAGTTGTGCATGTTGGCCGGAGAGTGCTTCTCGGGCCGCGAACTGTAACCTTGCAGGTACCTCTCAGGTATCCATGCCCAAAGAAAGCCCCCAGACCCAAATTGAGAGGGGCTGCTTGGTGGCCCACTGGGGGCCCTTCAGGCCAGCTAGGTCTTTGTGTCCTGGCTCCTTCGCTTTGGGAGCTGTTGCTGCAGTTGTGCATGTTGGCCGGAGAGTGCTTCTCGGGCCGCGAACTGCAACCTTGCAGGATTCTCCCAGGTTCCCGGCCCAACGAAAGCCCCCAGACCCAAATTGAGAGGGGCTGCTTGGGGTCCCCCTGGGGGCCCTTCAGGCCAGCTAGGTCTTTGGGTCCTGGCTCCTTCGCTTTGTGAGCTGTTGCTGCAGTTGGGCATGTTGGCCGGAGAGTGCTTCTCGGGCCGCGAACTGCAACCTTGCAGGATTCTCCCAGGTTCCCGGCCCAACGAAAGCCCCCAGACCCAAATGGAGAGGGGCTGCTTGGGGGCCCCCTGGGGGCCCTTCAGGCCAGCTAGGTCTTTGGGTCCTGGCTCCTTCGCTTTGGGAGCTGTTGCTGCAGTTGGGCATGTTGGCCGGAGAGTGCTTCTCGGGCCGCGAACTGTAACCTGCAGGTACCTCTCAGGTATACATGCCCAACGAAAGCCCCCAGACCCAAATGGAGGGGGGTTTCTTGGTGGCCTTCTGGGGGCCCTTCAGGCCAGCTAGGTCTTTGGGTCCTGGCTCCTTCGCTTTGGGAGCTGTTGCTGCAGTTGGGCATGTTGGCCGGAGAGTGCTTCTCGGGCCGCGAACTGCAACCTTGCTGGTATCTCCCAGGTTCTCCGCCTAAAGAAAGCCCCCAGACCCAAATGGAGAGGGGCTGCTTGGGGGCCCCCTGGGGGCCCTTCAGGCCAGCTAGGTCTTTGGGTCCTGGCTCATTCGGTTTGGGAGCTGTTGCTGCAGTTGGGCATGTTGGCCGGAGAGTGCTTCTCGGGCCTCGAACTGCAACCTTGCAGGAATCTCCCAGGTTCCCGGCCCAACAAAAGCCCCCAGACCCAAATGGAGAGGGGCTGCTTGGGGGCCCCCTGGGGGCCCTTCAGGCCAGCTAGGTCTTTGGGTCCTGGCTCCTTCGCTTTGGGAGCTGTTGCTGCAGTTGGGCATGTTGGCCGGAGAGTGCTTCTCGGGCCGCGAACTGCAACCTTGCAGGATTCTCCAAGGTTCCCGGCCCAACGAAAGCCCCCAGACCCAAATTGAGAGGGGCTGCTTGGGGGCCCCCTGGGGGCCCTTCAGGCCAGCTAGGTCTTTGGGTCCTGGCTCCTTCGGTTTGGGAGCTGTTGCTGCAGTTGGGCATGTTGGCCGGAGAGTGCTTCTCGGGCCACGAACTGCAACCTTGCAGGATTCTCCCAGGTTCCCGGCCCAACGAAAGCCCCCAGACCCAAATGGAGAGGGGCTGCTTGGGGCCCCCCTGGGGGCCCTTCAGGCCAGCTAGGTCTTTGGGTCCTGGCTCCTTCGCTTTGGGAGCTGTTGCTGCAGTTGTGCATGTTGGCCGGAGAGTGCTTCTCGGGCCGCGAACTGTAACTTGCAGGTACCTCTCAGGGATACATGCCCAACGAAAGCCCCCAGACCCAAATTGAGAGGGGCTGCTTGGTGGCCCCCTGGGGGCCCTTCAGGCCAGCTAGGTCTTTGGGTCCTGGCTCCTTCGCTTTGGGAGCTGTTGCTGCAGTTGGGCATGTTGGCCGGAGAGTGCTTCTCGGGCCGCGAACTGCAACCTTGCAGGATTCTCCAAGGTTCCCGGCCCAACGAAAGCCCCCAGACCCAAATGGAGAGGGGCTGCTTGGGGGCCCCCTGGGGGCCCTTCAGGCCAGCTAGGTCTTTGGGTCCTGGCTCCTTCGCTTTGGGAGCTGTTGCTGCAGTTGGGCATGTTGGCCGGAGAGTGCTTCTCGGGCCGCGAACTGCAACCTTGCATGAATCTCCCAGGTTCCCGGCCCAACGAAAGCCCCCAGACCCAAATTGAGAGGGGCTGCTTGGGGGCCCCCTGGGGGCCCTTCAGGCCAGCTAGGTCTTTGGGTCCTGGCTCCTTCGCTTTGGGAGCTGTTGCTGCAGTTGCGCATGTTGGCCGGAGAGTGCTTCTCGGGCCGCGAACTGTAACCTTGCAGGTACCTCTCAGGTATCCATGCCCAACGAAAGCCCCCAGACCCAAATTGAGAGGGGCTGCTTGGGGGCCCCCTGGGGGCCCTTCAGGCCAGCTAGGTCTTTGTGTCCTGGCTCCTTCGCTTTGGGAGCTGTTGCTGCAGTTGGGCATGTTGGCCGGAGAGTGCTTCTCGGGCCGCGAACTGCAACCTTGCAGGATTCTCCCAGGTTCCCGGCCCAACGAAAGCCCCCAGACCCAAATTGAGAGGGGCTGCTTGGGGCCCCCCGGGGGCCCTTCAGGCCAGCTAGGTCTTTGTGTCCTGGCTCATTCGGTTTGGGAGCTGTTGCTGCAGTTGGGCATGTTGGCCGGAGAGTGCTTCTCGGGCCGTGAACTGCAACCTTGCAGGAATCTCCCAGGTTCCCGGCCCAACGAAAGCCCCCAGACCCAAATTGAGAGGGGCTGCTTGGGGGCCCCCTGGGGGCCCTTCAGGCCAGCTAGGTCTTTGGGTCCTGGCTCCTTCGGTTTGGGAGCTGTTGCTGCAGTTGGGCATGTTGGCCGGAGAGTGCTTCTAGGGCCGCGAACTGTAACTTGCAGTTACCTCTCAGGTATACATGCCCAACGAAAGCCCCCAGACCCAAATTGAGAGGGGCTGCTTGGGGGCCCCCTGGGGGCCCTTCAGGCCAGCTAGGTCTTTGGGTGCTGGCTCCTTCGGTTTGGGAGCTGTTGCTGCAGTTGAGCATGTTGGCCGGAGAGTGCTTCTCGGGCAGTGAACTGTAACCTTGCAGGTACCTCTCAGGTATCCATGCCCAACGAAAGCCCCCAGACCCAAATTGAGAGGGGCTGCTTGGGGGCCCCCTGGGGGCCCTTCAGGCCAGCTAGGTCTTTGGGTCCTGGCTCATTCGGTTTGGGAGCTGTTGCTGCAGTTGGGCATGTTGGCCGGAGAGTGCTTCTCGGGCCGCGAACTGCAACCTTGCAGGATTCTCCCAGGTTCCCGGCCCAACGAAAGCCCCCAGACCCAAATTGAGAGGGGCTGCTTGGGGGCCCCCTGGGGGCCCTTCAGGCCAGCTAGGTCTTTGGGTCCTGGCTCCTTCGGTTTGGGAGCTGTTGCTGCAGTTGGGCATGTTGGCCGGAGAGTGCTTCTCGGGCCGCGAACTGCAACCTTGCAGGAATCTCCCAGGTTCCCGGCCCAACGAAAGCCCCCAGACCCAAATTGAGAGGGGCTGCTTGGGGGCCCCCTGGGGGCCCTTCAGGCCAGCTAGGTCTTTGGGTCCTGGCTCCTTCGCTTTGGGAGCTGTTGCTGCAGTTGGGCATGTTGGCCGGAGAGTGCTTCTCGGGCCGCGAACTGTAACTTGCAGGTACCTCTCAGGTATACATGCCCAACGAAAGCCCCCAGACCCAAATGGAGAGGGGCTGCTTGGTGGCCTTCTGGGGGCCCTTCAGGCCAGCTAGGTCTTTGGGTCCTGGCTCCTTCGCTTTGGGAGCTGTTGCTGCAGTTGGGCATGTTGGCCGGAGAGTGCTTCTCGGGCCGCGAACTGCAACCTTGCTGGTATCTCCCAGGTTCTCAGCCTAAAGAAAGCCCCCAGACCCAAATGGAGAGGGGCTCCTTGGGGGCCCCATGGGGGCCCTTCAGGCCAGCTAAGTCTTTGTGTCCTAGCTCATTCGGTTTGGGAGCTGTTGCTGCAGTTGGGCATGTTGGCCGGAGAGTGCTTCTCGGGCCGCGAACTGCAACCTTGCAGGTACCTCCCAGGTTCCCGGCCCAACGAAAGCCCCCAGACCCAAATTGAGAGGGGCTGCTTGGGGCCCCCCTGGGGGCCCTTCAGGCCAGCTAGGTCTTTGGGTCCTGGCTCCTTCGCTTTGGGAGCTGTTGCTGCAGTTGGGCATGTTGGCCGGAGAGTGCTTCTCGGGCCGCGAACTGCAACCTTGCAGGTACCTCTCAGGGATACATGCCCAACGAAAGCCCCCAGACCCAAATTGAGAGGGGCTGCTTGGTGGCCCCCTGGGGGCCCTTCAGGCCAGCTAGGTCTTTGGGTCCTGGCTCCTTCGCTTTGGGAGCTGTTGCTGCAGATGGGCATGTTGGCCGGAGAGTGCTTCTCGGGCCGCGAACTGCAACCTTGCAGGATTCTCCAAGGTTCCCGGCCCAACGAAAGCCCCCAGACCCAAATGGAGAGGGGCTGCTTGGGGGCCCCCTGGGGGCCCTTCAGGCCAGCTAGGTCTTTGGGTCCTGGCTCCTTTGCTTTGGGAGCTGTTGCTGCAGTTGGGCATGTTGGCCAGAGAGTGCTTCTCGGGCCGCGAACTGCAAACTTGCAGGATTCTCCCAGGTTCCCGGCCCAACGAAAGCCCCCAGACCCAAATTGAGAGGGGCTGCTTGGGGCCCCCCTGGGGGCCCTTCAGGCCAGCTAGGTCTTTGGGTCCTGGCTCCTTCGCTTTGGGAGCTGTTGCTGCAGTTGGGCATGTTGGCCGGAGAGTGCTTCTCGGGCCGCGAACTGTAACTTGCAGGTACCTCTCAGGGATACATGCCCAACGAAAGCCCCCAGACCCAAATTGAGAGGGGCTGCTTGGGGGCCCCCTGGGGGCCCTTCAGGCCAGCTAGGTCTTTGGGTCCTGGCTCCTTCGCTTTGGGAGCTGTTGCTGCAGTTGGGCATGTTGGCCGGAGAGTGCTTCTCGGGCCGCGAACTGCAACCTTGCATGAATCTCCCAGGTTCCCGGCCCAACGAAAGCCCCCAGACCCAAATTGAGAGGGGCTGCTTGGGGGCCCCCTGGGGGCCCTTCAGGCCAGCTAGGTCTTTGGGTCCTGGCTCCTTCGCTTTGGGAGCTGTTGCTGCAGTTGCGCATGTTGGCCGGAGAGTGCTTCTCGGGCCGCGAACTGTAACCTTGCAGGTACCTCTCAGGTATCCATGCCCAACGAAAGCCCCCAGACCCAAATTGAGAGGGGCTGCTTGGGGGCCCCCTGGGGGCCCTTCAGGCCAGCTAGGTCTTTGTGTCCTGGCTCCTTCGCTTTGGGAGCTGTTGCTGCAGTTGGGCATGTTGGCCGGAGAGTGCTTCTCGGGCCGCGAACTGCAACCTTGCAGGATTCTCCCAGGTTCCCGGCCCAACGAAAGCCCCCAGACCCAAATTGAGAGGGGCTGCTTGGGGCCCCCCGGGGGCCCTTCAGGCCAGCTAGGTCTTTGTGTCCTGGCTCATTCGGTTTGGGAGCTGTTGCTGCAGTTGGGCATGTTGGCCGGAGAGTGCTTCTCGGGCCGTGAACTGCAACCTTGCAGGAATCTCCCAGGTTCCCGGCCCAACGAAAGCCCCCAGACCCAAATTGAGAGGGGCTGCTTGGGGGCCCCCTGGGGGCCCTTCAGGCCAGCTAGGTCTTTGGGTCCTGGCTCCTTCGGTTTGGGAGCTGTTGCTGCAGTTGGGCATGTTGGCCGGAGAGTGCTTCTCGGGCCGCGAACTGTAACTTGCAGTTACCTCTCAGGTATACATGCCCAACGAAAGCCCCCAGACCCAAATTGAGAGGGGCTGCTTGGGGGCCCCCTGGGGGCCCTTCAGGCCAGCTAGGTCTTTGGGTCCTGGCTCCTTCGGTTTGGGAGCTGTTGCTGCAGTTGGTCATGTTGGCCGGAGAGTGCTTCTCGGGCCGCGAACTGCAACCTTGCAGGATTCTCCCAGGTTCCCGGCCCAACGAAAGCCCCCAGACCCAAATTGAGAGGGGCTGCTTGGGGGCCCCCTGGGGGCCCTTCAGGCCAGCTAGGTCTTTGGGTCCTGGCTCCTTCGCTTTGGGAGCTGTTGCTGCAGTTGGGCATGTTGGCCGGAGAGTGCTTCTCGGGCCGCGAACTGCAACCTTGCAGGAATCTCCCAGGTTCCATGCCCAACGAAAGCCCCCAGACCCAAATTGAGAGGGGCTGCTTGGGGGCCCCCTGGGGGCCCTTCAGGCCAGCTAGGTCTTTGGGTCCTGGCTCCTTTGCTTTGGGAGCTGTTGCTGCAGTTGGGCATGTTGGCCGGAGAGTGCTTCTCGGGCCGCGAACTGTAACTTGCAGGTACCTCTCAGGTATACATGCCCAACGAAAGCCCCCAGACCCAAATGGAGAGGGGCTGCTTGGTGGCCTTCTGGGGGCCCTTCAGGCCAGCTAGGTCTTTGGGTCCTGGCTCCTTCGCTTTGGGAGCTGTTGCTGCAGTTGGGCATGTTGGCCGGAGAGTGCTTCTCGGGCCGCGAACTGCAACCTTGCTGGTATCTCCCAGGTTCTCAGCCTAAAGAAAGCCCCCAGACCCAAATGGAGAGGGGCTCCTTGGGGGCCCCATGGGGGCCCTTCAGGCCAGCTAAGTCTTTGTGTCCTAGCTCATTCGGTTTGGGAGCTGTTGCTGCAGTTGGGCATGTTGGCCGGAGAGTGCTTCTCGGGCCGCGAACTGCAACCTTGCAGGTACCTCCCAGGTTCCCGGCCCAACGAAAGCCCCCAGACCCAAATTGAGAGGGGCTGCTTGGGGCCCCCCTGGGGGCCCTTCAGGCCAGCTAGGTCTTTGGGTCCTGGCTCCTTCGCTTTGGGAGCTGTTGCTGCAGTTGAGCATGTTGGCCGGAGAGTGCTTCTCGGGCCGCGAACTGCAACCTTGCAGGTACCTCCCAGGTTCCCGGCCCAACGAAAACCCCCAGAGCCAAATGGAGAGGGGCTGCTTGGGGGCCCCCTGGGGGCCCTTCAGGCCAGCTAGGTCTTTGGGTCCTGGCTCCTTCGCTTTGGGAGCTGTTGCTGCAGTTGGGCATGTTGGCCGGAGAGTGCTTCTCGGGCCGCGAACTGCAACCTTGCATGAATCTCCCAGGTTCCCGGCCCAACGAAAGCCCCCAGACCCAAATGGAGAGGGGCTGCTTGGGGGCCCCCTGGGGGCCCTTCAGGCCAGCTAGGTCTTTGGGTCCTGGCTCCTTCGGTTTGGGAGCTGTTGTTGCAGTTGGGCATGTTGGCCGGAGAGTGCTTCTCGGGCCGCGAACTGCAACCTTGCAGGATTCTCCCAGGTTCCCGGCCCAACGAAAGCCCCCAGACCCAAATGGAGAGGGGCTGCTTGGGGACCCCCTGGGGGCACTTCAGGCCAGCTAGGTCTTTGGGTCCTAGCTCATTCGGTTTGGGAGCTGTTGTTGCAGTTGGGCATGTTGGCCGGAGAGTGCTTCTCGGGCCGCGAACTGCAACCTTGCATGAATCTCCCAGGTTCCCGGCCCAACGAAAGCCCCCAGACCCAAATGGAGAGGGGCTGCTTGGGGACCCCCTGGGGGCACTTCAGGCCAGCTAGGTCTTTGGGTCCTGGCTCCTTCGGTTTGGGAGCTGTTGCTGCAGTTGGGCATGTTGGCCGGAGAGTGCTTCTCGGGCCGCGAACTGCAACCTTGCAGGAATCTCCCAGGTTCCCGGCCCAACGAAAGCCCCCAGACCCAAATGGAGAGGGGCTGCTTGGGGGCCCCCTGGGGGCCCTTCAGGCCAGCTAGGTCTTTGGGTCCTGGCTCCTTCGGTTTGGGAGCTGTTGCTGCAGTTGGACATGTTGGCCGGAGAGTGCTTCTCGGGCCGCGAACTGCAACCTTGCTGGAATCTCCCAGGTTCCATGCCCAACGAAAGCCCCCAGACCCAAATTGAGAGGGGCTGCTTGGGGGCCACCTGGGGGCCCTTCAGGCCAGCTAGGTCTTTGGGTCCTGGCTCCTTCGGTTTGGGAGCTGTTGCTGCAGTTGGGCATGTTGGCCGGAGAGTGCTTCTCGGGCCGCGAACTGCAACCTTGCAGGAATATCCCAGGTTCCCGGCCCAACGAAAGCCCCCAGACCCAAATGGAGAGGGGCTGCTTGGGGGCCCCCTGGGGGCCCTTCAGGCCAGCTAGGTCTTTGGGTCCTGGCTCCTTCGCTTTGGGAGCTGTTGCTGCAGTTGGGCATGTTGGCCGGAGAGTGCTTCTCGGGCCGCGAACTGTAACTTGCAGGTACCTCTCAGGTATACATGCCCAACGAAAGCCCCCAGACCCAAATGGAGAGGGGCTGCTTGGTGGCCTTCTGGGGGCCCTTCAGGCCAGCTAGGTCTTTGGGTCCTGGCTCCTTCGGTTTGGGAGCTGTTGCTGCAGTTGGGCATGTTGGCCGGAGAGTGCTTCTCGGGCCGCGAACTGCAACCTTGCTGGTATCTCCCAGGTTCTCAGCCTATAGAAAGCCCCCAGACCCAAATGGAGAGGGGCTCCTTGGGGGCCCCATGGGGGCCCTTCAGGCCAGCTAGGTCTTTGTGTCCTAGCTCATTCGGTTTGGGAGCTGTTGCTGCAGTTGGGCATGTTGGCCGGAGAGTGCTTCTTGGGCCGCGAACTGCAACCTTGCAGGTACCTCCCAGGTTCCCGGCCCAACAAAAGCCCCCAGACCCAAATGGAGAGGGGCTGCTTGGGGGCCCCCTGGGGGCCCTTCAGGCCAGCTAGGTCTTTGGGTCCTGGCTCCTTCGGTTTGGGAGCTGTTGCTGCAGTTGAGCATGTTGGCCGGAGAGTGCTTCTCGGGCCGCGAACTGTAACTTGCAGGTACCTCTCAGGTATACATGCCCAACGAAAGCCCCCAGACCCAAATGGAGAGGGGCTTCTTGGTGGCCTTCTGGGGGCCCTTCAGGCCAGCTAGGTCTTTGGGTCCTGGCTCCTTCGCTTTGGGAGCTGTTGCTGGATATTTGTCATGTTGGCCGGAGAGTGCTTCTCGGGCCGCGAACTGCAACCTTGCTGGTATCTCCCAGGTTCTCCGCCTAAAGAAAGCCCCCAGACCCAAATGGAGAGGGGCTGCTTGGGGGCCCCCTGGGGGCCCTTCAGGCCAGCTAGGTCTTTGGGTCCTGGCTCCTTCGCTTTGGGAGCTGTTGCTGCAGTTGGGCATGTTGGCCGGAGAGTGCTTCTCGGGCCGCGAACTGTAACCTTGCAGGTACCTCTCAGGTATCCATGCCCAACGAAAGCCCCCAGACCCAAATTGAGAGGGGCTGCTTGGTGGCCCCCTGGGGGCCCTTCAGGCCAGCTAGGTCTTTGGGTCCTGGCTCCTTCGCTTTGGGAGCTGTTGCTGCAGTTGGGCATGTTGGCCGGAGAGTGCTTCTCGGGCCGCGAACTGCAACCTTGCAGGATTCTCCCAGGTTCCCGGCCCAACGAAAGCCCCCAGACCCAAATTGAGAGGGGCTGCTTGGTGGCCCCCTGGGGGCCCTTCAGGCCAGCTAGGTCTTTGGGTCCTGGCTCCTTCGCTTTGGGAGCTGTTGCTGCAGTTGGGCATGTTGGCCGGAGAGTGCTTCTCGGGCCGCGAACTGCAACCTTGCAGGATTCTCCCAGGTTCCCGGCCCAACGAAAGCCCCCAGACCCAAATGGAGAGGGGCTGCTTGGGGGCCCCCTGGGGGCCCTTCAGGCCAGCTAGGTCTTTGGGTCCTGGCTCCTTCGCTTTGGGAGCTGTTGCTGCAGTTGGGCATGTTGGCCGGAGAGTGCTTCTCGGGCCGTGAACTGTAACCTTGCAGGTACCTCTCAGGTATACATGCCCAACGAAAGCCCCCAGACCCAAATGGAGAGGGGCTTCTTGGTGGCCTTCTGGGGGCCCTTCAGGCCAGCTAGGTCTTTGGGTCCTGGCTCCTTCGCTTTGGGAGCTGTTGCTGGATATTGGGCATGTTGGCCGGAGAGTGCTTCTCGGGTCTCGAACTGCAACCTTGCTGGTATCTCCCAGGTTCTCCGCCTAAAGAAAGCCCCCAGACCCAAATGGAGAGGGGCTGCTAGGGGGCCCCCTGGGGGCCCTTCAGGCCAGCTAGGTCTTTGTGTCCTGGCTCATTCGGTTTGGGAGCTGTTGCTGCAGTTGGGCATGTTGGCCGGAGAGTGCTTCTCGGGCCTCGAACTGCAACCTTGCAGGAATCTCCCAGGTTCCCGGCCCAACAAAAGCCCCCAGACCCAAATGGAGAGGGGCTGCTTGGGGGCCCCCTGGGGGCCCTTCAGGCCAGCTAGGTCTTTGGGTCCTGGCTCCTTCGGTTTGGGAGCTGTTGCTGCAGTTAGGCATGTTGGCCGGAGAGTGCTTCTCGGGCCGCGAACTGCAACCTTGCAGGATTCTCCAAGGTTCCCGGCCCAACGAAAGCCCCCAGACCCAAATTGAGAGGGGCTGCTTGGGGGCCCCCTGGGGGCCCTTCAGGCCAGCTAGGTCTTTGGGTCCTGGCTCCTTCGCTTTGGGAGCTGTTGCTGCAGTTGGGCATGTTGGCCGGAGAGTGCTTCTCGGGCCGCGAACTGCAACCTTGCAGGATTCTCCCAGGTTCCCGGCCCAACGAAAGCCCCCAGACCCAAATTGAGAGGGGCTGCTTGGGGCCCCCCTGGGGGCCCTTCAGGCCAGCTAGGTCTTTGGGTCCTGGCTCCTTCGCTTTGGGAGCTGTTGCTGCAGTTGGGCATGTTGGCCGGAGAGTGCTTCTCAGGCCGCGAACTGTAACTTGCAGGTACCTCTCAGGTATACATGCCCAACGAAAGCCCCCAGATTCAAATGGAGAGGGGCTGCTTGGGGGCCTTCTGGGGGCCCTTCAGGCCAGCTAGGTCTTTGGGTCCTGGCTCCTTCGCTTTGGGAGCTGTTGCTGGATATTGGGCATGTTGGCCGGAGAGTGCTTCTCGGGCCGCGAACTGCAACCTTGCTGGTATCTCCCAGGTTCTCCGCCTAAAGAAAGCCCCCAGACCCAAATGGAGAGGGGCTGCTTGGTGGCTCCCTGGGGGCCCTTCAGGCCAGCTAGGTCTTTGGGTCCTGGCTCATTCGGTTTGGGAGCTGTTGCTGCAGTTGGGCATGTTGGCCGGAGAGTGCTTCTCGGGCCTCGAACTGCAACCTTGCAGGAATCTCCCAGGTTCCCGGCCCAACGAAAGCCCCCAGACCCAAATTGAGAGGGGCTGCTTGGGGGCCCCCTGGGGGCCCTTCAGGCCAGCTAGGTCTTTGGGTCCTGGCTCCTTCGGTTTGGGAGCTGTTGCTGCAGTTGAGCATGTTGGCCGGAGAGTGCTTCTCGGGCCGCGAACTGTAACCTTGCAGGTACCTCTCAGGTATCCATGCCCAACGAAAGCCCCCAGACCCAAATTGAGAGGGGCTGCTTGGTGGCCCCCTGGGGGCCCTTCAGGCCAGCTAGGTCTTTGGGTCCTGGCTCCTTCGCTTTGGGAGCTGTTGCTGCAGTTGGGCATGTTGGCCGGAGAGTGCTTCTCGGGCCGCGAACTGCAACCTTGCAGGATTCTCCCAGGTTCCCGGCCCAACGAAAGCCCCCAGACCCAAATTGAGAGGGGCTGCTTGGGGCGCCCCTGGGGGCCCTTCAGGCCAGCTAGGTCTTTGGGTCCTGGCTCCTTCGGTTTGGGAGCTGTTGCTGCAGTTGGGCATGTTGGCCGGAGAGTGCTTCTCGGGCCGCGAACTGCAACCTTGCAGGAATCTCCCAGGTTCCCGGCCCAACGAAAGCCCCCAGACCCAAATTGAGAGGGGCTGCTTGGGGGCCCCCTGGGGGCCCTTCAGGCCAGCTAGGTCTTTGGGTCCTGGCTCCTTCGCTTTGTGAGCTGTTGCTGCAGTTGGGCATGTTGGCCGGAGAGTGCTTCTCGGGCCGCGAACTGTAACTTGCAGGTACCTCTCAGGTATACATGCCCAACGAAAGCCCCCAGACCCAAATGGAGAGGGGCTGCTTGGTGGCCTTCTGGGGGCCCTTCAGGCCAGCTAGGTCTTTGGGTCCTGGCTCCTTCGCTTTGGGAGCTGTTGCTGGATATTGGGCATGTTGGCCGGAGAGTGCTTCTCGGGCCGCGAACTGCAACCTTGCTGGTATCTCCCAGGTTCTCCGCCTAAAGAAAGCCCCCAGACCCAAATGGAGAGGGGCTGCTTGGGGGCCCCCTGGGGGCCCTTCAGGCCAGCTAGGTCTTTGGGTCCTGGCTCCTTCGCTTTGGGAGCTGTTGCTGCAGTTGGGCATGTTGGCCGGAGAGTGCTTCTCGGGCCGCGAACTGTAACCTTGCAGGTACCTCTCAGCTATCCATGCCCAACGAAAGCCCCCAGACCCAAATTGAGAGGGGCTGCTTGGTGGCCCCCTGGGGGCCCTTCAGGCCAGCTAGGTCTTTGGGTCCTGGCTCCTTCGCTTTGGGAGCTGTTGCTGCAGTTGGGCATGTTGGCCGGAGAGTGCTTCTCGGGCCGCGAACTGCAACCTTGCAGGTAGCTCCCAGGTTCCCGGCCCAACGAAAGCCCCCAGACCCAAATGGAGAGGGGCTGCTTGGGGGCCCCCTGGGGGCCCTTCAGGCCAGCTAGGTCTTTGGGTCCTGGCTCCTTCGCTTTGGGAGCTGTTGCTGCAGTTGGGCATGTTGGCCGGAGAGTGCTTCTCGGGCCGCGAACTGTAACCTTGCAGGTACCTCTCAGGTATCCATGCCCAACGAAAGCCCCCAGACCCAAATTGAGAGGGGCTGCTTGGTGGCCCCCTGGGGGCCCTTCAGGCCAGCTAGGTCTTTGTGTCCTGGCTCCTTCGCTTTGGGAGCTGTTGCTGGAGTTGGGCATGTTGGCCGGAGAGTGCTTCTCGGGCCGCGAACTGCAACCTTGCAGGTAGCTCCCAGGTTCCCGGCCCAACTAAAGCCCCCAGACCCAAATGGAGAGGGGCTGCTTGGGGGCCCCCTGGGGGCCCTTCAGGCCAGCTAGGTCTTTGGGTCCTGGCTCCTTCGGTTTGGGAGCTGTTGCTGCAGTTGAGCATGTTGGCCGGAGAGTGCTTCTCGGGCCGCGAACTGTAACTTGCAGGTACCTCTCAGGTATACATGCCCAACGAAAGCCCCCAGACCCAAATGGAGAGGGGCTTCTTGGTGGCCTTCTGGGGGCCCTTCAGGCCAGCTAGGTCTTTGGGTCCTGGCTCCTTCGCTTTGGGAGCTGTTGCTGGATATTGGGCATGTTGGCCGGAGAGTGCTTCTCGGGCCGCGAACTGTAACCTTGCAGGTACCTCTCAGGTATCCATGCCCAACGAAAGCCCCCAGACCCAAATTGAGAGGGGCTGCTTGGTGGCCCCCTGGGGGCCCTTCAGGCCAGCTAGGTCTTTGTGTCCTGGCTCCTTCGCTTTGGGAGCTGTTGCTGCAGTTGTGCATGTTGGCCGGAGAGTGCTTCTCGGGCCGCGAACTGCAACCTTGCAGGATTCTCCCAGGTTCCCGGCCCAACGAAAGCCCCCAGACCCAAATTGAGAGGGGCTGCTTGGTGGCCCCCTGGGGGCCCTTCAGGCCAGCTAGGTCTTTGGGTCCTGGCTCCTTCGCTTTGGGAGCTGTTGCTGCAGTTGGGCATGTTGGCCGGAGAGTGCTTCTCGGGCCGCGAACTGCAACCTTGCAGGATTCTCCCAGGTTCCCGGCCCAACGAAAGCCCCCAGACCCAAATGGAGAGGGGCTGCTTGGGGGCCCCCTGGGGGCCCTTCAGGCCAGCTAGGTCTTTGGGTCCTGGCTCCTTCGCTTTGGGAGCTGTTGCTGCAGTTGAGCATGTTGGCCGGAGAGTGCTTCTCGGGCCGTGAACTGTAACCTTGCAGGTACCTCTCAGGTATACATGCCCAACGAAAGCCCCCAGACCCAAATGGAGAGGGGCTTCTTGGTGGCCTTCTGGGGGCCCTTCAGGCCAGCTAGGTCTTTGGGTCCTGGCTCCTTCGCTTTGGGAGCTGTTGCTGGATATTGGGCATGTTGGCCGGAGAGTGCTTCTCGGGTCGCGAACTGCAACCTTGCTGGTATCTCCCAGGTTCTCCGCCTAAAGAAAGCCCCCAGACCCAAATGGAGAGGGGCTGCTAGGGGGCCCCCTGGGGGCCCTTCAGGCCAGCTAGGTCTTTGTGTCCTGGCTCATTCGGTTTGGGAGCTGTTGCTGCAGTTGGGCATGTTGGCCGGAGAGTGCTTCTCGGGCCGCGAACTGCAACCTTGCAGGAATCTCCCAGGTTCCCGGCCCAACAAAAGCCCCCAGACCCAAATTGAGAGGGGCTGCTTGGGGGCCCCCTGGGGGCCCTTCAGGCCAGCTAGGTCTTTGGGTCCTGGCTCCTTCGGTTTGGGAGCTGTTGCTGCAGTTGAGCATGTTGGCCGGAGAGTGCTTCTCGGGCCGCGAACTGTAACTTGCAGGCACCTCTCAGGTATACATGCCCAACGAAAGCCCCCAGACCCAAATGGAGAGGGGCTTCTTTGGTGGCCTTCTGGGGGCCCTTCAGGCCAGCTAGGTCTTTGGGTCCTGGCTCCTTCGCTTTGGGAGCTGTTGCTGGATATTGGGCATGTTGGCCGGAGAGTGCTTCTCGGGCCGCGAACTGCAACCTTGCTGGTATCTCCCAGGTTCTCCGCCTAAAGAAAGCCCCCAGACCCAAATGGAGAGGGGCTGCTTGGGGGCCCCCTGGGGGCCCTTCAGGCCAGCTAGGTCTTTGGGTCCTGGCTCCTTCGCTTTGGGAGCTGTTGCTGCAGTTGGGCATGTTGGCCGGAGAGTGCTTCTCGGGCCGCGAACTGTAACCTTGCAGGTACCTCTCAGGTATCCATGCCCAACGAAAGCCCCCAGACCCAAATTGAGAGGGGCTGCTTGGTGGCCCCCTGGGGGCCCTTCAGGCCAGCTAGGTCTTTGTGTCCTGGCTCCTTCGCTTTGGGAGCTGTTGCTGGAGTTGGGCATGTTGGCCGGAGAGTGCTTCTCGGGCCGCGAACTGCAACCTTGCAGGATTCTCCCAGGTTCTCCGCCTAAAGAAAGCCCCCAGACCCAAATGGAGAGGGGCTGCTTGGGGGCCCCCTGGGGGCCCTTCAGGCCAGCTAGGTCTTTGTGTCCTGGCTCATTCGGTTTGGGAGCTGTTGCTGCAGTTGGGCATGTTGGCCGGAGAGTGCTTCTCGGGCCTCGAACTGCAACCTTGCAGGAATCTCCCAGGTTCCCGGCCCAACAAAAGCCCCCAGACCCAAATGGAGAGGGGCTGCTTGGGGGCCCCCTGGGGGCCCTTCAGGCCAGCTAGGTCTTTGGGTCCTGGCTCCTTCGCTTTGGGAGCTGTTGCTGCAGTTGTGCATGTTGGCCGGAGAGTGCTTCTCGGGCCGCGAACTGCAACCTTGCAGGTAGCTCCCAGGTTCCCGGCCCAACGAAAGCCCCCAGACCCAAATGGAGAGGGGCTGCTTGGTGGCCCCCTGGGGGCCCTTCAGGCCAGCTAGGTCTTTGGGTCCTGGCTCCTTCGGTTTGGGAGCTGTTGCTGCAGTTGAGCATGTTGGCCGGAGAGTGCTTCTCGGGCCGCGAACTGTAACTTGCAGGTACCTCTCAGGTATACATGCCCAACGAAAGCCCCCAGACCCAAATGGAGAGGGGCTTCTTGGTGGCCTTCTGGGGGCCCTTCAGGCCAGCTAGGTCTTTGGGTCCTGGCTCCTTCGCTTTGGGAGCTGTTGCTGGATATTGGGCATGTTGGCCGGAGAGTGCTTCTCGGGCCGCGAACTGCAACCTTGCTGGTATCTCCCAGGTTCTCCGCCTAAAGAAAGCCCCCAGACCCAAATGGAGAGGGGCTGCTTGGGGGCCCCCTGGGGGCCCTTCAGGCCAGCTAGGTCTTTGGGTCCTGGCTCCTTCGGTTTGGGAGCTGTTGCTGCAGTTGGGCATGTTGGCCGGAGAGTGCTTCTCGGGCCGCGAACTCTAACCTTGCAGGAACCTCTCAGGTATCCATGCCCAACGAAAGTCCCCAGACCCAAATTGAGAGGGGCTGCTTGGTGGCCCCCTGGGGGCCCTTCAGGCCAGCTAGGTCTTTGTGTCCTGGCTCCTTCGCTGTGGGAGCTGTTGCTGCAGTTGTGCATGTTGGCCGGAGAGTGCTTCTCGGGCCGCGAACTGCAACCTTGCAGGATTCTCCCAGGTTCCCGGCCCAACGAAAGCCCCCAGACCCAAATTGAGAGGGGCTGCTTGGTGGCCCCCTGGGGGCCCTTCAGGCCAGCTAGGTCTTTGGGTCCTGGCTCCTTCGCTTTGGGAGCTGTTGCTGCAGTTGGGCATGTTGGCCGGAGAGTGCTTCTCGGGCCGCGAACTGCAACCTTGCAGGATTCTCCCAGGTTCCCGGCCCAACGAAAGCCCCCAGACCCAAATTGAGAGGGGCTGCTTGGGGGCCCCCTGGGGGCCCTTCAGGCCAGCTAGGTCTTTGGGTCCTGGCTCCTTCGCTTTGGGAGCTGTTGCTGCAGTTGGGCATGTTGGCCGGAGAGTGCTTCTCGGGCCGTGAACTGTAACCTTGCAGGTACCTCTCAGGTATACATGCCCAACGAAAGCCCCCAGACCCAAATGGAGAGGGGCTTCTTGGTGGCCTTCTGGGGGCCCTTCAGGCCAGCTAGGTCTTTGGGTCCTGGCTCCTTCGCTTTGGGAGCTGTTGCTGGATATTGGGCATGTTGGCCGGAGAGTGCTTCTCGGGTCGCGAACTGCAACCTTGCTGGTATCTCCCAGGTTCTCCGCCTAAAGAAAGCCCCCAGACCCAAATGGAGAGGGGCTGCTTGGGGGCCCCCTGGGGGCCCTTCAGGCCAGCTAGGTCTTTGTGTCCTGGCTCATTCGGTTTGGGAGCTGTTGCTGCAGATGGGCATGTTGGCCGGAGAGTGCTTCTCGGGCCGCGAACTGCAACCTTGCAGGAATCTCCCAGGTTCCCGGCCCAACAAAAGCCCCCAGACCCAAATTGAGAGGGGCTGCTTGGGGGCCCCCTGGGGGCCCTTCAGGCCAGCTAGGTCTTTGGGTCCTGGCTCCTTCGGTTTGGGAGCTGTTGCTGCAGTTAGGCATGTTGGCCGGAGAGTGCTTCTCGGGCCGCGAACTGCAACCTTGCAGGATTCTCCAAGGTTCCCGGCCCAACGAAAGCCCCCAGACCCAAATTGAGAGGGGCTGCTTGGGGGCCCCCTGGGGGCCCTTCAGGCCAGCTAGGTCTTTGGGTCCTGGCTCCTTCGCTTTGGGAGCTGTTGCTGCAGTTGGGCATGTTGGCCGGAGAGTGCTTCTCGGGCCGCGAACTGCAACCTTGCAGGATTCTCCCAGGTTCCCGGCCCAACGAAAGCCCCCAGACCCAAATGGAGAGGGGCTGCTTGGGGCCCCCCTGGGGGCCCTTCAGGCCAGCTAGGTCTTTGGGTCCTGGCTCCTTCGGTTTGGGAGCTGTTGCTGCAGTTGGGCATGTTGGCCGGAGAGTGCTTCTCAGGCCGCGAACTGTAACTTGCAGGTACCTCTCAGGGATACATGCCCAACGAAAGCCCACAGACCCAAATTGAGAGGGGCTGCTTGGGGGCCCCCTGGGGGCCCTTCAGGCCAGCTAGGTCTTTGGGTCCTGGCTCCTTCGGTTTGGGAGCTGTTGCTGCAGTTGGGCATGTTGGCCGGAGAGTGCTTCTCGGGCCGCGAACTGCAACCTTGCATGAATCTACCAGGTTCCCGGCCCAACGAAAGCCCCCAGACCCAAATGGAGAGGGGCTGCTTGGGGGCCCCCTGGGGGCCCTTCAGGCCAGCTAGGTCTTTGGGTCCTGGCTCCTTCGCTTTGGGAGCTGTTGCTGCAGTTGGGCATGTTGGCCGGAGAGTGCTTCTCGGGACGCGAACTGCAACCTTGCAGGATTCTCCCAGGTTCCCGGCCCAACGAAAGCCCCCAGACCCAAATTGAGAGGGGCTGCTTGGGGCCCCCCTGGGGGCCCTTCAGGCCAGCTAGGTCGTTGGGTCCTGGCTCCTTCGGTTTGGGAGCTGTTGCTGGATATTGGGCATGTTGGCCGGAGAGTGCTTCTCGGGCCGCGAACTGCAACCTTGCAGGATTCTCCCAGGTTCCCAGCCGAACGAAAGCCCCCAGACCCAAATTGAGAGGGGCTGCTTGGGGGCCCCCTGGGGGCCCTTCAGGCCAGCTAGGTCTTTGGGTCCTGGCTCCTTCGGTTTGGGAGCTGTTGCTGCAGTTGGGCATGTTGGCCGGAGAGTGCTTCTCGGGCCGCGAACTGCAACCTTGCAGGATTCTCCCAGGTTCCCGGCCCAACGAAAGCCCCCAGACCCAAATTGAGAGGGGCTGCTTGGGGGCCCCCTGGGGGCCCTTCAGGCCAGCTAGGTCTTTGGGTCCTGGCTCCTTCGCTTTGGGAGCTGTTGCTGCAGTTGGGCATGTTGGCCGGAGAGTGCTTCTCGGGCCGCGAACTGCAACCTTGCAGGATTCTCCCAGGTTCCCGGCCCAACGAAAGCCCCCAGACCCAAATGGAGAGGGGCTGCTTGGGGGCCCCCTGGGGGCCCTTCAGGCCAGCTAGGTCTTTGGGTCCTGGCTCCTTCGCTTTGGGAGCTGTTGCTGCAGTTGGACATGTTGGCCGGAGAGTGCTTCTCGGGCCGCGAACTGCAACCTTGAAGGAATCTCCCAGGTTCCCGGCCCAACGAAAGCCCCCAGACCCAAATGGAGAGGGGCTGCTTGGGGGCCCCCTGGGGGCCCTTCAGGCCAGCTAGGTCTTTGTGTCCTGGCTCCTTCGGTTTGGGAGCTGTTGCTGCAGTTGGGCATGTTGGCCGGAGAGTGCTTCTCGGGACGCGAACTGCAACCTTGCAGGATTCTCCCAGGTTCCCGGCCCAACGAAAGCCCCCAGACCCAAATTGAGAGGGGCTGCTTGGGGCCCCCCTGGGGGCCCTTCAGGCCAGCTAGGTCTTTGGGTCCTGGCTCCTTCGGTTTGGGAGCTGTTGCTGGATATTGGGCATGTTGGCCGGAGAGTGCTTCTCGGGCCGCGAACTGCAACCTTGCAGGTACCTCTCAGGTATACATGCCCAACGAAAGCCCCCGGACCCAAATTGAGTGGGGCTACTTGGGGGCCCCCTGGGGGCCCTTCAGGCCAGCTAGGTCTTTGGGTCCTGGCTCCTTCGCTTTGGGAGCTGTTGCTGCAGTTGAGCATGTTGGCCCGAGAGTGCTTCTCGGGCCGCGAACTACAACCTTGCAGGATTCTCCCAGGATCCCCGCCCAACGAAAGCCCCCAGACCCAAATGGAGAGGGGCTGCTTGGGGCCCCCCTGGGGGCCCTTCAGGCCAGCTAGGTCTTTGGGTCCTGGCTCCTTCGCTTTGGGAGCTGTTGCTGCAGTTGGGCATGTTGGCCAGAGAGTGCTTCTCCGGCCGCGAACTGCAACCTCGCAGGAATCTCCCAGGTTCCCGGCCCAAGGAAAGCCCCCAGACCCAAATTGAGAGGGGCTGCTTGGGGGCCCCCTGGGGGCCCTTCAGGCCAGCTAGGTCTTTGGGTCCTGGCTCCTTCGGTTTGGGAGCTGTTGCTGCAGTTGGGCATGTTGGCCGGAGAGTGCTTCTCGGGCCGCGAACTGCAACCTCGCAGGAATCTCCCAGGTTCCCGGCCCAACGAAAGCCCCCAGACCCAAATTGAGAGGGGCTGCTTGGTGGCCCCCTGGGGGCCCTTCAGGCCAGCTAGGTCTTTGTGTCCTGGCTCTTTCGGTTTGGGAGCTGTTGCTGCAGTTGGGCATGTTGGCCGGAGAGTGCTTCTCGGGCCGCGAACTGCAACCTTGCAGGATTCTCCCAGGTTCCCGGACCAACGAAAGCCCCCAGACCCAAATGGAGAGGGGCTGCTTGGGGGCCCCCTGGGGGCCCTTCAGGCCAGCTAGGTCTTTGGGTCCTGGCTCCTTCGCTTTGGGAGCTGTTGCTGCAGTTGGGCATGTTGGCCGGAGAGTGCTTCTCGGGCCGCGAACTGCAACCTTGCAGGATTCTCCCAGGTTCCCGGCCCAACGAAAGCCCCCAGACCCAAATTGAGAGGGGCTGCTGGGGGCCCCCCTGGGGGCCCTTCAGGCCAGCTAGGTCTTTGGGTCCTGGCTCCTTCGGTTTGGGAGCTGTTGCTGCAGTTGAGCATGTTGGCCGGAGAGTGCTTCTCGGGCCGCGAACTGCAACCTTGCAGGTACCTCTCAGGTATCCATGCCCAACGAAAGCCCCCAGACCCAAATTGAGAGGGGCTGCTTGGTGGCCCCCTGGGGGCACTTCAGGCCAGCTAGGTCTTTGTGTCCTGGCTCCTTCGGTTTGGGAGCTGTTGCTGCAGTTGGGCATGTTGGCCGGAGAGTGCTTCTCGGGCCTCGAACTGCAACCTTGCAGGAATCTCCCAGGTTCCCGGCCCAACGAAAGCCCCCAGACCCAAATGGAGAGGGGCTGCTTGGGGGCCCCCTGGGGGCCCTTCAGGCCAGCTAGGTCTTTGGGTCCTGGCTCCTTCGCTTTGGGAGCTGTTGCTGCAGTTGGGCATGTTGGCCGGAGAGTGCTTCTCGGGCCGCGAATTGCAAACTTGCAGGTACCTCCCAGGTTCCCGGCCCAACGAAAACCCCCAGACCCAAATGGAGAGGGGCTGCTTGGGGCCCACCTGGGGGCCCTTCAGGCCAGCTAGGTCTTTGGGTCCTGGCTCCTTCGCTTTGGGAGCTGTTGCTGCAGTTGGGCATGTTGGCCGGAGAGTGCTTCTCGGGCCGCGAACTGCAACCTTGCAGGAATCTCCCATTTTCCCGGCCCAACGAAAGCCCCCAGACCCAAATTGAGAGGTGCTGCTTGGGGGCCCCCTGGGGGCCCTTCAGGCCAGCTAGGTCTTTGGGTCCTGGCTCCTTCGGTTTGGGAGCTGTTGCTGCAGTTGAGCATGTTGGCCGGAGAGTGCTTCTCGGGCCGCGAACTGTAACTTGCAGGTACCTCTCAGGTATACATGCCCAACGAAAGCCCCCAGACCCAAATGGAGAGGGGCTGCTTGGTGGCCTTCTGGGGGCCCTTCAGGCCAGCTAGGTCTTTGGGTCCTGGCTCCTTCGCTTTGGGAGCTGTTGCTGGATATTGGGCATGTTGGCCGGAGAGTGCTTCTCGGGCCGCGAACTGCAACCTTGCAGGAATCTCCCAGGTTCCCGGCCCAACGAAAGCCCCCAGACCCAAATTGAGAGGGGCTGCTTGGTGGCCCCCTGGGGGCCCTTCAGGCCAGCTAGGTCTTTGGGTCCTGGCTCCTTCGCTTTGGGAGCTGTTGCTGCAGTTGTGCATGTTGGCCGGAGAGTGCTTCTCGGGCCGCGAACTGCAACCTTGCAGGAATCTCCCAGGTTCCCGGCCCAACGAAAGCCCCCAGACCCAAATTGAGAGGGGCTGCTTGGTGGCCCCCTGGGGGCCCTTCAGGCCAGCTAGGTCTTTGGGTCCTGGCTCCTTCGCTTTGGGAGCTGTTGCTGCAGTTGTGCATGTTGGCCGGAGAGTGCTTCTCGGGCCGCGAACTGCAACCTTGCAGGATTCTCCCAGGTTCCCGGCCCAACGAAAGCCCCCAGACCCAAATGGAGAGGGGCTGCTTGGGGGCCCCCTGGGGGCCCTTCAGGCCAGCTAGGTCTTTGGGTCCTGGCTCCTTCGCTTTGGGAGCTGTTGCTGCAGGTGGGCATGTTAGCCGGAGAGTGCTTCTCCGGCCTCGAACTGCAACCTTGCAGGATTCTCCCAGGTTCCCGGCCCAACGAAAGCCCCCAGACCCAAATGGAGAGGGGCTGCTTGGGGGCCCCCTGGGGGCCCTTCAGGCCAGCTAGGTCTTTGGGTCCTGGCTCCTTCGCTTTGGGAGCTGTTGCTGCAGTTGGGCATGTTGGCCGGAGAGTGCTTCTCGGGCCGCGAACTGCAACCTTGCAGGATTCTCCCAGGTTCCCGGCCCAACGAAAGCCCCCAGACCCAAATTGAGAGGGGCTGCTTGGGGGCCCCCTGGGGGCCCTTCAGGCCAGCTAGGTCTTTGGGTCCTGGCTCCTTCGGTTTGGGAGCTGTTGCTGCAGTTGAGCATGTTGGCCGGAGAGTGCTTCTCGGGCCGCGAACTGCAACCTTGCAGGTACCTCTCAGGTATACATGCCCAACGAAAGCCCCCAGACCCAAATGGAGAGGGGCTTCTTGGTGGCCTTCTGGGGGCCCTTCAGGCCAGCTAGGTCTTTGGGTCCTGGCTCCTTCGCTTTGGGAGCTGTTGCTGGATATTGGGCATGTTGGCCGGAGAGTGCTTCTCGGGCCGCGAACTGCAACCTTGCTGGTATCTCCCAATTTCTCCGCCTAAAGAAAGCCCCCAGACCCAAATGGAGAGGGGCTTCTTGGGGGCCCCCTGGGGGCCCTTCAGGCCAGCTAGGTCTTTGTGTCCTGGCTCATTCGGTTTGGGAGCTGTTGCTGCAGTTGGGCATGTTGGCCGGAGAGTGCTTCTCGGGCCTCGAACTGCAACCTTGCAGGAATCTCCCAGGTTCCCGGCCCAACAAAAGCCCCCAGACCCAAATGGAGAGGGGCTGCTTGGGGGCCCCCTGGGGGCCCTTCAGGCCAGCTAGGTCTTTGGGTCCTGGCTCCTTCGCTTTGGGAGCTGTTGCTGCAGTTGGGCATGTTGGCCGGAGAGTGCTTCTCGGGCGTCGAACTGCAACCTTGCAGGATTCTCCAAGGTTCCCGGTCCAACGAAAGCCCCCAGACCCAAATTGAGAGGGGCTGCTTGGGGCCCCCCTGGGGGCCCTTCAGGCCAGCTAGGTCTTTGGGTCCTGGCTCCTTCGCTTTGGGAGCTGTTGCTGCAGTTGGGCATGTTGGCCGGAGAGTGCTTCTCGGGCCACGAACTGTAACTTGCAGGTACCTCTCAGGGATACATGCCCAACGAAAGCCCCCAGACCCAAATTGAGAGGGGCTGCTTGGGGGCCCCCTGGGGGCCCTTCAGGCCAGCTAGGTCTTTGGGTCCTGGCTCCTTCGGTTTGGGAGCTGTTGCTGCAGGTGGGCATGTTGGCCGGAGAGTGCTTCTCGGGCCGCGAACTGTAACTTGCAGGTACCTCTCAGGTATCCATGCCCAACGAAAGCCCCCAGACCCAAATGGAGAGGGGCTGCTTGGTGGCCTTCTGGGGGCCCTTCAGGCCAGCTAGGTCTTTGGGTCCTGGCTCCTTCGCTTTGGGAGCTGTTGCTGGATATTGGGCATGTTGGCCGGAGAGTGCTTCTCGGGCCGCGAACTGCAACCTTGCTGGTATCTCCCAGGTTCTCCGCCTAAAGAAAGCCCCCAGACCCAAATGGAGAGGGGCTACTTGGGGGCCCCCTGGAGGCCCTTCAGGCCAGCTAGGTCTTTGGGTCCTGGCTCATTCGGTTTGGGAGCTGTTGCTGCAGTTGGGCATGTTGGCCGGAGAGTGCTTCTCGGGCCTCGAACTGCAACCTTGCAGGAATCTCCCAGGTTCCCGGCCCA
The DNA here is from genome assembly GCF_964237585.1 of Gallinula chloropus. Classification (NCBI taxonomy): domain Eukaryota; kingdom Metazoa; phylum Chordata; class Aves; order Gruiformes; family Rallidae; genus Gallinula; species Gallinula chloropus. The sequence goes on along the minus strand of NW_028168104.1, from coordinate 32,717 downwards.
ACAAAAGCCCCCAGACCCAAATGGAGAGGGGCTGCTTGGGGGCCCCCTGGGGCCCCTTCAGGCCAGCTAGGTCTTTGGGTCCTGGCTCATTCGGTTTGGGAGCTGTTGCTGCAGTTGTGCATGTTGGCCGGAGAGTGCTTCTCCGGCCACGAACTGCAACCTTGCAGGTACCTCCCAGGTTCCCGGCCCAACTAAAGCCCCCAGACCCAAATGGAGAGGAGCTCCTTGGGGGCCCCATGGGGACCCTTCAGGCCAGCTAGGTCTTTGGGTCCTGGCTCCTTCGCTTTGGGAGCTGTTGCTGCAGTTGGGCATGTTGGCCGGAGAGTGCTTCTCGGGCCGCGAACTGCAACCTTGCAGGAATCTCCCAGGTTCCCGGCCCAACGAAAGCCCCCAGACCCAAATGGAGAGGGGCTGCTTGGGGGCCCCCTGGGGGCCCTTCAGGCCAGCTAGGTCTTTGGGTCCTGGCTCCTTCGGTTTGGGAGCTGTTGCTGCAGTTGGGCATGTTGGCCGGAGAGTGCTTCTCGGGCCGCGAACTGCAAACTTGCAGGATTCTCCCAGGTTCCCGGCCCAACGAAATCCCCCAGACCCAAATTGAGAGGGGCTGCTTGGGGGCCCCCTGGGGGCCCTTCAGGCCAGCTAGGTCTTTGGGTCCTGGCTCCTCCGGTTTGTGAGCTGTTGCTGCAGTTGAGCATGTTGGCCGGAGAGTGCTTCTCGGGCCGCGAACTGCAACCTTGCAGGATTCTCCCAGGTTCCCGGCCCAACGAAAGCCCCCAGACCCAAATTGAGAGGGGCTGCTTGGGGCCCCCCTGGGGGCCCTTCAGGCCAGCTAGGTCTTTGGGTCCTGGCTCCTTCGGTTTGGGAGCTGTTGCTGCAGTTGGGCATGTTGGCCGGAGAGTGCTTCTCGGGCCGCGAACTGCAACCTTGCAGGAATCTCCCAGGTTCCCGGCCCAACGAAAGCCCCCAGACCCAAATTGAGAGGTGCTGCTTGGGGGCCCCCTGGGGGCCCTTCAGGCCAGCTAGGTCTTTGGGTCCTGGCTCCTTCGCTTTGGGAGCTGTTGCTGCAGTTGGGCATGTTGGCCGGAGAGTGCTTCTCGGGCCGCGAACTGTAACTTGCAGGTACCTCTCTGGTATGCATGACAAACGAAATCCCCCAGACCCAAATGGAGAGGGGCTGCTTGGTGGCCTTCTGGGGGCCCTTCAGGCCAGCTAGGTCTTTGGGTCCTGGCTCCTTCGCTTTGGGAGCTGTTGCTGGATATTGGGCATGTTGGCCGGAGAGTGCTTCTCGGGCCGCGAACTGCAACCTTGCAGGATTCTCCCAGGTTCCCGGCCCAACGAAAGCCCCCAGACCCAAATGGAGAGGGGCTGCTTGGGGCCCCCCTGGGGGCCCTTCAGGCCAGCTAGGTCTTTGGGTCCTGGCTCCTTCGGTTTGGGAGCTGTTGCTGCAGTTGGGCATGTTGGCCGGAGAGTGCTTCTCAGGCCGCGAACTGTAACTTGCAGGTACCTCTCAGGGATACATGCCCAACGAAAGCCCACAGACCCAAATTGAGAGGGGCTGCTTGGGGGCCCCCTGGGGGCCCTTCAGGCCAGCTAGGTCTTTGGGTCCTGGCTCCTTCGGTTTGGGAGCTGTTGCTGCAGTTGGGCATGTTGGCCGGAGAGTGCTTCTCGGGCCGCGAACTGCAACCTTGCATGAATCTCCCAGGTTCCCGGCCCAACGAAAGCCCCCAGACCCAAATGGAGAGGGGCTGCTTGGGGGCCCCCTGGGGGCCCTTCAGGCCAGCTAGGTCTTTGGGTCCTGGCTCCTTCGCTTTGGGAGCTGTTGCTGCAGTTGGGCATGTTGGCCGGAGAGTGCTTCTCGGGACGCGAACTGCAACCTTGCAGGATTCTCCCAGGTTCCCGGCCCAACGAAAGCCCCCAGACCCAAATTGAGAGGGGCTGCTTGGGGCCCCCCTGGGGGCCCTTCAGGCCAGCTAGGTCTTTGGGTCCTGGCTCCTTCGGTTTGGGAGCTGTTGCTGGATATTGGGCATGTTGGCCGGAGAGTGCTTCTCGGGCCGCGAACTGCAACCTTGCAGGTACCTCTCAGGTATACATGCCCAACGAAAGCCCCCGGACCCAAATTGAGTGGGGCTACTTGGGGGCCCCCTGGGGGCCCTTCAGGCCAGCTAGGTCTTTGTGTCCTGGTTCCTTCGGTTTGGGAGCCGTTGCTGCAGTTGGGCATTTTGGCCGGAGAGTGCTTCTCGGGCCTCGAACTGCAACCTTGCAGGATTCTCCCAGGTTCCCGGCCCAACAAAAGCCCCCAGACCCAAATGGAGAGGGGCTGCTTGGGGGCTCCCTGGGGGCCCTTCAGGCCAGCTAGGTCTTTGGGTCCTGGCTCCTTCGCTTTGGGAGCTGTTGCTGCAGTTGGGCATGTTCGCCGGAGAGTGCTTCTCCGGCCGCGAACTGCAACCTTGCAGGATTCTCCCAGGTTCCCAGCCGAACGAAAGCCCCCAGACCCAAATTGAGAGGGGCTGCTTGGGGGCCCCCTGGGGGCCCTTCAGGCCAGCTAGGTCTTTGGGTCCTGGCTCCTTCGGTTTGGGAGCTGTTGCTGCAGTTGGGCATGTTGGCCGGAGAGTGCTTCTCGGGCCGCGAACTGCAACCTTGCAGGATTCTCCCAGGTTCCCGGCCCAACGAAAGCCCCCAGACCCAAATTGAGAGGGGCTGCTTGGGGGCCCCCTGGGGGCCCTTCAGGCCAGCTAGGTCTTTGGGTCCTGGCTCCTTCGCTTTGGGAGCTGTTGCTGCAGTTGGGCATGTTGGCCGGAGAGTGCTTCTCGGGCCGCGAACTGCAACCTTGCAGGATTCTCCCAGGTTCCCGGCCCAACGAAAGCCCCCAGACCCAAATGGAGAGGGGCTGCTTGGGGGCCCCCTGGGGGCCCTTCAGGCCAGCTAGGTCTTTGGGTCCTGGCTCCTTCGCTTTGGGAGCTGTTGCTGCAGTTGGACATGTTGGCCGGAGAGTGCTTCTCGGGCCGCGAACTGCAACCTTGAAGGAATCTCCCAGGTTCCCGGCCCAACGAAAGCCCCCAGACCCAAATGGAGAGGGGCTGCTTGGGGGCCCCCTGGGGGCCCTTCAGGCCAGCTAGGTCTTTGTGTCCTGGCTCCTTCGGTTTGGGAGCTGTTGCTGCAGTTGGGCATGTTGGCCGGAGAGTGCTTCTCGGGACGCGAACTGCAACCTTGCAGGATTCTCCCAGGTTCCCGGCCCAACGAAAGCCCCCAGACCCAAATTGAGAGGGGCTGCTTGGGGCCCCCCTGGGGGCCCTTCAGGCCAGCTAGGTCTTTGGGTCCTGGCTCCTTCGGTTTGGGAGCTGTTGCTGCAGTTGGGCATGTTGGCCGGAGAGTGCTTCTCGGGCCGCGAACTGCAACCTTGCAGGATTCTCCCAGGTTCCCGGCCCAACGAAAGCCCCCAGACCCAAATTGAGAGGGGCTGCTGGGGGCCCCCCTGGGGGCCCTTCAGGCCAGCTAGGTCTTTGGGTCCTGGCTCCTTCGGTTTGGGAGCTGTTGCTGCAGTTGAGCATGTTGGCCGGAGAGTGCTTCTCGGGCCGCGAACTGCAACCTTGCAGGTACCTCTCAGGTATCCATGCCCAACGAAAGCCCCCAGACCCAAATTGAGAGGGGCTGCTTGGTGGCCCCCTGGGGGCCCTTCAGGCCAGCTAGGTCTTTGTGTCCTGGCTCCTTCGGTTTGGGAGCTGTTGCTGCAGTTGGGCATGTTGGCCGGAGAGTGCTTCTCGGGCCTCGAACTGCAACCTTGCAGGAATCTCCCAGGTTCCCGGCCCAACGAAAGCCCCCAGACCCAAATGGAGAGGGGCTGCTTGGGGGCCCCCTGGGGGCCCTTCAGGCCAGCTAGGTCTTTGGGTCCTGGCTCCTTCGCTTTGGGAGCTGTTGCTGCAGTTGGGCATGTTGGCCGGAGAGTGCTTCTCGGGCCGCGAATTGCAAACTTGCAGGTACCTCCCAGGTTCCCGGCCCAACGAAAACCCCCAGACCCAAATGGAGAGGGGCTGCTTGGGGCCCACCTGGGGGCCCTTCAGGCCAGCTAGGTCTTTGGGTCCTGGCTCCTTCGCTTTGGGAGCTGTTGCTGCAGTTGGGCATGTTGGCCGGAGAGTGCTTCTCGGGCCGCGAACTGCAACCTTGCAGGAATCTCCCATTTTCCCGGCCCAACGAAAGCCCCCAGACCCAAATTGAGAGGTGCTGCTTGGGGGCCCCCTGGGGGCCCTTCAGGCCAGCTAGGTCTTTGGGTCCTGGCTCCTTCGGTTTGGGAGCTGTTGCTGCAGTTGAGCATGTTGGCCGGAGAGTGCTTCTCGGGCCGCGAACTGTAACTTGCAGGTACCTCTCAGGTATACATGCCCAACGAAAGCCCCCAGACCCAAATGGAGAGGGGCTGCTTGGTGGCCTTCTGGGGGCCCTTCAGGCCAGCTAGGTCTTTGGGTCCTGGCTCCTTCGCTTTGGGAGCTGTTGCTGGATATTGGGCATGTTGGCCGGAGAGTGCTTCTCGGGCCGCGAACTGCAACCTTGCAGGAATCTCCCAGGTTCCCGGCCCAACGAAAGCCCCCAGACCCAAATTGAGAGGGGCTGCTTGGTGGCCCCCTGGGGGCCCTTCAGGCCAGCTAGGTCTTTGGGTCCTGGCTCCTTCGCTTTGGGAGCTGTTGCTGCAGTTGGGCATGTTGGCCGGAGAGTGCTTCTCGGGCCGCGAACTGCAACCTTGCAGGAATCTCCCAGGTTCCCGGCCCAACGAAAGCCCCCAGACCCAAATTGAGAGGGGCTGCTTGGGGGCCCCCTGGGGGCCCTTCAGGCCAGCTAGGTCTTTGGGTCCTGGCTCCTTCGCTTTGGGAGCTGTTGCTGGATATTGGGCATGTTGGCCGGAGAGTGCTTCTCGGGCCGCGAACTGCAACCTTGCTGGTATCTCCCAATTTCTCCGCCTAAAGAAAGCCCCCAGACCCAAATGGAGAGGGGCTTCTTGGGGGCCCCCTGGGGGCCCTTCAGGCCAGCTAGGTCTTTGTGTCCTGGCTCATTCGGTTTGGGAGCTGTTGCTGCAGTTGGGCATGTTGGCCGGAGAGTGCTTCTCGGGCCTCGAACTGCAACCTTGCAGGAATCTCCCAGGTTCCCGGCCCAACAAAAGCCCCCAGACCCAAATGGAGAGGGGCTGCTTGGGGGCCCCCTGGGGGCCCTTCAGGCCAGCTAGGTCTTTGGGTCCTGGCTCCTTCGCTTTGGGAGCTGTTGCTGCAGTTGGGCATGTTGGCCGGAGAGTGCTTCTCGGGCGTCGAACTGCAACCTTGCAGGATTCTCCAAGGTTCCCGGCCCAACGAAAGCCCCCAGACCCAAATTGAGAGGGGCTGCTTGGGGCCCCCCTGGGGGCCCTTCAGGCCAGCTAGGTCTTTGGGTCCTGGCTCCTTCGCTTTGGGAGCTGTTGCTGCAGTTGGGCATGTTGGCCGGAGAGTGCTTCTCGGGCCACGAACTGTAACTTGCAGGTACCTCTCAGGGATACATGCCCAACGAAAGCCCCCAGACCCAAATTGAGAGGGGCTGCTTGGGGGCCCCCTGGGGGCCCTTCAGGCCAGCTAGGTCTTTGGGTCCTGGCTCCTTCGGTTTGGGAGCTGTTGCTGCAGGTGGGCATGTTGGCCGGAGAGTGCTTCTCGGGCCGCGAACTGTAACTTGCAGGTACCTCTCAGGTATCCATGCCCAACGAAAGCCCCCAGACCCAAATGGAGAGGGGCTGCTTGGTGGCCTTCTGGGGGCCCTTCAGGCCAGCTAGGTCTTTGGGTCCTGGCTCCTTCGCTTTGGGAGCTGTTGCTGGATATTGGGCATGTTGGCCGGAGAGTGCTTCTCGGGCCGCGAACTGCAACCTTGCTGGTATCTCCCAGGTTCTCCGCCTAAAGAAAGCCCCCAGACCCAAATGGAGAGGGGCTACTTGGGGGCCCCCTGGAGGCCCTTCAGGCCAGCTAGGTCTTTGGGTCCTGGCTCATTCGGTTTGGGAGCTGTTGCTGCAGTTGGGCATGTTGGCCGGAGAGTGCTTCTCGGGCCTCGAACTGCAACCTTGCAGGAATCTCCCAGGTTCCCGGCCCAACAAAAGCCCCCAGACCCAAATGGAGAGGGGCTGCTTGGGGGCCCCCTGGGGCCCCTTCAGGCCAGCTAGGTCTTTGGGTCCTGGCTCATTCGGTTTGGGAGCTGTTGCTGCAGTTGTGCATGTTGGCCGGAGAGTGCTTCTCCGGCCACGAACTGCAACCTTGCAGGTACCTCCCAGGTTCCCGGCCCAACTAAAGCCCCCAGACCCAAATGGAGAGGAGCTCCTTGGGGGCCCCATGGGGACCCTTCAGGCCAGCTAGGTCTTTGGGTCCTGGCTCCTTCGCTTTGGGAGCTGTTGCTGCAGTTGGGCATGTTGGCCGGAGAGTGCTTCTCGGGCCGCGAACTGCAACCTTGCAGGAATCTCCCAGGTTCCCGGCCCAACGAAAGCCCCCAGACCCAAATGGAGAGGGGCTGCTTGGGGGCCCCCTGGGGTCCCTTCAGGCCAGCTAGGTCTTTGGGTCCTGGCTCCTTCGGTTTGGGAGCTGTTGCTGCAGTTGGGCATGTTGGCCGGAGAGTGCTTCTCGGGCCGCGAACTGCAAACTTGCAGGATTCTCCCAGGTTCCCGGCCCAACGAAATCCCCCAGACCCAAATTGAGAGGGGCTGCTTGGGGGCCCCCTGGGGGCCCTTCAGGCCAGCTAGGTCTTTGGGTCCTGGCTCCTCCGGTTTGTGAGCTGTTGCTGCAGTTGAGCATGTTGGCCGGAGAGTGCTTCTCGGGCCGCGAACTGCAACCTTGCAGGATTCTCCCAGGTTCCCGGCCCAACGAAAGCCCCCAGACCCAAATTGAGAGGGGCTGCTTGGGGCCCCCCTGGGGGCCCTTCAGGCCAGCTAGGTCTTTGGGTCCTGGCTCCTTCGGTTTGGGAGCTGTTGCTGCAGTTGGGCATGTTGGCCGGAGAGTGCTTCTCGGGCCGCGAACTGCAACCTTGCAGGATTCTCCCAGGTTCCCGGCCCAACGAAAGCCCCCAGACCCAAATTGAGAGGTGCTGCTTGGGGGCCCCCTGGGGGCCCTTCAGGCCAGCTAGGTCTTTGGGTCCTGGCTCCTTCGCTTTGGGAGCTGTTGCTGCAGTTGGGCATGTTGGCCGGAGAGTGCTTCTCGGGCCGCGAACTGTAACTTGCAGGTACCTCTCTGGTATGCATGACAAACGAAATCCCCCAGACCCAAATGGAGAGGGGCTGCTTGGTGGCCTTCTGGGGGCCCTTCAGGCCAGCTAGGTCTTTGGGTCCTGGCTCCTTCGCTTTGGGAGCTGTTGCTGGATATTGGGCATGTTGGCCGGAGAGTGCTTCTCGGGCCGCGAACTGCAACCTTGCTGGTATCTCCCAGGTTCTCCGCCTAAAGAAAGCCCCCAGACCCAAATGGAGAGGGGCTGCTTGGGGGCCCCCTGGGGGCCCTTCAGGCCAGCTAGGTCTTTGGGTCCTGGCTCCTTCGGTTTGGGAGCTGTTGCTGCAGTTGTGCATGTTGGCCGGAGAGTGCTTCTCGGGCCTCGAACTGCAACCTTGCAGGATTCTCCCAGGTTCCCGGCCCAACGAAAGCCCCCAGACCCAAATTGAGAGGGGCTGCTTGGGGGCCCCCTGGGGGCCCTTCAGGCCAGCTAGGTCTTTGGGTCCTGGCTCCTTCGCTTTGGGAGCTGTTGCTGCAGTTGGGCATGTTGGCCGGAGAGTGCTTCTCGGGCCGCGAACTGCAACCTTGCTGGTATCTCCCAGGTTCTCCGCCTAAAGAAAGCCCCCAGACCCAAATTGAGAGGGGCTGCTTGGGGGCCCCCTGGGGGCCCTTCAGGCCAGCTAGGTCTTTGGGTCCTGGCTCCTTCGGTTTGGGAGCTGTTGCTGCAGTTGAGCATGTTGGCCGGAGAGTGCTTCTCGGGCCGCGAACTGTAACCTTGCAGGTACCTCTCAGGTATCCATGCCCAACGAAAGCCCCCAGACCCAAATTGAGAGGGGCTGCTTGGTGGCCCCCTGGGGGCCCTTCAGGCCAGCTAGGTCTTTGGGTCCTGGCTCCTTCGCTTTGGGAGCTGTTGCTGCAGTTGGGCATGTTGGCCGGAGAGTGCTTCTCGGGCCGCGAACTGCAACCTTGCAGGATTCTCCCAGGTTCCCGGCCCAACGAAAGCCCCCAGACCCAAATTGAGAGGGGCTGCTTGGGGCCCCCCTGGGGGCCCTTCAGGCCAGCTAGGTCTTTGGGTCCTGGCTCCTTCGGTTTGGGAGCTGTTGCTGCAGTTGGGCATGTTGGCCGGAGAGTGCTTCTCGGGCCGCGAACTGCAACCTTGCAGGAATCTCCCAGGTTCCCGGCCCAACGAAAGCCCCCAGACCCAAATTGAGAGGTGCTGCTTGGGGGCCCCCTGGGGGCCCTTCAGGCCAGCTAGGTCTTTGGGTCCTGGCTCCTTCGCTTTGGGAGCTGTTGCTGCAGTTGGGCATGTTGGCCGGAGAGTGCTTCTCGGGCCGCGAACTGTAACTTGCAGGTACCTCTCTGGTATACATGACAAACGAAATCCCCCAGACCCAAATGGAGAGGGGCTGCTTGGTGGCCTTCTGGGGGCCCTTCAGGCCAGCTAGGTCTTTGGGTCCTGGCTCCTTCGCTTTGGGAGCTGTTGCTGGATATTGGGCATGTTGGCCGGAGAGTGCTTCTCGGGCCGCGAACTGCAACCTTGCTGGTATCTCCCAGGTTCTCCGCCTAAAGAAAGCCCCCAGACCCAAATGGAGAGGGGCTGCTTGGGGGCCCCCTGGGGGCCCTTCAGGCCAGCTAGGTCTTTGGGTCCTGGCTCCTTCGGTTTGGGAGCTGTTGCTGCAGTTGTGCATGTTGGCCGGAGAGTGCTTCTCGGGCCTCGAACTGCAACCTTGCAGGATTCTCCCAGGTTCCCGGCCCAACGAAAGCCCCCAGACCCAAATTGAGAGGGGCTGCTTGGGGGCCCCCTGGGGGCCCTTCAGGCCAGCTAGGTCTTTGGGTCCTGGCTCCTTCGCTTTGGGAGCTGTTGCTGCAGTTGGGCATGTTGGCCGGAGAGTGCTTCTCGGGCCGCGAACTGCAACCTTGCTGGTATCTCCCAGGTTCTCCGCCTAAAGAAAGCCCCCAGACCCAAATTGAGAGGGGCTGCTTGGGGGCCCCCTGGGGGCCCTTCAGGCCAGCTAGGTCTTTGGGTCCTGGCTCCTTCGGTTTGGGAGCTGTTGCTGCAGTTGAGCATGTTGGCCGGAGAGTGCTTCTCGGGCCGCGAACTGTAACCTTGCAGGTACCTCTCAGGTATCCATGCCCAACGAAAGCCCCCAGACCCAAATTGAGAGGGGCTGCTTGGTGGCCCCCTGGGGGCCCTTCAGGCCAGCTAGGTCTTTGGGTCCTGGCTCCTTCGCTTTGGGAGCTGTTGCTGCAGTTGGGCATGTTGGCCGGAGAGTGCTTCTCGGGCCGCGAACTGCAACCTTGCAGGATTCTCCCAGGTTCCCGGCCCAACGAAAGCCCCCAGACCCAAATTGAGAGGGGCTGCTTGGGGCCCCCCTGGGGGCACTTCAGGCCAGCTAGGTCTTTGGGTCCTGGCTCCTTCGGTTTGGGAGCTGTTGCTGCAGTTGGGCATGTTGGCCGGAGAGTGCTTCTCGGGCCGCGAACTGCAACCTTGCAGGAATCTCCCAGGTTCCCGGCCCAACGAAAGCCCCCAGACCCAAATTGAGAGGTGCTGCTTGGGGGCCCCCTGGGGGCCCTTCAGGCCAGCTAGGTCTTTGGGTCCTGGCTCCTTCGCTTTGGGAGCTGTTGCTGCAGTTGGGCATGTTGGCCGGAGAGTGCTTCTCGTGCCGCGAACTGTAACTTGCAGGTACCTCTCAGGTATACATGCCCAACGAAAGCCCCCAGACCCAAATGGAGAGGGGCTGCTTGGTGGCCTTCTGGGGGCCCTTCAGGCCAGCTAGGTCTTTGGGTCCTGGCTCCTTCGCTTTGGGAGCTGTTGCTGGATATTGGGCATGTTGGCCGGAGAGTGCTTCTCGGGCCGCGAACTGCAACCTTGCTGGTATCTCCCAGGTTCTCCGCCTAAAGAAAGCCCCCAGACCCAAATGGAGAGGGGCTGCTTGGGGGCCCCCTGGGGGCCCTTCAGGCCAGCTAGGTCTTTGGGTCCTGGCTCCTTCGGTTTGGGAGCTGTTGCTGCAGTTGGGCATGTTGGCCGGAGAGTGCTTCTCGGGCCTCGAACTGCAACCTTGCAGGTACCTCTCAGGTATCCATGCCCAACGAAAGCCCCCAGACCCAAATTGAGAGGGGCTGCTTGGTGGCCCCCTGGGGGCCCTTCAGGCCAGCTAGGTCTTTGTGTCCTGGCTCCTTCGCTTTGGGAGCTGTTGCTGGATATTGGGCATGTTGGCCGGAGAGTGCTTCTCGGGCCGCGAACTGCAACCTTGCTGGTATCTCCCAGGTTCTCCGCCTAAAGAAAGCCCCCAGACCCAAATGGAGAGGGGCTGCTTGGGGGCCCCCTGGGGGCCCTTCAGGCCAGCTAGGTCTTTGGGTCCTGGCTCCTTCGGTTTGGGAGCTGTTGCTGCAGTTGGGCATGTTGGCCGGAGAGTGCTTCTCGGGCCTCGAACTGCAACCTTGCAGGAATCTCCCAGGTTCCCGGCCCAACAAAAGCCCCCAGACCCAAATGGAGAGGGGCTGCTTGGGGGCCCCCTGGGGGCCCTTCAGGCCAGCTAGGTCTTTGGGTCCTGGCTCCTTCGCTTTGGGAGCTGTTGCTGCAGTTGGGCATGTTGGCCGGAGAGTGCTTCTCGGGCCGCGAACTGCAACCTTGCAGGATTCTCCCAGGTTCCCGGCCCAACGAAAGCCCCCAGACCCAAATTGAGAGGGGCTGCTTGGGGGCCCCCTGGGGGCCCTTCAGGCCAGCTAGGTCTTTGGGTCCTGGCTCCTTCGGTTTGGGAGCTGTTGCTGCAGTTGAGCATGTTGGCCGGAGAGTGCTTCACGGGCCGCGAACTGCAACCTTGCAGGTACCTCTCAGGTATACATGCCCAACGAAAGCCCCCAGACCCAAATGGAGAGGGGCTTCTTGGTGGCCTTCTGGGGGCCCTTCAGGCCAGCTAGGTCTTTGGGTCCTGGCTCCTTCGCTTTGGGAGCTGTTGCTGGATATTGGGCATGTTGGCCGGAGAGTGCTTCTCGGGCCGCGAACTGCAACCTTGCTGGTATCTCCCAGGTTCTCCGCCTAAAGAAAGCCCCCAGACCCAAATGGAGAGGGGCTGCTTGGGGGCCCCCTGGGGGCCCTTCAGGCCAGCTAGGTCTTTGGGTCCTGGCTCCTTCGCTTTGGGAGCTGTTGCTGCAGTTGGGCATGTTGGCCGGAGAGTGCTTCTCGGGCCGCGAACTGTAACCTTGCAGGTACCTCTCAGGTATCCATGCCCAACGAAAGCCCCCAGACCCAAATTGAGAGGGGCTGCTTGGTGGCCCCCTGGGGGCCCTTCAGGCCAGCTAGGTCTTTGGGTCCTGGCTCCTTCGCTTTGGGAGCTGTTGCTGCAGTTGTGCATGTTGGCCGGAGAGTGCTTCTCGGGCCGCGAACTGCAACCTTGCAGGATTCTCCCAGGTTCCCGGCCCAACGAAAGCCCCCAGACCCAAATGGAGAGGGGCTGCTTGGGGGCCCCCTGGGGGCCCTTCAGGCCAGCTAGGTCTTTGGGTCCTGGCTCCTTCGCTTTGGGAGCTGTTGCTGCAGTTGGGCATGTTGGCCGGAGAGTGCTTCTCGGGCCGCGAACTGCAACCTTGCAGGATTCTCCCAGGTTCCCGGCCCAACGAAAGCCCCCAGACCCAAATGGAGAGGGGCTGCTTGGGGGCCCCCTGGGGGCCCTTCAGGCCAGCTAGGTCTTTGGGTCCTGGCTCCTTCGCTTTGGGAGCTGTTGCTGCAGTTGGGCATGTTGGCCGGAGAGTGCTTCTCGGGCCGTGAACTGTAACCTTGCAGGTACCTCTCAGGTATACATGCCCAACGAAAGCCCCCAGACCCAAATGGAGAGGGGCTTCTTGGTGGCCTTCTGGGGGCCCTTCAGGCCAGCTAGGTCTTTGGGTCCTGGCTCCTTCGCTTTGGGAGCTGTTGCTGGATATTGGGCATGTTGGCCGGAGAGTGCTTCTCGGGTCGCGAACTGCAACCTTGCTGGTATCTCCCAGGTTCTCCGCCTAAAGAAAGCCCCCAGACCCTAATGGAGAGGGGCTGCTAGGGGGCCCCCTGGGGGCCCTTCAGGCCAGCTAGGTCTTTGTGTCCTGGCTCATTCGGTTTGGGAGCTGTTGCTGCAGTTGGGCATGTTGGCCGGAGAGTGCTTCTCGGGCCTCGAACTGCAACCTTGCAGGAATCTCCCAGGTTCCCGGCCCAACAAAAGCCCCCAGACCCAAATGGAGAGGGGCTGCTTGGGGGCCCCCTGGGGGCCCTTCAGGCCAGCTAGGTCTTTGGGTCCTGGCTCCTTCGGTTTGGGAGCTGTTGCTGCAGTTGGGCATGTTGGCCGGAGAGTGCTTCTCGGGCCGCGAACTGCAACCTTGCAGGATTCTCCAAGGTTCCCGGCCCAACGAAAGCCCCCAGACCCAAATTGAGAGGGGCTGCTTGGTGGCCCCCTGGGGGCCCTTCAGGCCAGCTAGGTCTTTGGGTCCTGGCTCCTTCGCTTTGGGAGCTGTTGCTGCAGTTGGGCATGTTGGCCGGAGAGTGCTTCTCGGGCCGCGAACTGCAACCTTGCAGGATTCTCCCAGGTTCCCGGCCCAACGAAAGCCCCCAGACCCAAATTGAGAGGGGCTGCTTGGGGCCCCCCTGGGGGCCCTTCAGGCCAGCTAGGTCTTTGGGTCCTGGCTCCTTCGGTTTGGGAGCTGTTGCTGCAGTTGGGCATGTTGGCCGGAGAGTGCTTCTCAGGCCGCGAACTGTAACTTGCAGGTACCTCTCAGGGATACATGCCCAACGAAAGCCCCCAGACCCAAATTGAGAGGGGCTGCTTGGGGGCCCCCTGGGGGCCCTTCAGGCCAGCTAGGTCTTTGGGTCCTGGCTCCTTCGCTTTGGGAGCTGTTGCTGCAGTTGGGCATGTTGGCCGGAGAGTGCTTCTCGGGCCGCGAACTGCAACCTTGCAGGATTCTCCCAGGTTCCCGGCCCAACGAAAGCCCCCAGACCCAAATGGAGAGGGGCTGCTTCGGGCCCCCCTGGGGGCCCTTCAGGCCAGCTAGGTCTTTGGGTCCTGGCTCATTCGGTTTGGGAGCTGTTGCTGGATATTGGGCATGTTGGCCGGAGAGTGCTTCTCGGGCCGCGAACTGCAACCTTGCAGGTACCTCTCAGGTATACATGCCCAACGAAAGCCCCCGGACGCAGATTGAGTGGGGCTACTTGGGGGCCCCCTGGGGGCCCTTCAGGCCAGCTAGGTCTTTGTGTCCTGGCTCCTTCGGTTTGGGAGCCGTTGCTGCAGTTGGGCATGTTGGCCGGAGAGTGCTTCTCGGGCCTCGAACTGCAACCTTGCAGGAATCTCCCAGGTTCCCGGCCCAACAAAAGCCCCCAGACCCAAATGGAGAGGGGCTGCTTGGGGGCCCCCTGGGGGCCCTTCAGGCCAGCTAGGTCTTTGGGTCCTGGCTCCTTCGCTTTGGGAGCTGTTGCTGCAGTTGGGCATGTTGGCCGGAGAGTGCTTCTCGTGCCGCGAACTGTAACTTGCAGGTACCTCTCAGGTATACATGCCCAACGAAAGCCCCCAGACCCAAATGGAGAGGGGCTGCTTGGGGGCCCCCTGGGGGCCCTTCAGGCCAGCTAGGTCTTTGGGTCCTGGCTCCTTCGCTTTGGGAGCTGTTGCTGCAGTTGGGCATGTTGGCCGGAGAGTGCTTCTCGTGCCGCGAACTGTAACTTGCAGGTACCTCTCAGGTATACATGCCCAACGAAAGCCCCCAGACCCAAATGGAGAGGGGCTGCTTGGTGGCCTTCTGGGGGCCCTTCAGGCCAGCTAGGTCTTTGGGTCCTGGCTCCTTCGCTTTGGGAGCTGTTGCTGGATATTGGGCATGTTGGCCGGAGAGTGCTTCTCGGGCCGCGAACTGCAACCTTGCTGGTATCTCCCAGGTTCTCCGCCTAAAGAAAGCCCCCAGACCCAAATGGAGAGGGGCTGCTTGGGGGCCCCCTGGGGGCCCTTCAGGCCAGCTAGGTCTTTGGGTCCTGGCTCCTTCGCTTTGGGAGCTGTTGCTGCAGTTGGGCATGTTGGCCGGAGAGTGCTTCTCGGGCCGCGAACTGTAACCTTGCAGGTACCTCTCAGGTATACATGCCCAACGAAAGCCCCCAGACCCAAATGGAGAGGGGCTGCTTGGTGGCCCCCTGGGGGCCCTTCAGGCCAGCTAGGTCTTTGGGTCCTGGCTCCTTCGCTTTGGGAGCTGTTGCTGCAGTTGGGCATGTTGGCCGGAGAGTGCTTCTCGGGCCGCGAACTACAACCTTGCAGGATTCTCCCAGGTTCCCGGCCCAACGAAAGCCCCCAGACCCAAATGGAGAGGGGCTGCTTGGGGGCCCCCTGGGGGCCCTTCAGGCCAGCTAGGTCTTTGGGTCCTGGCTCCTTCGCTTTGGGAGCTGTTGCTGCAGTTGGGCATGTTGGCCGGAGAGTGCTTCTCGGGCCGCGAACTGCAACCTTGCAGGTACCTCTCAGGTATACATGCCCAACGAAAGCCCCCGGACGCAGATTGAGTGGGGCTACTTGGGGGCCCCCTGGGTGCCCTTCAGGCCAGCTAGGTCTTTGTGTCCTGGCTCTTTCGGTTTGGGAGCCGTTGCTGCAGTTGGGCATGTTGGCCGGAGAGTGCTTCTCGGGCCTCGAACTGCAACCTTGCAGGAATCTCCCAGGTTCCCGGCCCAACAAAAGCCCCCAGACCCAAATGGAGAGGGGCTGCTTGGGGGCCCCCTGGGGGCCCTTCAGGCCAGCTAGGTCTTTGGGTCCTGGCTCCTTCGCTTTGGGAGCTGTTGCTGCAGTTGGGCATGTTGGCCGGAGAGTGCTTCTCGTGCCGCGAACTGTAACTTGCAGGTACCTCTCAGGTATACATGCCCAACGAAAGCCCCCAGACCCAAATGGAGAGGGGCTGCTTGGTGGCCTTCTGGGGGCCCTTCAGGCCAGCTAGGTCTTTGGGTCCTGGCTCCTTCGCTTTGGGAGCTGTTGCTGGATATTGGGCATGTTGGCCGGAGAGTGCTTCTCGGGCCGCGAACTGCAACCTTGCTGGTATCTCCCAGGTTCTCCGCCTAAAGAAAGCCCCCAGACCCAAATGGAGAGGGGCTGCTTGGGGGCCCCCTGGGGGCCCTTCAGGCCAGCTAGGTCTTTGGGTCCTGGCTCCTTCGCTTTGGGAGCTGTTGCTGCAGTTGGGCATGTTGGCCGGAGAGTGCTTCTCGGGCCGCGAACTGTAACCTTGCAGGTACCTCTCAGGTATCCATGCCCAACGAAAGCCCCCAGACCCAAATTGAGAGGGGCTGCTTGGTGGCCCCCTGGGGGCCCTTCAGGCCAGCTAGGTCTTTGGGTCCTGGCTCCTTCGCTTTGGGAGCTGTTGCTGCAGTTGGGCATGTTGGCCGGAGAGTGCTTCTCGGGCCGCGAACTGCAACCTTGCAGGATTCTCCCAGGTTCCCGGCCCAACGAAAGCCCCCAGACCCAAATGGAGAGGGGCTGCTGGGGGGCCCCCTGGGGGCCCTTCAGGCCAGCTAGGTCTTTGGGTCCTGGCTCCTTCGCTTTGGGAGCTGTTGCTGCAGTTGGGCATGTTGGCCGGAGAGTGCTTCTCGGGCCGCGAACTGCAACCTTGCAGGATTCTCCCAGGTTCCCGGCCCAACGAAAGCCCCCAGACCCAAATGGAGAGGGGCTGCTTGGGGGCCCCCTGGGGGCCCTTCAGGCCAGCTAGGTCTTTGTGTCCTGGCTCCTTCGGTTTGGGAGCTGTTGCTGCAGTTGGGCATGTTGGCCGGAGAGTGCTTCTCGGGCCGTGAACTGTAACCTTGCAGGTACCTCTCAGGTATACATGCCCAACGAAAGCCCCCAGACCCAAATGGAGAGGGGCTTCTTGGTGGCCTTCTGGGGGCCCTTCAGGCCAGCTAGGTCTTTGGGTCCTGGCTCCTTCGCTTTGGGAGCTGTTGCTGGATATTGGGCATGTTGGCCGGAGAGTGCTTCTCGGGTCGCGAACTGCAACCTTGCTGGTATCTCCCAGGTTCTCCGCCTAAAGAAAGCCCCCAGACCCTAATGGAGAGGGGCTGCTAGGGGGCCCCCTGGGGGCCCTTCAGGCCAGCTAGGTCTTTGTGTCCTGGCTCATTCGGTTTGGGAGCTGTTGCTGCAGTTGGGCATGTTGGCCGGAGAGTGCTTCTCGGGCCTCGAACTGCAACCTTGCAGGAATCTCCCAGGTTCCCGGCCCAACAAAAGCCCCCAGACCCAAATGGAGAGGGGCTGCTTGGGGGCCCCCTGGGGGCCCTTCAGGCCAGCTAGGTCTTTGGGTCCTGGCTCCTTCGGTTTGGGAGCTGTTGCTGCAGTTGGGCATGTTGGCCGGAGAGTGCTTCTCGGGCCGCGAACTGCAACCTTGCAGGATTCTCAAAGGTTCCCGGCCCAACGAAAGCCCCCAGACCCAAATGGAGAGGGGCTGCTTGGGGGCCCCCTGGGGGCCCTTCAGGCCAGCTAGGTCTTTGGGTCCTGGCTCCTTCGCTTTGGGAGCTGTTGCTGCAGTTGGGCATGTTGGCCGGAGAGTGCTTCTCGGGCCGCGAACTGCAACCTTGCAGGATTCTCCCAGGTTCCCGGCCCAACGAAAGCCCCCAGACCCAAATTGAGAGGGGCTGCTTGGGGCCCCCCTGGGGGCCCTTCAGGCCAGCTAGGTCTTTGGGTCCTGGCTCCTTCGGTTTGGGAGCTGTTGCTGCAGTTGGGCATGTTGGCCGGAGAGTGCTTCTCAGGCCGCGAACTGTAACTTGCAGGTACCTCTCAGGTATACATGCCCAACGAAAGCCCCCAGACCCAAATTGAGAGGGGCTGCTTGGGGGCCCCCTGGGGGCCCTTCTGGCCAGCTAGGTCTTTGGGTCCTGGCTCCTTCGCTTTGGGAGCTGTTGCTGCAGTTGGGCATGTTGGCCGGAGAGTGCTTCTCGGGCCGCGAACTGCAAACTTGCAGGATTCTCCCAGGTTCCCGGCCCAACGAAAGCCCCCAGACCCAAATGGAGAGGGGCTGCTTGGGGCCCCCCTGGGGGCCCTTCAGGCCAGCTAGGTCTTTGGGTCCTGGCTCCTTCGGTTTGGGAGCTGTTGCTGGATATTGGGCATGTTGGCCGGAGAGTGCTTCTCGGGCCGCGAACTGCAACCTTGCAGGTACCTCTCAGGTATACATGCCCAACGAAAGCCCCCGGACGCAGATTGAGTGGGGCTACTTGGGGGCCCCCTGGGGGCCCTTCAGGCCAGCTAGGTCTTTGTGTCCTGGCTCCTTCGGTTTGGGAGCCGTTGCTGCAGTTGGGCATGTTGGCCGGAGAGTGCTTCTCGGGCCTCGAACTGCAACCTTGCAGGAATCTCCCAGGTTCCCGGCCCAACAAAAGCCCCCAGACCCAAATGGAGAGGGGCTGCTTGGGGGCCCCCTGGGGGCCCTTCAGGCCAGCTAGGTCTTTGGGTCCTGGCTCCTTCGCTTTGGGAGCTGTTGCTGCAGTTGGGCATGTTCGCCGGAGAGTGCTTCTCCGGCCGCGAACTGCAACCTTGCAGGATTCTCCCAGGTTCCCAGCCCAACGAAAGCCCCCAGACCCAAATTGAGAGGGGCTGCTTGGGGGCCCCCTGGGGGCCCTTCAGGCCAGCTAGGTCTTTGGGTCCTGGCTCCTTCGGTTTGGGAGCTGTTGCTGCAGTTGGGCATGTTGGCCGGAGAGTGCTTCTCGGGCCGCGAACTGCAACCTTGCAGGAATCTCCCAGGTTCCCGGCCCAACGAAAGCCCCCAGACCCAAATTGAGAGGGGCTGCTTGGGGGCCCCCTGGGGGCCCTTCAGGCCAGCTAGGTCTTTGGGTCCTGGCTCCTTCGCTTTGGGAGCTGTTGCTGCAGTTGGGCATGTTGGCCGGAGAGTGCTTCTCGGGCCGCGAACTACAACCTTGCAGGATTCTCCCAGGATCCCCGCCCAACGAAAGCCCCCAGACCCAAATGGAGAGGGGCTGCTTGGGGCCCCCCTGGGGGCCCTTCAGGCCAGCTAGGTCTTTGGGTCCTGGCTCCTTCGCTTTGGGAGCTGTTGCTGCAGTTGGGCATGTTGGCCAGAGAGTGCTTCTCGGGCCGCGAACTGCAACCTTGCAGGAATCTCCCAGGTTCCCGGCCCAACGAAAGCCCCCAGACCCAAATTGAGAGGGGCTGCTTGGGGGCCCCCTGGGGGCCCTTCAGGCCAGCTAGGTCTTTGGGTCCTGGCTCCTTCGGTTTGGGAGCTGTTGCTGCAGTTGGGCATGTTGGCCGGAGAGTGCTTCTCGGGCCGCGAACTGCAACCTTGCAGGTACCTCCCAGGTATCCCTGCCCAACGAAAGCCCCCAGACCCAAATTGAGAGGGGCTGCTTGGTGGCCCCCTGGGGGCCCTTCAGGCCAGCTAGGTCTTTGTGTCCTGGCTCCTTCGGTTTGGGAGCTGTTGCTGCAGTTGGGCATGTTGGCCGGAGAGTGCTTCTCGGGCCGCGAACTGCAACCTTGCTGGTATCTCCCAGGTTCTCCGCCT
This sequence comes from Gallinula chloropus, assembly GCF_964237585.1. NCBI lineage: Eukaryota > Metazoa > Chordata > Aves > Gruiformes > Rallidae > Gallinula > Gallinula chloropus. The sequence goes on along the minus strand of NW_028168104.1, from coordinate 14,067 downwards.
AAAGAAAGCCCCCAGACCCAAATGGAGAGGGGCTGCTTGGGGGCCCCCTGGGGGCCCTTCAGGCCAGCTAGGTCTTTGGGTCCTGGCTCCTTCGCTTTGGGAGCTGTTGCTGCAGTTGGGCATGTTGGCCGGAGAGTGCTTCTCGGGCCGCGAATTGCAAACTTGCAGGTACCTCCCAGGTTCCCGGCCCAACGAAAACCCCCAGACCCAAATGGAGAGGGGCTGCTTGGGGCCCACCTGGGGGCCCTTCAGGCCAGCTAGGTCTTTGGGTCCTGGCTCCTTCGCTTTGGGAGCTGTTGCTGCAGTTGGGCATGTTGGCCGGAGAGTGCTTCTCGGGCCGCGAACTGCAACCTTGCAGGAATCTCCCAGTTTCCCGGCCCAACGAAAGCCCCCAGACCCAAATTGAGAGGTGCTGCTTGGGGGCCCCCTGGGGGCCCTTCAGGCCAGCTAGGTCTTTGTGTCCTGGCTCATTCGGTTTGGGAGCTGTTGCTGCAGTTGGGCATGTTGGCCGGAGAGTGCTTCTCGGGCCTCGAACTGCAACCTTGCAGGAATCTCCCAGGTTCCCGGCCCAACAAAAGCCCCCAGACCCAAATGGAGAGGGGCTGCTTGGGGGCCCCCTGGGGGCCCTTCAGGCCAGCTAGGTCTTTGGGTCCTGGCTCCTTCGCTTTGGGAGCTGTTGCTGCAGTTGGGCATGTTGGCCGGAGAGTGCTTCTCGGGCCGCGAACTGCAACCTTGCAGGATTCTCCAAGGTTCCCGGCCCAACGAAAGCCCCCAGACCCAAATTGAGAGGGGCTGCTTGGGGGCCCCCTGGGGGCCCTTCAGGCCAGCTAGGTCTTTGGGTCCTGGCTCCTTTGCTTTGGGAGCTGTTGCTGCAGTTGGGCATGTTGGCCGGAGAGTGCTTCTCGGGCCGCGAACTGCAACCTTGCAGGATTCTCCAAGGTTCCCGGCCCAACGAAAGCCCCCAGACCCAAATTGAGAGGGGCTGCTTGGGGCCCCCCTGGGGGCCCTTCAGGCCAGCTAGGTCTTTGGGTCCTGGCTCCTTCGCTTTGGGAGCTGTTGCTGCAGTTGGGCATGTTGGCCGGAGAGTGCTTCTCGGGCCGCGAACTGCAACCTTGCATGAATCTCCCAGGTTCCCGGCCCAACGAAAGCCCCCAGACCCAAATTGAGAGGGGCTGCTTGGGGGCCCCCTGGGGGCCCTTCAGGCCAGCTAGGTCTTTGGGTCCTGGCTCCTTCGGTTTGGGAGCTGTTGCTGCAGTTGAGCATGTTGGCCGGAGAGTGCTTCTCGGGCCGCGAACTGCAACCTTGCAGGTACCTCCCAGGTATCCATGCCCAACGAAAGCCCCCAGACCCAAATTGAGAGGGGCTGCTTGGTGGCCCCCTGGGGGCCCTTCAGGCCAGCTAGGTCTTTGGGTCCTGGCTCCTTCGCTTAGGGAGCTGTTGCTGCAGTTGGGCATGTTGGCCGGAGAGTGCTTCTCGGGCCGCGAACTGCAACCTTGCAGGAATCTCCCAGGTTCCCGGCCCAACGAAAGCCCCCAGACCCAAATTGAGAGGGGCTGCTTGGGGCCGCCCTGGGGGCCCTTCAGGCCAGCTAGGTCTTTGGGTCCTGGCTCCTTCGGTTTGGGAGCTGTTGCTGCAGTTGGGCATGTTGGCCGGAGAGTGCTTCTCGGGCCGCGAACTGCAACCTTGCAGGATTCTCCCAGGTTCCATGCCCAACGAAAGCCCCCAGACCCAAATTGAGAGGGGCTGCTTGGGGGCCCCCTGGGGGCCCTTCAGGCCAGCTAGGTCTTTGGGTCCTGGCTCCTTCGCTTTGGGAGCTGTTGCTGCAGTTGGGCATGTTGGCCGGAGAGTGCTTCTCGGGCCGCGAACTGTAACTTGCAGGTACCTCTCAGGTATACATGCCCAACGAAAGCCCCCAGACCCAAATGGAGAGGGGCTGCTTGGTGGCCTTCTGGGGGCCCTTCAGGCCAGCTAGGTCTTTGGGTCCTGGCTCCTTCGCTTTGGGAGCTGTTGCTGGATATTGGGCATGTTGGCCGGAGAGTGCTTCTCGGGCCGCGAACTGCAACCTCGCAGGAATCTCCCAGGTTCCCGGCCCAACGAAAGCCCCCAGACGCAAATTGAGAGGGGCTGCTTGGGGGCCCCCTGGGGGCCCTTCAGGCCAGCTAGGTCTTTGGGTCCTGGCTCCTTCGCTTTGGGAGCTGTTGCTGCAGTTGGGCATGTTGGCCGGAGAGTGCTTCTCGGGCCGCGAACTGCAACCTTGCAGGTACCTCTCAGGTATCCATGCCCAACGAAAGCCCCCAGACCCAAATGGAGAGGGGCTGCTTGGTGGCCCCCTGGGGGCCCTTCAGGCCAGCTAGGTCTTTGTGTCCTGGCTCCTTCGCTTTGGGAGCTGTTGCTGCAGTTGTGCATGTTGGCCGGAGAGTGCTTCTCGGGCCGCGAACTGCAACCTTGCAGGATTCTCCCAGGTTCCCGGCCCAACGAAAGCCCCCAGACCCAAATTGAGAGGGGCTGCTTGGGGTCCCCCTGGGGGCCCTTCAGGCCAGCTAGGTCTTTGGGTCCTGGCTCCTTCGGTTTGGGAGCTGTTGCTGCAGTTGGGCATGTTGGCCGGAGAGTGCTTCTCGGGCCGCGAACTGCAACCTTGCAGGATTCTCCCAGGTTCCCGGCCCAACGAAAGCCCCCAGACCCAAATGGAGAGGGGCTGCTTGGGGGCCCCCTGGGGGCCCTTCAGGCCAGCTAGGTCTTTGGGTCTTGGCTCCTTCGCTTTGGGAGCTGTTGCTGGATATTGGGCATGTTGGCCGGAGAGTGCTTCTCGGGTCGCGAACTGCAACCTTGCTGGTATCTCCCAGGTTCTCCGCCTAAAGAAAGCCCCCAGACCCAAATGGAGAGGGGCTGCTTGGGGGCCCCCTGGGGGCCCTTCAGGCCAGCTAGGTCTTTGTGTCCTGGCTCATTCGGTTTGGGAGCTGTTGCTGCAGTTGGGCATGTTGGCCGGAGAGTGCTTCTCGGGCCTCGAACTGCAACCTTGCAGGAATCTCCCAGGTTCCCGGCCCAATAAAAGCCCCCAGACCCAAATGGAGAGGGGCTGCTTGGGGGCCCCCTGGGGGCCCTTCAGGCCAGCTAGGTCTTTGGGTCCTGGCTCCTTCGCTTTGGGAGCTGTTGCTGCAGTTGGGCATGTTGGCCGGAGAGTGCTTCTCGGGCCGCGAACTGCAACCTTGCAGGATTCTCCAAGGTTCCCGGCCTAACGAAAGCCCCCAGACCCAAATTGAGAGGGGCTGCTTGGGGGCCCCCTGGGGGCCCTTCAGGCTAGCTAGGTCTTTGGGTCCTGGCTCCTTTGCTTTGGGAGCTGTTACTGCAGTTGGGCATGTTGGCCGGAGAGTGCTTCTCGGGCCACGAACTGCAACCTTGCAGGATTCTCCCAGGTTCCCGGCCCAACGAAAGCCCCCAGACCCAAATTGAGAGGGGCTGCTTGGGGGCCCCCTGGGGGCCCTTCAGGCCAGCTAGGTCTTTGGGTCCTGGCTCATTCGCTTTGGGAGCTGTTGCTGCAGTTGGGCATGTTGGCCGGAGAGTGCTTCTCGGGCCGCGAACTGTAACTTGCAGGTACCTCTCAGGGATACATGCCCAACGAAAGCCCCCAGACCCAAATTGAGAGGGGCTGCTTGGGGGCCCCCTGGGGGCCCTTCAGGCCAGCTAGGTCTTTGGGTCCTGGCTCCTTCGCTTTGGGAGCTGTTGCTGCAGTTGGGCATGTTGGCCGGAGAGTGCTTCTCGGGCCGCGAACTGCAAACTTGCAGGAATCTCCCAGGTTCTCCGCCTAAAGAAAGCCCCCAGACCCAAATTGAGAGGGGCTGCTTGGGGGCCCCCTGGGGGCCCTTCAGGCCAGCTAGGTCTTTGGGTCCTGGCTCCTTCGCTTTGGGAGCTGTTGCTGCAGTTGGGCATGTTGGCCGGAGAGTGCTTCTCGGGCCGTGAACTGCAACCTTGCAGGAATCTCCCAGGTTCCCGGCCCAACGAAAGCCCCCAGACCCAAATTGAGAGGGGCTGCTTGGTGGCCCCCTGGGGGCCCTTCAGGCCAGCTAGGTCTTTGGGTCCTGGCTCCTTCGCTTTGGGAGCTGTTGCTGGATATTGGGCATGTTGGCCGGAGAGTGCTTCTCGGGCCGCGAACTGCAACCTTGCAGGATTCTCCCAGGTTCCCGGCCCAACGAAAGCCCCCAGACCCAAATTGAGAGGGGCTGCTTGGGGCCTCCCTGGGGGCCCTTCAGGCCAGCTAGGTCTTTGGGTCCTGGCTCCTTCGGTTTGGGAGCTGTTGCTGCAGTTGGGCATGTTGGCCGGAGAGTGCTTCTCGGGTCGCGAACTGCAACCTTGCAGGAATCTCACAGGTTCCCGGCCCAACGAAAGCCCCCAGACCCAAATGGAGAGGGGCTGCTTGGGGGCCCCCTGGGGGCCCTTCAGGCCAGCTAGTTCTTTGGGTCCTGGCTCCTTCGCTTTGGGAGCTGTTGCTGCAGTTGGGCATGTTGGCCGGAGAGTGCTTCTCGGGCCGCGAACTGCAACCTTGCATGAATCTCCCAGGTTCCCGGCCCAACAAAAGCCCCCAGACCCAAATGGAGAGGGGCTGCTTGGGGGCCCCCTGGGGGCCCTTCAGGCCAGCTAGGTCTTTGGGTCCTGGCTCCTTCGCTTTGGGAGCTGTTGCTGCAGTTGGGCATGTTGGCCGGAGAGTGCTTCTCGGGCCGCGAACTGCAACCTTGCAGGATTCTCCAAGGTTCCCGGCCCAACGAAAGCCCCCAGACCCAAATTGAGAGGGGCTGCTTGGGGGCCCCCTGGGGGCCCTTCAGGCCAGCTAGGTCTTTGGGTCCTGGCTCCTTTGCTTTGGGAGCTGTTGCTGCAGTTGGGCATGTTGGCCGGAGAGTGCTTCTCGGGCCGCGAACTGCAACCTTGCAGGATTCTCCCAGGTTCCCGGCCCAACGAAAGCCCCCAGACCCAAATTGAGAGGGGCTGCTTGGGGCCCCCCTGGGGGCCCTTCAGGCCAGCTAGGTCTTTGGGTCCTGGCTCCTTCGCTTTGGGAGCTGTTGCTGCAGTTGGGCATGTTGGCCGGAGAGTGCTTCTCGGGCCGCGAACTGTAACTTGCAGGTACCTCTCAGGTATCCATGCCCAACGAAAGCCCCCAGACCCAAATTGAGAGGTGCTGCTTGGGGGCCCCCTGGGGGCCCTTCAGGCCAGCTAGGTCTTTGGGTCCTGGCTCCTTCGCTTTGGGAGCTGTTGCTGCAGTTGGGCATGTTGGCCGGAGAGTGCTTCTCGGGCCGCGACATGCAACCTTGCATGAATCTCCCAGGTTCCCGGCACAACGAAAGCCCCCAGACCCAAATGGAGAGGGGCTGCTTGGGGGCCCCCTGGGGGCCCTTCAGGCCAGCTAGTTCTTTGGGTCCTGGCTCCTTCGGTTTGGGAGCTGTTGCTGCAGTTGAGCATGTTAGCCGGAGAGTGCTTCTCGGGCCGCGAACTGTAACCTTGCAGGTACATCTCAGGTATCCATGCCCAACGAAAGCCCCCAGACCCAAATGGAGAGGGGCTGCTTGGGGGCCCCCTGGGGGCCCTTCAGGCCAGCTAGGTCTTTGGGTCCTGGCTCCTTCGCTTTGGGAGCTGTTGCTGCAGTTGGGCATGTTGGCCGGAGAGTGCTTCTCGGGCCGCGAACTGCAACCTTGCAGGATTCTCCCAGGTTCCCGGCCCAACGAAAGCCCCCAGACCCAAATTGAGAGGGGCTGCTTGGGGCCCCCCTGGGGGCCCTTCAGGCCAGCTAGGTCTTTGGGTCCTGGCTCCTTCGCTTTGGGAGCTGTTGCTGCAGTTGGGCATGTTGGCCGGAGAGTGCTTCTCGGGCCGCGAACTGCAACCTTGCAGGAATCTCCCAGGTTCCCGGCCCAACGAAAGCCCCCAGACCCAAATTGAGAGGGGCTGCTTGGGGGCCCCCTGGGGGCCCTTCAGGCCAGCTAGGTCTTTGTGTCCTGGCTCCTTCGCTTTGGGAGCTGTTGCTGCAGTTGGGCATGTTGGCCGGAGAGTGCTTCTCGGGCCGCGAACTGTAACCTTGCAGGTACCTCTCAGGTATACATGCCCAACGAAAGCCCCCAGACCCAAATGGAGAGGGGCTTCTTGGTGGCCTTCTGGGGGCCCTTCAGGCCAGCTAGGTCTTTGGGTCCTGGCTCCTTCGCTTTGGGAGCTGTTGCTGGATATTGGGCATGTTGGCCGGAGAGTGCTTCTCGGGCCGCGAACTGTAACTTGCAGGTACCTCTCAGGGATACATGCCCAAAGAAAGCCCCCAGACCCAAATTGAGAGGGGCTGCTTGGGGGCCCCCTGGGGGCCCTTCAGGCCAGCTAGGTCTTTGGGTCCTGGCTCCTTCGCTTTGGGAGCTGTTGCTGCAGTTGGGCATGTTGGCCGGAGAGTGCTTCTCGGGCCGCGAACTGCAACCTTGCATGAATCTCCCAGGTTCCCGGCCCAACGAAAACCCCCAGACCCAAATGGAGAGGGGCTGCTTGGGGCCCCCCAGGGGGCCCTTCATGCCAGCTAGGTCTTTGGGTCCTGGCTCCTTCGCTTTGGGAGCTGTTGCTGCAGTTGGGCATGTTGGCCGGAGAGTGCTTCTCGGGCCTCGAACTGCAACCTTGCAGGAATCTCCCAGTTCCCCGGCCCAACGAAAGCCCCCAGACCCAAATTGAGAGGGGCTGCTTGGGGGCCCCCTGGGGGCCCTTCAGGCCAGCTAGGTCTTTGGGTCCTGGCTCCTTCGCTTTGGGAGCTGTTGCTGCAGTTGGGCATGTTGGCCGGAGAGTGCTTCTCGGGCCGCGAACTGCAACCTTGCAGGTACCTCCCAGGTTCCCGGCCCAACGAAAGCCCCCAGACCCAAATGGAGAGGGGCTGCTTGGGGGCCCCCTGGGGGCCCTTCAGGCCAGCTAGGTCTTTGGGTCCTGGCTCCTTCGGTTTGGGAGCTGTTGCTGCAGTTGGGCATGTTGGCCGGAGAGTGCTTCTCGGGCCGCGAACTGCAACCTTGAAGGAATCTCCCAGGTTCCCGGCCCAACGAAAGCCCCCAGACCCAAATTGAGAGGGGCTGCTTGGGGGCCCCCTGGGGGCCCTTCAGGCCAGCTAGGTCTTTGGGTCCTGGCTCCTTCGGTTTGGGAGCTGTTGCTGCAGTTGGGCATGTTGGCCGGAGAGTGCTTCTCGGGCCTCGAACTGCAACCTTGCAGGATTCTTGCAGGTTCCCGGCCCAACGAAAGCCCCCAGACCCAAATGGAGAGGGGCTGCTTGGTGGCCCCCTGGGGGCCCTTCAGGCCAGCTAGGTCTTTGGGTCCTGGCTCCTTCGCTTTGGGAGCTGTTGCTGCAGTTGGGCATGTTGGCCGGAGAGTGCTTCTCGGGCCGCGAACTGCAACCTTGCAGGAATCTCCCAGGTTCCCGGCCCAACGAAAACCCCCAGACCCAAATGGAGAGGGGCTGCTTGGGGGCCCCCTGGGGCCCTTCAGGCCAGCTAGGTCTTTGGGTCCTGGCTCCTTCGCTTTGGGAGCTGTTGCTGCAGTTGGGCATGTTGGCCGGAGAGTGCTTCTCGGCCGCGAACTGTAAATTGCAGGTACCTCTCTGGTATACATGCCCAACGAAAGCCCCCAGACCCAAATGGAGAGGGGCTGCTTGGTGGCATTCTGGGGGCCCTTCAGGCCAGCTAGGTCTTTGGGTCCTGGCTCCTTCGCTTTGGGAGCTGTTGCTGGATATTGGGCATGTTGGCCGGAGAGTGCTTCTCGGGCCGCGAACTGCAACCTTGCTGGTATCACCCAGGGTCTCAGCCTAAAGAAAGCCCCCAGACCCAAATGGAGAGGGGCTACTTGGGGGCCCCCTGGAGGCCCTTCAGGCCAGCTAGGTCTTTGTGTCCTCGCTCATTCGGTTTGGGAGCTGTTGCTGCAGTTGGGCATGTTGGCCGGAGAGTGATTCTCGGGCCTCGAACCGCAACCTTGCAGGAATCTCCCAGGTTCCCGGCCCAACAAAAGCCCCCAGACCCAAATGGAGAGGGGCTGCTTGGGGGCCCGCTGGGGGCCCTTCAGGCCAGCTAGGTCTTTGGGTCCTGGCTCCTTCGCTTTGGGAGCTGTTGCTGCAGTTGGGCATGTTGGCCGGAGAGTGCTTCTTGGGCCGCGAACTGCGACCTTGCAGGTACCTCCCAGGTTCCCGGCCCAACTAAAGCCCCCAGACCCAAATGGAGAGGGGCTGCTTGGGGGCCCCCTGGGGGCCCTTCAGGCCAGCTAGGTCTTTGGGTCCTGGCTCCTTCGCTTTGGGAGCTGTTGCTGCAGTTGGGCATGTTGGCCGGAGAGTGCTTCTCGGGCCGCGAACTGCAACCTTGCAGGATTCTCCCAGGTTCCCGGCCCAACGAAAGCCCCCAGACCCAAATGGAGATGGGCTGCTTGGGGGCCCCCTGGGGGCCCTTCAGGCCAGCTAGGTCTTTGGGTCCTGGCTCCTTCGGTTTGGGAGCTGTTGCTGCAGTTGGGCATGTTGGCCGGAGAGTGCTTCTCGGGCCGCGAACTGCAACCTTGCAGGAATCTCCCAGGTTCCCGGCCCAACGAAAGCCCCCAGACCCAAATGGAGAGGGGCTGCTTGGGGGCCCCCTGGGGGCCCTTCAGGCCAGCTAGGTCTTTGGGTCCTGGCTCCTTCGCTTTGGGAGCTGTTGCTGCAGTTGGGCATGTTGGCCGGAGAGTGATTCTCGGGCCTCGAACTGCAACCTTGCAGGATTCTCCCAGGTTCCCGGCCCAACAAAAGCCCCCAGACCCAAATTGAGAGGGGCTGCTTGGGGCCCCCCTGGGGGCCCTTCAGGCCAGCTAGGTCTTTGGGTCCTGGCTCCTTCGCTTTGGGAGCTGTTGCTGCAGTTGGGCATGTTGGCCGGAGAGTGCTTCTCGGGCCGCGAACTGTAACCTTGCAGGTACCTCTCAGGTATACATGCCCAACGAAAGCCCCCAGACCCAAATGGAGAGGGGCTTCTTGGTGGCCTTCTGGGGGCCCTTCAGGCCAGCTAGGTCTTTGGGTCCTGGCTCCTTCGCTTTGGGAGCTGTTGCTGGATATTGGGCATGTTGGCCGGAGAGTGCTTCTCGGGCCGCGAACTGTAACTTGCAGGTACCTCTCAGGGATACATGCCCAAAGAAAGCCCCCAGACCCAAATTGAGAGGGGCTGCTTGGGGACCCCCTGGGGGCACTTCAGGCCAGCTAGGTCTTTGGGTCCTGGCTCCTTCGGTTTGGGAGCTGTTGCTGCAGTTGGGCATGTTGGCCGGAGAGTGCTTCTCGGGCCTCGAACTGCAACCTTGCATGATTCTTGCAGGTTCCCGGCCCAACGAAAGCCCGCAGACCCAAATTGAGAGGGGCTGCTTGGGGCCCCCCTGGGGGCCCTTCAGGCCAGCTAGGTCTTTGGGTCCTGGCTCCTTCGCTTTGGGAGCTGTTGCTGCAGTTGGGCATGTTGGCCGGAGAGTGCTTCTCGGGCCGCGAACTGCAACCTTGCAGGATTCTCCCAGGTTCCCGGCCCAACGAAAGCCCCCAGACCCAAATGGAGAGGGGCTGCTTGGGGGCCCCCTGGGGGCCCTTCAGGCCAGCTAGGTCTTTGGGTCCTGGCTCCTTCGCTTTGGGAGCTGTTGCTGCAGTTGGGCATGTTGGCCGGAGAGTGCTTCTCGGGCCGCGAACTGTAACTTGCAGGTACCTCTCAGGTATACATGCCCAACGAAAGCCCCCAGACCCAAATGGAGAGGGGCTGCTTGGTGACCTTCTGGGGGCCCTTCGGGCCAGCTAGGTCTTTGGGTCCTGGCTCCTTCGCTTTGGGAGCTGTTGCTGGATATTGGGCATGTTGGCCGGAGAGTGCTTCTCGGGCCGCGAACTGCAACCTTGCTGGTATCTCCCAATTTCTCCGCCTAAAGAAAGCCCCCAGACCCAAATGGAGAGGGGCTGCTTGGGGGTCCCCTGGGGGCCCTTCAGGCCAGCTAGGTCTTTGTGTCCTGGCTCATTCGGTTTGGGAGCTGTTGCTGCAGTTGGGCATGTTGGCCGGAGAGTGCTTCTCGGGCCCCGAACTGTAACTTGCAGGTACCTCTCAGGGATACATGCCCAACGAAAGCCCCCAGACCCAAATTGAGAGGGGCTGCTTGGGGGCCCCCTGGGGGCCCTTCAGGCCAGCTAGGTCTTTGGGTCCTGGCTCCTTCGCTTTGGGAGCTGTTGCTGCAGTTGGGCATGTTGGCCGGAGAGTGCTTCTCGGGCCGCGAACTGCAACCTTGCATGAATCTCCCAGGTTCCCGGCCCAACGAAAGCCCCCAGACCCAAATGGAGAGGGGCTGCTTGGGGGCCCCCTGGGGGCCCTTCAGGCCAGCTAGGTCTTTGGGTCCTGGCTCCTTCGCTTTGGGAGCTGTTGCTGCAGTTGAGCATGTTGGCCGGAGAGTGCTTCTCGGGCCGCGAACTGCAACCTTGCAGGTACCTCCCAGGTATCCATGCCCAACGAAAGCCCCCAGACCCAAATTGAGAGGGGCTGCTTGGTGGCCCCCTGGGGGCCCTTCAGGCCAGCTAGGTCTTTGGGTCCTGGCTCCTTCGCTTAGGGAGCTGTTGCTGCAGTTGGGCATGTTGGCCGGAGAGTGCTTCTCGGGCCGCGAACTGCAACCTTGCAGGAATCTCCCAGGTTCCCGGCCCAACGAAAGCCCCCAGACCCAAATTGAGAGGGGCTGCTTGGGGCCGCCCTGGGGGCCCTTCAGGCCAGCTAGGTCTTTGGGTCCTGGCTCCTTCGGTTTGGGAGCTGTTGCTGCAGTTGGGCATGTTGGCCGGAGAGTGCTTCTCGGGCCGCGAACTGCAACCTTGCAGGAATCTCCCAGGTTCCCGGCCCAACAAAAGCCCCCAGACCCAAATTGAGAGGTGCTGCTTGGGGGCCCCCTGGGGGCCCTTCAGGCCAGCTAGGTCTTTGGGTCCTGGCTCCTTCGCTTTGGGAGCTGTTGCTGCAGTTGGGCATGTTGGCCGGAGAGTGCTTCTCGGGCCGCGAACTGTAACTTGCAGGTACCTCTCAGGTATACATGCCCAACGAAAGCCCCCAGACCCAAATGGAGAGGGGCTGCTTGGTGGCCTTCTGGGGGCCCTTCAGGCCAGCTAGGTCTTTGGGTCCTGGCTCCTTCGCTTTGGGAGCTGTTGCTGGATATTGGGCATGTTGGCCGGAGAGTGCTTCTCGGGCCGCGAACTGCAACCTTGCTGGTATCTCCCAGGTTCTCAGCCTAAAGAAAGCCCCCAGACCCAAATGGAGAGGGGCTGCTTGGGGGCCCCCTGGGGGCCCTTCAGGCCAGCTAGGTCTTTGGGTCCTGGCTCCTTCGCTTTGGGAGCTGTTGCTGCAGTTGGGCATGTTGGCCGGAGAGTGCTTCTCGGGCCGCGAACTGCAACCTTGCAGGTACCTCTCAGATATCCATGCCCAACGAAAGCCCCCAGACCCAAATGGAGAGGGGCTGCTTGGTGGCCCCCTGGGGGCCCTTCAGGCCAGCTAGGTCTTTGTGTCCTGGCTCCTTCGCTTTGGGAGCTGTTGCTGCAGTTGTGCATGTTGGCCGGAGAGTGCTTCTCGGGCCGCGAACTGCAACCTTGCAGGTACCTCCCAGGTTCCCGGCCCAACGAAAGCCCCCAGACCCAAATTGAGAGGGGCTGCTTGGGGTCCCCCTGGGGGCCCTTCAGGCCAGCTAGGTCTTTGGGTCCTGGCTCCTTCGCTTTGGGAGCTGTTGCTGCAGTTGGGCATGTTGGCCGGAGAGTGCTTCTCGGGCCGCGAACTGCAACCTTGCAGGATTCTCCCAGGTTCCCGGCCCAACGAAAGCCCCCAGACCCAAATGGAGAGGGGCTGCTTGGGGGCCCCCTGGGGGCCCTTCAGGCCAGCTAGGTCTTTGGGTCCTGGCTCCTTCGCTTTGGGAGCTGTTGCTGCAGTTGGGCATGTTGGCCGGAGAGTGCTTCTCGGGCCGCGAACTGCAACCTGCAGGTACCTCTCAGGTATACATGCCCAACGAAAGCCTCCAGACCTAAATGGAGGGGGGCTTCTTGGTGGCCTTCTGGGGGCCCTTCAGGCCAGCTAGGTCTTTGGGTCCTGGCTCCTTCGGTTTGGGAGCTGTTGCTGCAGTTGGGCATGTTGGCCGGAGAGTGCTTCTCGGGCCGCGAACTGCAACCTTGCAGGAATCTCCCAGGTTCCCGGCCCAACGAAAGCCCCCAGACCCAAATTGAGAGGTGCTGCTTGGGGGCCCCCTGGGGGCCCTTCAGGCCAGCTAGGTCTTTGGGTCCTGGCTCCTTCGCTTTGGGAGCTGTTGCTGCAGTTGGGCATGTTGGCCGGAGAGTGCTTCTCGGGCCGCGAACTGTAACTTGCAGGTACCTCTCAGGTATACATGCCCAACGAAAGCCCCCAGACCCAAATGGAGAGGGGCTGCTTGGTGGCCTTCTGGGGGCCCTTCAGGCCAGCTAGGTCTTTGGGTCCTGGCTCCTTCGCTTTGGGAGCTGTTGCTGGATATTGGGCATGTTGGCCGGAGAGTGCTTCTCGGGCCGCGAACTGCAACCTTGCTGGTATCTCCCAGGTTCTCAGCCTAAAGAAAGCCCCCAGACCCAAATGGAGAGGGGCTGCTTGGGGGCCCCCTGGGGGCCCTTCAGGCCAGCTAGGTCTTTGGGTCCTGGCTCCTTCGCTTTGGGAGCTGTTGCTGCAGTTGGGCATGTTGGCCGGAGAGTGCTTCTCGGGCCGCGAACTGCAACCTTGCAGGTACCTCTCAGGTATCCATGCCCAACGAAAGCCCCCAGACCCAAATGGAGAGGGGCTGCTTGGTGGCCCCCTGGGGGCCCTTCAGGCCAGCTAGGTCTTTGTGTCCTGGCTCCTTCGCTTTGGGAGCTGTTGCTGCAGTTGTGCATGTTGGCCGGAGAGTGCTTCTCGGGCCGCGAACTGCAACCTTGCAGGATTCTCCCAGGTTCCCGGCCCAACGAAAGCCCCCAGACCCAAATTGAGAGGGGCTGCTTGGGGTCCCCCTGGGGGCCCTTCAGGCCAGCTAGGTCTTTGGGTCCTGGCTCCTTCGCTTTGGGAGCTGTTGCTGCAGTTGGGCATGTTGGCCGGAGAGTGCTTCTCGGGCCGCGAACTGCAACCTTGCAGGATTCTCCCAGGTTCCCGGCCCAACGAAAGCCCCCAGACCCAAATGGAGAGGGGCTGCTTGGGGGCCCCCTGGGGGCCCTTCAGGCCAGCTAGGTCTTTGGGTCCTGGCTCCTTCGCTTTGGGAGCTGTTGCTGCAGTTGGGCATGTTGGCCGGAGAGTGCTTCTCGGGCCGCGAACTGCAACCTGCAGGTACCTCTCAGGTATACATGCCCAACGAAAGCCTCCAGACCTAAATGGAGGGGGGCTTCTTGGTGGCCTTCTGGGGGCCCTTCAGGCCAGCTAGGTCTTTGGGTCTTGGCTCCTTCGCTTTGGGAGCTGTTGCTGGATATTGGGCATGTTGGCCGGAGAGTGCTTCTCGGGTCGCGAACTGCAACCTTGCTGGTATCTCCCAGGTTCTCCGCCTAAAGAAAGCCCCCAGACCCAAATGGAGAGGGGCTGCTTGGGGGCCCCCTGGGGGCCCTTCAGGCCAGCTAGGTCTTTGTGTCCTGGCTCATTCGGTTTGGGAGCTGTTGCTGCAGTTGGGCATGTTGGCCGGAGAGTGCTTCTCGGGCCTCGAACTGCAACCTTGCAGGAATCTCCCAGGTTCCCGGCCCAACAAAAGCCCCCAGACCCAAATGGAGAGGGGCTGCTTGGGGGCCCCCTGGGGGCCCTTCAGGCCAGCTAGGTCTTTGGGTCCTGGCTCCTTCGCTTTGGGAGCTGTTGCTGCAGTTGGGCATGTTGGCCGGAGAGTGCTTCTCGGGCCGCGAACTGTAACTTGCAGGTACCTCTCAGGTTCCCGGCCCAACGAAAGCCCCCAGACCCAAATTGAGAGGGGCTGCTTGGGGGCCCCCTGGGGGCCCTTCAGGCTAGCTAGGTCTTTGGGTCCTGGCTCCTTTGCTTTGGGAGCTGTTACTGCAGTTGGGCATGTTGGCCGGAGAGTGCTTCTCGGGCCACGAACTGCAACTTGCAGGTACCTCTCAGGGAT